>NC_086097.1:219931139-220236936 GCF_963921235.1 Mobula hypostoma | reverse complement strand
GGGCTGAGAGGAAAGCCATGATGAAATGGCGGAGCAAACTCAATGGGCCAAGTGGCCTTATTCTGCTCCAATACCTTGTGGTCTTAAATATTTCACCTTTCACCCTTAACCAATGACCTCCAGTTGTAGCCTCACCCAACCTCAGGGAAAAAAGCCTGCTTGTATGTACCCCATCTACACCCCTCATAACTATGAGTACCTCTATCGAATCTCCCCTCAGTCTTCTAGGTTGTAGGGAATAAAGTGCTAACCTACTCAACCTTTCCCTATAACTCAGGTCCTCAAGTCCCAGAAACATCATTGTAAACTTTCTCTGCACTCTTTCAACATCCCAACTCCTACACTTAACACATTGACTAACGTAGGCCAAAGTGCCAGAAGCTTTCTTTACAACCTTATCTACCTGTGTCAGCTCTTTGAAGGATCTATGGATCTGTATTTCCAGATTCCTCTGTTCTACTACACTCCTCAGTGCCCAACTGATCACTTTAGGACCTACTCTGGTTGGTCTTCCCGATGTGCAACTCCTCACACTTATCTGGATTAAATTCCATCTGCCATTTTTCAGCCCGTTTTTCCAGCTGGTCCAATCCCACTGCAAACTTTGATAGTTTTCCTTGCAGTCCACCACACACCCAACTTTGGAGTAATCTGCAAATTTGCTGATCCAGTTAACCACATTATCATCCAGATCATAGTTATAGATGACAAACACCAATGGACTCAGCACCAATCCCTGTGGCACTCCGCTAGTCACAACCCTCCAGCCTGTGAATACTTTTGTAGGCTGCCACTTGTTTGTAAATCCTGGCTTGTGCTTGGAAATGAGAGCTAGTGATGGACAAAAGAGCAAATAAAAAAAGGTTTTAATTTAGTTTCATCACTTTGGAGAGTGATATCCAAGTTGTAAAGGAAAGGTACGTCACATCCAGAGTTTCTCGGTTAGCGGACGATTTTCCTCCACGCCTTTCTGAGGTAGTGGGGAACTGCGTACAAGGCAAGTTTCAGCAGTGGTTTGCCATTGCCTTCTGTCGGGTGAGTTTCCAAAGAGATCACCAGCTCGTAACCCAGCACGGATGGAGAGCGTGCAGGGGAGCCGGCTGGATTTGTACTGGGGACCTTTTGTCCCAAAGTCTGGCACTGATGCCACTACGCCACCAGCCGGGTCATCCAAATTGTAGGATGACTATTAATAGCAAGACAGAAAATAAGGGAGATGGCCTACAGTTTATTTGTGTCTTTATTTGAGAAGGGTGCAAGTAGAAGCCAGAGAATTGTAGGTTGGTTAGCCTAAATTCAAAGGAGGGGATTCTGAGAGGCAGGATTTGGATAGACAAAGAGTGATTAGGAATGGTTGACGTGGCTTTGTGTAGGAAATTGTGCTTCACAAATTTGATTGAGTTTGTTCTTTTGAAGAGGTGGCTAAGAGGATTAATGAAGGTAGGGTGGTAGAAATTGTCAACATGGACTTGAGCAAGGGCTTTTACAAAATCCTGCATGCTAGATATGTCAGTCCAGAAGGTTAGATCACAAGGGAAAAGCTAACCAATGGCATACAAAAATCGGCTTGGTGGTAGCACAGAACTGTGACCGTTGCTGTGCTACAGAGATTTGTGATAGGTCCTCTCTTTTTTTAACCAACTTCTATATTAATGACCTGGATGACAGTGTAGTTGGCATGGTGAGTATGTTTGCAGATGGTGCCAAAATTTGTTGTACAGTAGAGATTACAACAGAATCTCGATCAACTGGAAAAGTGGGCCAAGAAATGGCAGATGGAATTTAACCCAGACAAGTTGAAGTATTGCATTTTGGTTAAGTTAAATCAGAGCAGGACTTGTAAGGTAAATGGCAGAGCCTTGGAGAATTTTGTAGAATGTACAGAATTTGAAATACAAATACATAGTTCCCTGAGAGTGGAGACACAGTTAGAAAAGGTGGCGAAGATTTCTAACTGTGTCTTCATAATTAGAAAGTTGCTTCACCCTTTCTAACTGTGGTAGCCTGCCTTCATTGGTCAGGACATTGAGTACAAGAGATGGGATGTTATTTTACAGTTTTGGTTGTCCAGCCATGGGGAAAATGGGATTAAACTAGAAGAGGTGCAGAAAGAATGTTACCAGGACTGGAGAGCTTGAGTTATAAGGAGGGGCTTTTTATCCCCGAAATGCAAAAGGTTTAGGGGTCACCTTATGGAGGTAATATAAACTCATGAGGGGCACACATAAGGTAACTTAAATGGTCAGTCTTTTTCGTACAGCAGGGGAGTTTAAAACTAGAGGACATACAGTAGGTATATGGTGAGTTGGAAAAATTTAGATAGGACCTGAGGGGAAACATTTTCCATACAAAGTATGGTGGTTATATAGAATGAGATGCTAGAGTAAGCTCTAGAGGCAGATACAATTACAATATTTAAAAGGCATTTAGACAAGTGGATATGAAAGGTTCAGACTAAGAGGGATATGGATCAAATGCAAGGTAATGGGACAAACTCAAATGAAGCGAGACATCAGAACCAGGTTTAATATCACTGGCATATGTCATGAAATCTATTGACTGTGCAGCAGCAGTACAATGAATAATAGAGCAAAGAAAGATGAATTGCAGTAAGTATATATTAAATAGTTCCATTTAATAAGTAGTGCAAAAATAGACATTAAAGAAAGTAGTAAGCTAGTGTTCCTGGGTTGAATGTCCATTCAGAAATTGGATGACAGAGGGGAAGAAGCTATTCCTGAATCATTGAGTGTGTATCTTTAGGCTTCTGTACCTCCTTCCTGATGGTAACAATGAGAACAAGGTATGATCTGGGTGATGGGGTGGGGGGGTTGCAAGAGAAGTGTGACCATGGGAACAATGCCAGAGTTAGCACAAAGGGTGGGCCTGATAATGCACAGTCCAAAATTCAAAGTAAATTTATTATCAAAGTACATACTTGTCATGTACCGAGATTCATTTTCTGGCGGACATACACAGTAAATCCAAGGAACACGTTAGAATAAATGAAGGACTGCACCCACAGGACAGACAGACAACCAGTGTGCAAGAGACAACAAACTGTGCAGATACAAAAGGTAATAATAATAAACAATAAATATTGTGAAGAGTTCTTGAAAGTGAGTCTCTAGGTTGTGGGAACAGTTCGGTGATGGGGTGAATGAAGTTATCTCCTCTGAATGAAGAGCCTGATGGCTGAGGGGTATGACTGTTCCTGAACCTGGTGGGGAGGGTCCTGAGGCTCCTCTACTTTTTTCCTGATGGCAGCAGCGAGACGAGAGCATGAACTGGATGGTGGAGGCCCTTGGTGATGAACGCTGCTTTCCTGTGACAGTGCTCCTTATAGATGTGCTCAATGGTGGGGAGGGCTTTACCCGTGATGGACTCTAAACCTATTAACTGCCGTGTTTCTCCGCAAATGGTACTGACCTGTTGAGTGTTTCTACAGACTTGCAGTTTCAATGTTGGTTTTCATCTGCAGTGGAGACAATATCATGGGCTGGTGTTTCCTCAGTGTCTCATCACATGCTGGAGATATGGGTGCACGTTAAATATAAAACAAGTAATAAGTCATTAGCAGTCTTCTCCTTCCACAACTGCTGTCTGACCTATTGAGTTTTTCCACTATTTTCTGCTTTTTATATTTTGATTTTCAGTGGCTTTTTTTTCCCCCCAGTGGGACTAGAAATTAAGGTCACAGGTTAAAGGTGAAAGGTGAAATGTTTAAGGGGAACATGAGGGGAACTTCTTCACTCAGAAACTGGTGAGAGAGTGGAATGAGCTGCCAGTGGTAGTGGTGGATACGGGTTTGATTTCAACATTTAAGAGAAGTTTGGGTAAGTACAAGTACAAAAAGATTGGAGGTGTAGTAGACAGTGAGGAAGGTTTTCAGAGCCTACAGAGGGACTTGGACCAGCTGGAAAAATGGGCTGAAAAATGGCAGATGGAGTTTAATACTGACAAGTGTGAGGTATTGCACATTGGAAGGACAAACCAAGGTAGAACATACAGGGATAATGGTAAGGCACTGAGGAATGCAGTAGAACAGAGGGATCTGGGAATACAGATACAAAATTCCCTAAAAGTGGCGTCACAGGTAGATAGGGTCGTAAAGAGAGCTTTTGGTACATTGCCCTTTATTAATCAAAGTATTGAGTATAAGAGCTGGAATGTTATGATGAGGTTGTATAAGGCATTGGTGAGGCCGAATCTGGAGTATTGTGTTCAGTTTTGGTCACCAAATTACAGGAAGGATATAAATAAGGTTGAAAGAGTGCAGAGAAGGTTTACAAGGATGTTGCCAGGACTTGAGAAACTCAGTTACCGAGAAAGGTTGAATAGGTTAGGACCTTATTCCCTGGAGCGTAGAAGAATGAGGGGAGATTTGACAGAGGTACATAAAATTATGATGGGTATAGGTAGAGTGAATGCAAGCAGGCTTTTTCCACTGAGGCAAGGGGAGAAAAAAAACCAGAGGACATGGGTTAAGGGTGAGGGGGGAAAAGTTTAAAGGGAACATTAGGGGGGGCTTCTTCACACAGGGTGGTGGGAGTATGGAATGAGCTGCCAGACGAGGTGGTAAATGCGGGCTCTTTTTTAACATTTAAGAATAAATTGGACAGATACATGGATGGGAGGTGTATGGAGGGATATGGTCCGTCTGCAGGTCAGTGGGACTAGGCAGAAAATCGTTTGGCACAGCCAAGAAGGGCCAAAAGGCCTGTTTCTGTGCTGTAGTTTTTCTATGGTTTCTACATGGATTGGAGGGGTATGGAGGCTATGGTCCAGGTCCAGGTTGATGGGACTAAATGAAATAATGGTTTGGCACAGACTAGATAGGCTGACGGAACTGTTTCTGTGCTCTGTGACTCTAAATCAAAACATTAAAAACAGAAATATAAAATTAAATATAAAATATTCAAATCAAAATATGAAAATGGAAAATACAACAGTAAAATTGAAGAGTTAGATTTTCATATATTTGCCTGTGTGGTTCTTTTACAAGTTGGCTTCAGCAGCTGAGGCACCAAAGGTGCTGTGTAAAGGTGGTCACAAAATAATAACCACAATTGTTCAGTGTACTATGCTACCATGCCTTGTGCATCGGCTGGCAAGAATACAAGGACTATACTGGAGCATTTTGTTCAAATAGACAAGTCTAGGCTGGTGGAACATCTAGAGAGTGTGCTCTGATGAATCCTGAAAACAGTTTATAAAATTACAGAAAGAGGACCAGGAGGTGGGAGCTATGCTGAGATAGTTCATGCCAGCAACTGCCTGAGCATACATGCAGCTCTGAGCCGATGAAGAGCATTTGAAAAGCAGCTATAATCATCTTGAAAGAACTATTTTTAAAGGATATATTCCTGAATTCAGTGGTAAAGTTATAGATCACAGAAAAAGTAGCAATCCCTCTGTCTGGGACAAGATGATGGGAAAAAAACCCTTAAAGACGGAAAGATTAGCTTTATTTGTCACATCCATATCAAAACATACAATGAAATGCTTTGTTTTGCGTCACATCAAATCAGTGAGGATTGTGCTGGGCACCCCCCAGGTATTGTCACAGTTAGTTGTCAGCAGCTCACGAACATTAACCCATACATCTTTGGAACGTGGGAGGAAACAGGAACACTCGGATGAAACCCATGTGGTCATGATGAGAACGTGGTGGGAATTGAACGTTGATCTCGCAGTAAAGTGTTGCACTAACTGCTAAGCCACCATGCCTCCCCTCTTGAGGACCTGGCCAGATCACAAGTGTATGGGTAGAATCACAATGGAGAAAAGCTTGCAGATGTAATAAGGAAGGAAATAACGATAGTGAACCAAACAATTGAAAGTATAGTGCCTCTATTCTCACATGTTGTGACTGCTTCAAAAATACAGGCCACCTGCACTATAGGAACTTGAATTTCACACACAGTAATTACATATAAACTATTATGAAGTAACAGCCGTGGCTGGTAGCGTTGAATGTGCTGTATGGTACATTAATACATTTTACTCTTATCTTGGAAATTCATTCTAATTACAGCTATTTAGTAGGCTTCGCTGGGGATACATTTTAATCTTTTTTATGAATGGCAACATTTGTTTAATAATTTCAAAGCATAATGTTCAATTTGGGTTGTATACTAGTTATAGAGATTACAAGATAGAGGTTCTTTTGAGCATGTTTGAGACAGTTTGTTATTTAACTTAATTTGAAACTAAAATTTATTTGAAACTAAAGCAATCATTTCTACAGATCACATTAAAAAGATAATCATTTTTTGACGTATTGGTTGAACAAAAGTTCTGTATACCTGCAAGCAGTGATATAACTGAGTATCAAATATTCAATCCCATGACGACCACCATCAGCAACATATAAATAATTACCATAAATAATAGGGAAGAAACAGGCTTGTTTTATTGTAAACACATTGTGCCTCAATATGAATCCCAGGGCATTAGCGGATTACTGCCATGTAGATTATAACGAGTTTGGTAACCCTTAATGATCTGGTCATGAAGCTCTCCTGTACAATATAATGAGAGATCTGGGAATGGCAAATCCTCTCATTTATGTAAGTCAGGCAACACAACATCAACATTTCTCACTGATTAACAAGGAGACTATCTGCGCTGTTTATGCATTATGTAAGATATTTCCAATTACACACTTTAAAGTGAGGTCATCTGAAATAGCTCATTATCTGAGCATTTTCTTATTAGTAATTACTACTGCAAAAAAGCCTATTTTACATCTTATTCAGTGTATTTGTATTTCTCTTAAGAAATCTTCCATTATTGAATTTATTCTACCTTACACATTGATAAATCCTTGTAGCATTCTGAAGTGAAAGCAACCATATTTCAATGAACAGTTTCTCTCTCATTATTGTGTGTGTATGTTGAAATGTTTCCCTCTTGATGTTCACAAGTGACAAACCAGCCTCATTATCAATATAATATGCAAAATTTTGTTGGTTTCAATTGCAAAGCTGTATTTGCTATATTTCTTTTTTAAACTAAGTTCAAGAAAGTATATATTGTGCAAGGCGAGATGGCTGTTTAGTCTTTCCTTAATCAATATTTTCAAGGCTATTGCATGAAGTCACCTGTAGAATACTTAGTCCATTCGAACTTGCTTAACTCTTTCTGGTTTTAAAAGCTATGTAAACCTGCAAAGCTAATCATCCAATCATTTGGCTGCAACTCATTGGATTAAATCATGCAATGGTTGGATGATGGTCAATATGTCTCTGGAGTTTACAGAGAATGGTGCGAAAAATGGGAACCGTCCAGTGAGTGGCAGTTCTGCGGACAAAAATGACTTGTTGATGAGAAAGATCAGAGGACAATGGCAATACAAGTTCAAACAGATAGGAAGGTGGCAATAACTATTCATTACAACAGAAGAGCATCTCTGTACACCCAACACGTCAGACCTTGAAGTGGATGGTCACGGCGTTAGAAGACCATGAATATAATAGGTAAAGGCCGCATCAACCGAAGTGAACCATCCAGTGCATTTGGATTTACAGAAGGCATTTGACAAGGTTGCAAAAGAGATTGTAGCATAAGAGCTCATGATATTGGGAAAGAAGTATAATCATAGATTTAAAATTGGTTAAAATATAGAAGGCAGAACTGGACTAAACAGGAGTTGTTCAGGTTGGAAGGATGTAGCTAGCAAAGCGCCTTGATAATCAGTTTGCAAACACAAGGAAATCTGCAGATGCCGAAACTTCAAGCAACACACACAAAATGCTGCCTGGCCTTCTGCCTTCCACCAGCATTTTGTGTGTGTTGATAATCAGTTATTGACTCTAATATTTAGTACTTTATAATAATTCAGTATTACCCTGGAGGACACAGAATGCAATATTTCCAAACTTGCTAATGACATAAAAATAGGTAAGAAGGCATTTGAAACTATTTTGACACTGAAATAGAATATGGATTGAGTGAATGGGTGAAAATTTGGAAAATGGAGCTTAATGTGGAAAAGTGTTAGGTCAAGCACCTCAGAAAGAGACAAAGAAAAAGATTGCAGATGAGCAAAGTACAGAGGGGTCTAGGTTTATGATTGAATCATAAAAAGTTAGAAGCCAGGTGAAGCACATTGGTCATTATTGCAAGAAAATGAGAGTTTAGGAATGAGGAAGTTTTGTTACAATAGTACAGGTTACCATTGAGGTCACATTTGGAGTATTGTGGAGAGTTTTGATCCTTTTATTTAAGGAAGTACAGTATCTGCTGGAAATGGAGACAGATCAAAAGAGATTTATTTGGCTATATTCTGGGGTGAGAGAGTCGTCCTATCAAGATCTGTATTCTCTGGCATTTAGGGGTGATCTTGTTGAAACCTATTTGATCCTTTGGGGGCACAACAGGATAGATGCCAAGATGTGCCCATTGGCTTTGATCACAGCTGTATTAGAGCTGGCCACATCTGTTAGAAGTCATCTGTCCATGAAATTGGGTCAGATTTTCTCCCTCGGTTAACATAACCTGAACTGCTGGGTTTGTCCAAGAGCTTTGCATTTCACGACATTTAACATTCTTTTATCTCTATGATCACTTCCTCATTGCCACTATTAACCTCTGGACCACTTGTTCCCATGTTATCCTGACCTCATCCTACTGCAGATTTTTTTTTGTCCTATATATAGCTTCCTATCTTCTTTGTAACATCTTTTTTTTAATAAATTTTTTATTGAGTTTTCAAACTTGGTTACATGGAATAATAATATCTACCTTCCCCCCTCCCCTTAACCCCTCCCCCAATATATACCCCTACCTAAAAGAAAAGAAGGAAAAAGAAAAAAAGAAAAGAAAGAAAGACTGCCTGGATATACATATGGATCAAACAGGGTTTATTAAAAATAGACAATCGGCAGATAATGTAACTCGGCTACTCAGTATAATTCACTTGGCACAAAAAAAGGGAGGAAATGAGTATGGTAGTAGCCTTGGATGCAGAAAAAGCATTTGATAGATTGGAATGGGATTTTTTATTTAAAGTATTAGAAAAATATGGGTTAGGAGTACCTTTTATAAACTGGATTAAAACCTTAAACACTAATCCTAACACTAAAATAGTGACAAATAATCAAATTTCAACACCATTCCAGTTAAAAAGGTCAACTAGACAAGGTTGTCCATTATCAGCTGCTTCTTTGTAACATCTAACTTGGCTCCTTCTTTCCCACTCTGATGATGGGGTTTTGACCTGAGATGTTGCCTGACCTGTTGAGCATTGGCAGAGAAGACTCAATGGGCTGAATGGCCTAATTTTGCTCCCATGTCTTATAGTCTCATTTCCTGCATTTTCTGTTTCTATTTCAGATTTCCACATCTCTAGGTTTCCAGTTACATGACTTCTCTCCACACTTTTTCTGAGATCTCCATTGCCAGTTTCATTGTGCTAAATCACTTAGCTGCTGCTGTCAAGTTTCAGACCCAGTCTGCTGCCAATGGCTTTCTATAATGCCGCTGCAGAGGTACATCAAGAACAGAATTTCCTTTATCAAACACACTGCCTCTCAACTGAACATCAGTGTACGCATTACAGCATGTGGTACAGTAAGATCTCAAATACACAGGCACAGCAGCTCACAATCCCATCTCTCCTTGAACAGTTGAGATGGTTTGACCAGCTAGCATATGACTGCAATTCATCTAACTATTCAACATTGAAAATAATTTCCCAGAAATGATATTCTGATAACCAAAGGAAAATGTTATTTTATTAAACAAGTTAAATAAAATTGTTTAAGTTTTAATAGTTAAACAATGATTCCACCCACCCTGCTCACGGACTATTTATTCCACTCCTATGAGGAAGGGGGCTATGTAGCAGTCATAGTCATACTTTATTAATCTCAGGGGAAATTGGTTTTTGTTACAGTTGCATCATAAGTAATTAAATAGTAATATGTAAATTATGCCAGGAAATAAGTCCAGGACCAGCCTATTGGCTCAGGGTGTCTGACCCTCCAAGGGAGAGTTGTAAAGTTTGATGGCCCCAGGCAGGAATGACTTCCTATGATGCTGAAAAGACATCTACATGCCTTAAAACCAGTTGGTTTGTGCAGATGGGCTCATCAGCTATGGTTGGCAGCTCACCTAGAGAAGGAAAACTCTGATCTCAAACTTCCACCGCCTTGTGGTTATATCCATTCATGGGGAAGGCTTCAGGAGTAAACCCCAAGGAGAAACCTGGAGCTGGTGTCCCGAAGGCAGTCCACCGTTCTGACTGGTAACTCCTGCGATGCCGCTGGTGCCACAGTGTGTTGGTCTCTGCCGTTCCTTTGGATTCATCAGCTGTGTGGAGATGGGGAGCCTGCTGCATGGGCAACAGCTTGTTCTCCGTATCATACTGCCCTGGCTTGCGAATCATGTAGGCAACTAGAACGCAAAATCCATTATCAACCCTGACCAACAGAGGGCTTCAATATTTTATTCTGCATCAGAGTTGGAATTGAAGTTGGCGGTGAAAACAGCAATAGTTTCAGATATGCGGATGACACTGTGTTAATTGCAAGTATGGAGGAAGAACTACAAAACAATTAATAAAATTGTTGAAGAAAGTGAAAAAATGGGTCTACCTATCAATCGCAGAAAGAGAGAATGTATGGTGATATCCAAAAAGAAGGAGAATCCTATCTGCAGGCTGAGAATAAATGGGGAAGACATAAAACAAGTACAGAACTTTTGCTACTTTGGAAGCTGGGTGACATCAGATGGCAGGTGTGACATGGACATCAAAAGAAGAATAGGGATGGCAAAAGACACCTTTACGAGAATGAAGAGTATAATGACCAACACTAAACTAGGCATGACAACCCGCCTCAGAGTACTGAAATGTTACGTTTATCCAGTTATGTTATATGGATAAGAATGTTGGACAATATCTAGTAACATGAGGAAACAAATTGAAGCAGCAGAGATGTGGTTTTTGAGGAGGATGCAAAGAATATCATGGATGAAACGAATATCTAACGAGGATGTTATGAACAGAGCAAGCACAAAAAGAGAAATAACGTAGGAGATCATGAAAAGGCAACGTAACTTCATTGGACATGTGATTAGAAAAGAGGATTTAAAATGCACGGTAATTATGGGAAAGATTGAAGGGAAGAAAACAAGAGGAAGGCAAAGACAAATGATGATGGAGCCAGCAGCCAGAGAACTGGAAATGAATACCAATGAATTGATCCACTTGACCTGAAACAGGAGTGTGTGGGCCATGGCATTCAAAGCTCAAACTGGGCATGGCACCTGATGATGATGATGCATCAGATCCAGGGTAACAATGATTTCATTTCCCTTTATATTTGTGTACTGGGAATGACATTAAGCAATCTTGAATTTTAAAATTATGACAATACTTTTATTAAATATTGGTAATTGATTAGAAAAAATAATGAGGGACCAACAAAGACCATTGATAGATGCTGACTATATTATTTGAAACAAATTGATTCATTACACCTGAATAATTTTATAACATGATGTCCTTAATGTTTTAAAAAATGAAGCTGGATGTTCATTAGCTCAGTGCGGCATAACAGGTCCTCCCAGACTGACTTGTGCTCAGCCTGTTTGAATGAATGAACGTTTGGGAGACCTAGCAAGAAGAATCTGTTGGCTGCTACAGGTTTGCAGACATCTGCTGCCTGGGAAATTGGCTTCTGGATACAGTTCTGACTTGCCAGCTGTCCGGGTCGAGAGCTGGGGACAACCTGTAAGTGGGTTATTTGATGTTTCTGATATTTGTGCGATGTGTGCATCCACCACCAGAGGGCACCATCTCAGTGTTAATCTTACTGCCGTCCCCCAGGGTCCCAGGTACTTGCTTCCATTCCAGCTCTGCAGTGGTTACCAAGTCAAACGTCAGACACAGAGATTTTGACACAGGTGAGAAAGGATATGTTCAATGGCATGGATGACTAGATGGCTTCCTCCCGTCTGGTGCAGCATAAAGTGAATTGAAAGACAACTGGTAGTAATTCTAGATAAAAACTAAAATACTAGTACTTTTAATTTGAAAATAAGAACATAAGATATTGGAAAAGTTTGTCTTTCTGTTCCTGCTCTGCTATTCAATAAGATCATGGTTGATCTCAGCACCACTTTCCTGTACTACCTCTCTATCCCAGGGTTCCTGTAAATTCTGAAAATCTGTTGTTGATCTTTTTAAAAACTTTCTCAGGAGCTGAATCTCTCTATATAGCCCTTTTGGGTACAGAATTCCAAAAATTTGCTACATGCCACCGGCACGGTAGTGTAGTGGTTAGTGCTAGTGCCAACATGCTAAAATATTACAGTGCTAGTGACTTAGGTTCAATTCCCACCGCAGTCTGTCAGTGTTTGTTCATTCTCCCCGTTGCTGCGTGGGTCTGCCCCCACATTCCAATGGCGTACCGATTAGCAGATTAACTGGTCACATGGCTGTAATGGGATAGTATGGTCTCGATGGGCCAGAAGGGCCTTTAATGTGCTCTATCTATCCAAATAAATAAATAACATCTCACCTCAGTACTGAAAGGCACCCCCCCCCCCGACTGTTAACACTCCAGCAACTGGAACCCTCATCCTTCCAGTTAACCATAAGAGTTTCATATCTTTCAATGAGATCAAGTAAATTCAAGTCTGGGTTCAATCTGTTTAATTCATCTTCATACAGCAGATCATCATCATCTTCTGGAACAATCTTCAAAAAGATGTATAAAGATGGCCAAATGGCCTAATTCTGCTCCTATGTCTTATAGTCTTACGGTATATTTAAGGCAGAAGTTGATCGTTCCCTAATCGGTCAGGACATCAAAGGATATGGTGAGAAGGCAGGTGAATGGGTTTGAGTGGGATCCGGGATCAGCCATGATGGAATGGCATAACAGACTGAATGGGCTGAATGGCCTAATTCTGCTCCTATGTCTTATGGTCTTATAAACTACAAAGATTTCCAACCACTAAGGATTACCAATTCCTTATGAACTAAAGAGTTGCAGATGAACAAGTCATCCATCACAGAAACCGAAGATTGAGGAATGAATTCTAGTTCGTCTTTCTGTCATTTTCCTGATCATTCTTCACAATATTCAATGCTTTCTAACATTTATACTGTGTTGCTACTAATTGATATTATTTGCATGTGATGTTTGCAAAAAAGGTCAAAAAGCTTCTTGGGACAGAGATCCCAGAGACCAAAATTAATACTGTGATGGCTGGCTTTCTGAATATTCAAATATCCCAGCTAATGACTGATGATACCTATGGCCATGTTTGATGTGCTACGTGACAAAATAAGTCCGTTCTGGAAATTTCCTTGAATTAAATAGCATAGCTAGTGTGGTATAGTTTGATGCAGAGCAATTAACACAACCCCATTGTCTTACAGCATCTGCAGAATATCTTGTGATTATTGTCACTCACTTTGCAAACCATATCTCTAGAGCAGGCATTCCCCATACTGTGGGCCAGCAGCCAGTGCTGTTTGTTTTGTAAAACTGTTCTTTTAACTTCAGACTTATTTTGAACACTAGAAGTTTTGCAGATGCTGGAAATCCACAGCAATACACACAAAATGGTGGAAATCGAAAGCAATACACTGATGCACCATCAGTAACTCCAAAAGACTGGAAGTAGAGTAAGTACTGAAAGGCTTTTATTAGCAGTAAAATGTGACCTCCACCATGCTGAGTGTCTGCCCCTGGACTGAGAGGAGGAGCAATGGCACAATCGCCTTTATTCAGGTGTCTATGGGAGGAGCCACAGGGGCAGTCAGCAGAGGGGCGTGTCCAGACAGGTAGCCCAGTTACAGCATGTATATATGATTTAGCACATACACACAAAATGGTGGAAATCGACAGCAATACACACAAAATAGTGGAGGAGCTCAGCAGGTCAGGCAGCATCTATGGAAATGAATAACCTTAGTCAACATTTTGGACTGAGACCCTTCTTCATGACTGGATAAGAAGGGGGAAGGCATCAGAATAAAATGGTGGGGGGGGGGGAGAGAAAGAGGATGGTGATAGGTGAAGCCAGGTGGGTTGGAAAGGTAGAAGGCTGGAGAGGAAGGAATCTGTCGGGAGAATTGAGAGCATCATAGGAGAAAGGGAAGGAGGAGGGTACCTGAGGGAGGTGATAGGCAGGTTAGAAGAGGTAAGAGGGCAGAGAAAAGAATAGAAGAAGAGGGAAGGAGGAGGGAAATGTTTGTTTAATGGAAGGAGAAATCGATATTGGGTTGGAGACTACCCAGACGTAATACAAGGTGGTGATCCTCCACCCTGTGGGTGGCCTTATTGTGCCACAAGAGGTGGCCACAGACTGATGTGTGGGAACAGGAATGGGATTCGGAAATAAAATGTTTGGAGACCAGGAAAGTCTACGTTTGGCAGATAGAGCAGAGGTGCTCGACGAAGTGGTCCCCCAATTTATGACTGTTCTTGTTTACAGCAAGGAATATCGGTCAGATGTTTCTTTGTCACAAAAGAAAACACGGACCCTTTGGAAACGTCATGCTACTATGCTAAAAAGCTGAGGTTAGCAATAAGCTTCTCTAGCCCTGGAAAGTGAATATCCATTACGTCTGTCAGTCAGCCACAAGTATTTACTTGGTAGGGAGACCAGACTGGTACACAGTTTCACCAGAGACTCTATATAATCAAATCCTCTTCAATAAAAGGCCAACATATCATTTGCCTTCATTGCTTGCTCTGCATGCATGTGAACTTAGTGGTTTGCATACAAGGACCAGCAGGTTCCTCTGAAAACCAACATCTTTTAATATCTTATTTAAAATTACACCAATTTTATTTCTCCAATCAAAGTAGGCGACTCCATATTTTTCCATATTGTGCTCTATCTATCTGCCACATCCTTTCCCATTCACTCAACCTATTTATCTCTCCTTATACCCTTCTTGTATCATTCTCACAGTTGGCACTGTAATGCAACTTTAAATCATAAGCAGACACGGAAATATTACATTGATCCTAAGATCCAGAGAATTTATGGATTATGAAAAGCTTTATTCCTCATAGAACAACAGAACACAGCCTCCCATCATATACAGTAATGAGCTATCTGTTCCTAATTTTACCTTCTGTTCATTAATCTGTCCTCCGTCCATGTCAGTGTACTCTAATTTTGCACTCTACACCACACACTCTACTTTTGTTTCGATGCCTTTTGCATGATACTTTTACAGAAGGCCTTCATATACCACATCAATCAATTCATCATGGTACAATATAGCATAGGAGCAGGTTCTTTGGTCCAAGGCTTATGACAGACATGATACTGAATTAAGCTACATCACCTCTGCCTGTTCATGATCCATATCTATATGCATTCTCATCCGTTCTACTAGTTACAAACTTAAACTCCAACAGATTTGTCAAACAATTTATCCCTTTCATGAATGCCTACTTACTCTGATCATTCCTATTTATATTCTAAATATGAATGGATTAAGATCATTTGAATGGCTTTGTCATCAAAAGTATTTTTGACTTAATAGGCACTATTACTGAATAGTATTGAGTAATGCTGTTACAAACAGCTTTTCAAAAGTTGGAACAGCTTTATTTCAAAAATAGCAATGGAGAAATTAATAGAAAAGAAAGAAAATAAATCTCCAGGTCCTGAATACACAGGTCCTGTTTTCTTTTGATGGCGATCCCTCTGTTGGTGGATGAGAACAACCTAGTGCATCTACTAAATTCCATAGGTTCTAGAACATTTTCCACAGATTGGAAGGCAGCAAATGTAAACACGTTATTTAAGTAAGTACAGAGAGCTATTGATTGTTAGTCTGGAACTGGTTAAAAGAAAATTCTTTTTCCATTTACTTTTTTTATAGTTGACAGTATTTTCATTGCATTGATTTCAAGTTAACAGAAAACATCTGTAGGACTTCCTGTGAACCAGCTCTGCCTCTTTTGTGTCATAGTCCCAGACAAAATGGCACTGTGACTCCTCCATCATCCGATCCATGTGGGAGAATGTTGCAAGCATTGAATGATCCCTCCAAAGTATGTTCAAAAGATTTTCATCTGTCTTGTCGCTTTGCACTTAAACCTACACATTACTCGGTTGCTTCACCAAACTCAAAGCAGATATAGTTGTCTCATCTGACAAGACACTCTGTTTCAGCTTAATATGGTGACTAGGCAGCAGAGAAGGGTGCTTGGTTATATGAGATTTCAAAGTTCAAAGTACATTTATTATCGAAGTAAGTACGCCTTGAGATTTATCTTCTTGCAGACAGCCACTAAAACAAAGAAACACACATGGAATCCATAAAAAAAGCCCCACACAAAAATACCGTCAAACACCCAATGTGCAAAAAGAACAGATCACGCAAACTATATTAAAAAAATTAACAAATAGCATACAGAACATAAACTGAAAGTGAGTGCACAGTCACAGAGCCAGTTCAGTGCTTCAACCGGTCCAGGAGCCCAATGGCTGCAAGCCGCAGTCACAGAGCCAGAGCTGAGTGCTGATGGGTGCAGGCCACAGCTGCAGAGTCAGTTCAGTGTCAGGATGATGCCTGGATCATAAAGTATATCTTATCTAATTAGAAAAGCAATTTACATTTGGAAGTTTGCAGCCTGAAACAGGAAAATGCTTTGGACACTTGTCTATAGATCACTTTCACTAACTGGAGGAATTTTGTGGTATAACAATTCCATTAATGGTAGACAACATACATTAACATCCAGCCTGTGGTGAGTTTCTGCCTCCCTCCCTTCTAGAAGAGTGGAGTAATATTTGCAGTTTTCCAGTCCTGCAGCAACATGCAGAATCCATTGATTCTTGAAAGATCATTACTAATGCCTCCACAATTGCTTCAGCTACTTTTTTCAGAACCCTAAGGTATAGTCCATCTGGTCCAGGTGACTTCTCTGCTTTCAGACCTTTCAGCTTCCCAAGCACCTTCTCCCTCGCAATAGCAACCACACTCACTTCTGCCCCTTGACATTCTCAAACTTCTGGCATACTGTTAGTGCATGCCACAGCAAAGACCGATGCAAAATACTTATTCAATTCATCTGTCGTTTCCTTGCCCCCCCATTTCTACCTCTCCAGCCTCATTTTCCAGTGGTCCGATATCTACCCTCGCCCCTCTTTTATTCTTTATATATAGTCGGCCCTCCATATCTGCGGATTCAACCAACTGTGGATCAGGAGCGGAAAAAAAACCCCAGAAGTTCTCTCTCCAGCACTCGTTGTTTGAGCATTGTTCACCTCATGTCTCATTTGGTCGCTATTTGTGTTGTGTGCACCCTTTGTTTCTGTGAAAAAATGGCTCCTAAAAAGCAATTAAGTGGTCAAAGCAATTCCTCAAAGGCTGAGAGGGAGCGTAAAGTACTGTAATCCAGAGATGATTAAAAGTATTACTCGTTGTTTGAGCATTGTTCGCCTCGCATCTCGTTCGTTCACTCCTTGTGTTGTGAGCGAGAGGAAGGAGTTTGAGGCTAGTAAGGGATGGCTGGCTAGCTATGTAAAGCCCTACAGCCTCAAGAACTTAAAGATCACGGGAGAATCAGCATCGGCTGATGTTGTGGCAGCATCAACGTTCCCAGAAGAGCTACGATGGTTGCGTCTGTACTGAACATGTACAGACTTGTTTTGATTGTCATTATTCCCTAAACAATACAGCATAACAACTATTTACATAGCATTTACATTGTATTAGGTATTATAAGTAATCTAGAGATGATTTAAAGTATATGGGAGGACATGCATAGGTTATATGCAAATACTATGCTATTTTATATATGGGACTTGAGCATCCACAGAATGTGGTATCCGCAGGAGGGTCATGGAACCAAACCCCCGTGGATACGGAGGGCCAACTGTATTTGAAAAACCTGTTGGTATCCTCTTTTATATTATTGACTAGCTTAACTTCATAATTCATCTTCCCTGGTCTTGTGGCTTTTTTAATTGCCTTCTGTTAGTTTTTTTAAAAGCTTCCTAAACCTCTAACTTCCTACTATTTTTTACTCTATTATATGCCTTTATGTTGGCTTTGATTTTCCTTGTTGGTCATGATTGCATCATCCTGCCTTTAGAATACCACTTCTTCCTTGCGATGTATCTATCCCCCACTTTCGGAATTGCCACCAGAAACTGCAACCATTTCTGCTCTGCCAACAGCCCTGCCAGTGTCCCCTTCCAATCAATTTTGGCCAGCTCCTCACTCATGCCTCTGTAATTCCCCTCATTCAAAGGATTCAAAGGTTCACTTATTATCAAAATGTACATCTCTGAAATTCATTTGACTTCAGTTTCTTTGTCTCAAATTGCAGGGTGATTTCTATCATATTATGACCACTGCCTCCTAAAGGTTCCATGAGACCATAAGTATATAAGACGTAGGAGCAGAACCTTAGCCATTCAGCCCATTGAGTCTGCTCCACCACTCCATCATGGCTGATTCTGGATCCCACTCAACCATTGGGTACATGGAGCTTAGAAAAATAGAGGGCTATGGGTAAGCCTAGGTAGTTCTAAGGTAAGGACATGTTTGGCACAGCTTTGTGGGCCAAAGGGCCTGTATTGTGCTATAGGTTTTCCATGTTTCTATACACCTGTCTTCTCACCATATCCTTTGATGCCCTGTCGATTAGGAAACTGTCAACTTCCACCTTAAATATACCAATGGACTTTGCCTCCACCACAGTCTGTGGCAGAGCATTCCACAGATTCACCATTTTTTGGCTAAAAAAATTCCTCCTTACCTCTGTTCTAAAAGGTTGCCCCTCAATTTTGAGGCTGTGCCTTCTAGTTCTGGACACCCCACCACAGGAAGCATCCTTTCAGCATACACTTTCTCTAGTCCTTTCAACATTTCAACATGAGATCTCCCAACATTCTTCTAAATTCCAGTGAGTACAGGCCCAAAGCTGCCAAACGCTCCTCATATGTTAACACCTCCATTCCGAGAATTATCCTTGTGAACCTCCTCTGGACTCTCTCCAGTGACAACACTTCCTTTCTGAGATATCGGGCTCAAAACTGTTGACAGTACTCCAAGTGCAGCCTGACTAGTGTCTTATAAAGACTCAGCATTATCGCCTTTATTTTATATTCTATTCCTCTTGAAATAAATGCCAACATTGCATTTGCCTTCTTTACCACAGACTCAAGCTGTAAATTAATCTTCTGGGAGTCTTGCATGAGGACTCCTAAGTCCCTCTGCACCTCCGATGTTTGAACCTTCTCCCCATTTAGATAATAGTCCGCACTATTGCTCCTTTTACCAAAATGTATTATCATGCATTTCCCAACACTGCCACTTTTTTCCCCATTCGTCCAATTTGTCTAGGTCCTGCTGCAATTGCATTGCTTCCTCAGCATCACCTACCCCTCCATCTATCGTTGTATCACCCATAAACGTTGCCACAAAGGCATCAATTCCATTATCAAAATCAATGGTGAACAATGTGAGAAGTAGAGGTCCCAATACTGACCCCTGAGGAACACCACTAGTCACTGACAGTAAACCAGAAAAGGCCCCTTTTATTCCCACTCACTGCCTCCTGCCTGTCAGCCATTCCTCTATCCAGTATCTTTCCTGTAATGCCATTGGATTTTATCTTGATAAGCAGCCTCATGTGAGGCACCTTATCAAATACCTTCTGAAAATTCATGTAAATGACATCCACTGCCTCTCCTTTGTCCACCCTGCCTGTTACTTCCTCAAGTAACTCTAACAGATTTGTCAGGCAAGATTTCCCTTTACTGAAATCATGCTGACTTTGACTTATTTTATCTTTAGTCTCTGAGTACCCTGAAACCTCATCCTTAATAATAGACTTCAGCACTTTCCCAAACACCAAAGTTTGGCTAACTGGCCTGCAATTTCCTTTCTTTTGCCTTCCTCCCTTCTTAAAGAGTGGAGTGACATTTGCAATCTTCCAGTCCTCCGGACCATGCCAGAATCAATTGATTCCTGGAAGATCATGACCAATGCATCTGTTCTTCAGCCACACATTCAACTGCCAAATCATCTGATTCTTACCCTCACTGGAGCGCAACACAGGCAGCAATCCAGAGATTACTAGCCTGGAAATGCTGCTTTTCAGTTTTCTGCCTGCCTCTCTAAATTCTCTCTCCAGGACCGCCCCCCTTGTCCTACCTATGTGATTGGTGCCAATATGTACCAAGATTTCTGATTGGTCACCCATCCCCTTTAGAATGCCATTGACCTGATTTGCCATATCCTTTACCCTCGCATCTGGGAGGAAACATACCATCAGTGTGTCTCTATCACATCCACATAATCTGATGTCTACTCCTCTAACCATGGAATCCCCAATCACCACTGCAGTCCTCTTCTCCTCCCTTTGCTAATGAGCCACAGCACCAGACGTAGTGTCAGAAATTCAGTCACTGTGGCTTTCCCAGGTAGTTTGTTCCCCCAACAGTATCCAAACCGTGTCCTACCTATTACTGAGGGAAATGGCCACAGAGCTACTCTGTTATTGTTTCTCCTTTCCATGCCTTGTGGTGCCACCTTGCCATTTCTTTCACAAACAAGAGAAAATCTGCAGATGCTGGAAATCCAAGAAACATACACAAAATGCTGGAGGAACTCGGCAGGCCGGGGAAAAGAAGTACAGTTGATATTTTGAACCGAGACCCTTCGACAGCATGTCTTTAGCGTTTTTTTGTCTGCTTTTTATGAGGCTGAATTGCTAGCTTCACGGTTAACCCAGCACAGATGGAAAGTGTGCAAGGAGCCAGCCGGGTTCGCACCCAGGTCCACTCGCCTCGAAGTCCCGTGCGGATGCCGCTACACAACTGGCTGGCCGGGATACTCTGCACTGGCTGTCTATTTCCTTTCCCTCTCCTGACAGTCACCCAGATACCTGCCTCCTGTAGCTTAGGGGTGACTACCTCTCTGTAGCTCCTATCTATTACTTCCTCGGTTTCCATACGAGCTGAAGGTCATCGAGCTGCTGCTCTCGTTCCTTAATATGTTCTCTGAGGAGCTGCAGCTCAGTGCACCTGGTACAGCTGTGTTTATATGGGAGGCTGGAGATTTTCCAGAATTCCCATATCTCACACAAAGACACAACACAGCCCCTTGAGTCATTCTCACTGCTCCAACTATGTACCACTAGATGAAGGTTGAAGAAGAAACTTAACAGATACATACCTCGCCCCAGCCTGGAGCTAAAGCCTATCACTCTAAAACTGGTCCACTCACACAATGGCCCCTTCGCTTTTCCCTGCCTTATTTTCATTTGCCCTTGCTAATGAGTACCTATTTGATTGGCTTGCCAGAAAATGCCGGAAGTCCAGGAACGCTCCTCTTTAAATCTCTCTCATGGACTTGTGAGTTGCCTCTGCTGCCAGTCTTGATTCAATTGAGCTGCCAGAAAAATGAGTAAAAGAGTTCCAGAGAATAAAAAAAAGTGAAATTATAGTAAAGCGTTAGAATTAAAGATGTCTTTAACTTACTAGAGATAAATTTGTTCATTCAGACATTTACAAAGATGGCATAGTGACCATGGCTGGAAATTAAATACTCATGGGAACTTGAAATACGTTATTTTTGCTTTTACCTCACTTCATGGTTTGGAATAGTCCTGGTCCTGCCATGCTATGCTGTTCATGGCTCTTAGAAGCAAAAGGCCACATTACAGAGAACCTTTTCAGCATTCTCTTCAAATTGATCATATTGATTCTTTCAGGTACAATCTTTTCCAAAGTCAGTGTATGTTGTTGGCTTACTGCCGACCAAAAAATCCATATTGTTCAGATGTCTCCTTCATTGATTCAGTCTCAATTTTTGATTTATTATGCTCCTGTAAATTGTCTTTGAATATTATACCATTTTAAAGACAGTATATAAAATCCATTGATCACAACTGAGTTCATTATTTTACACAAAGGTTATAAACAGGAACTATTTGATGGAAGTCTTTCGGGTGCTGGAGAAGATTGTTTTTAGAATGCAAAGACTCATCTAACCAAGCACAAATGATGAATGATGTGCCAAAATGAAGAATTAGAATGTAGAACAGGGGTATCAAACTCATTTTAGGTCATGGGCTGGATTGGGCAAAATGCAACTTCCTGCGGGCTGGATCAGTTGTGCACGTGCACGTGCTCCCACAGCTTTCGTTGCCTTCGTTTTTTCAACCTGCTCTCACGTGTCTTAGTCTCTGCTATAACTACAAAGTGTTTCACTTTACGAATTTCGTTTCTTATGAAGAAGATTGCCTAGCAAGCATTATTTTTATGATTGGTATTAACTCATAGTCGTACGCTACAAGAAAGTTGTGATGAGAGAGAAAAAAAAGATGCCAGTTTGCCTAAGATTGTTTTGGGAGCCACACTCTTTCCATTAATAAACCATTTGAAATCGAACATTAGCAGACACAAATGTAGACCTAACAAAACATATTGTAAATGTAGGCTACACAACTGCACCTAATTTTTAATAGCCTGCTTCCAGCAATCAACCTCAGACAATGAACACAGTTGGCCTCTAATTTTTATTGAAGTGATCACATTTACAATAATAGAATAGTCAGAAAATGAATGAATCACAATATTATGACAGTCAATATTTCATAATGTATTTTGCTTACATGTCGCAGTGCATCGAACAGTGTCACTCATTTTTCACTTGCTGCTTCCAGACACCTGACGTCTCTTGGCTTTAACCAGCCTGTCAACATCAGGGACCAGTTTCTGGGCAGTTGTGATTTTCATAATGTCATTTAGATGTCTGTGTGTCAGCTGCGAGCGCTGTTTGGATTTGTTAATGTTCATTATGGAGAACACCTGCTCACACAAATATGTTGTCCCGAACACGCAAAGGATCTTTGAGGCAAAGTCTGTCATCTTGGGGTACATCGGTCCCAGGTATTGATAGAATGAGCCCAGACCCACAGTCTCAAATTTATATTTCAAAGCCGAGTTACACTGAATTTCAATTAGTTCCATTTGGAGTTCCTCCGGCACATCTGATGCTGTGTTGACGGCAAACGGCGAGCAAGATAGTGAGAATTCCTTCTCGAGCTGTGTGAAGACTTGGAAATGATTCTGAAACTCACTTTTCAGCCATGATATTTTGTCCTTGTACCTGTCCATGTTGTCATTATTCCCATGAGTGCAAAGAGGGGAAATGAGCTGGGTTGCTCTGGGATAGTTGCATCTCCCACAGGCCTAATTCAATTTGAAAGGCACAAATGCTGGAGTAGTATTCTATAACAAGTCTGCACGGCCTTGCATGTTAACATTAAGCACATTTAACTGCTCTGTTATATCCACCAAAAATGCAAGATCATGAAGCCAGTCTGGGTCATCCAACTCTGCCACTGGCTTCCCTTTCTCGTTCATGAATAGTCCAATTTCCACACGTAATTGAAAAAAAACGTTTGAGCACAACCCCTCTGCTCAACCAGCGGACTTCAGTGTGGTAGAGTCGGCCGTGCCCAATATTACTTTCAGACAAAAGAGTGTCAAATTCCCGATGGTTCAGTCCCTTGGCTCAAAGAAAATAAACTGTTTTGATAACGCCTCTTGGTGTACAATACAATGAAAATTCCAGAATTCCTGCTCTGGATTCTGTGTTTGAACTTTCTCTCTGAGTTTCGCAACAACACCTGCCTCTTTCCCGACCATGGACGGTGCGTCATCTGTTACCACGCCAACAGTGCGACTTCAGTCAACCCCCAGTCTGTCCAAGGCCTCGAGGAGGCTGGAGAAAACATCGTTCGCTGTTGTGTTTGTCATGGGCACCATCTCCACAAACTCCTCGGTGACGGTCAAAGATGCATCAACACCACGAATAAATATTCCCAATTGAGCTACATCAGTCACGTCGGTGCTCTCATCAATTGCAATAGAGAAGGCAATAAATGACTTTACTTTGTTTTTTAGTTGACTGTTCAGATCTCCTGCAAGGTCCCCGATTCTCTCTGCCACAGTATTTCTTGACAAGCTGATTTTACCAAAAGCCTGTCTCTTCTCAGGGCACACCAGCTCAGCCGCCGTCAGCATGCATGCTTTGATGAATTCCCCCTCTGAGTATGGCTTCAACGCCGCAGCTATTTTGTTGGCAATAATGTAGCTGGCCTCGACAGCTCCATTATTGAGTCTCTCAACTTTTGGTGAACACTGATTGCTGTTTTTTCAGAGCTGCTTCAAGCTCGTTTACCTTTTGCATACTGAGTCGTCCTGCGTACTTGTCATATTTTTCTCCGTGTGACGTCTCATAGTGTCGTTTGATATTGTACTCTTTTGCCACAGCCACTTGTTGCGAGCATATCAGACACACAGGTTTGCCGTTGACCTCACAGAAGGAAAAACGATCTTTCCAATTATCATTGAATATCCGATCTTCGATGTCAACTTTTCTTTTCTTGGAAAGCATTTTCAACCACAGCAGCAAACCGTCTCAGCCTTGCTACAGGTGTTACTTACCTGAGTACGCTGTGTGTTTATACTGTGTCTGACGACGTAAGTGGGACCCTAGTGCTCTTCAGTGCAGGGTGGTAGGTGCTTATGCACAGTGGGTGATTAACTGCCGCCTATTGTACGGCTGCCGTACTGATACATAATAAATGGTCGTGAATATACTTTTTTTTCCCCAAATCATCCCGCGGGCTGGATTGGACCCCTTCGCGGGCTGGTAGTTTGACCCCCCCTGATGTAGAACATAGAAATGTACTGCAGACATGTCTAAAATGGACTTCAGGAACAACAAGGAAACATTGACTTTGCACTTGAATATTGATTTTTATTTCCTCCAGGTTGTGAAGTAGATGCATTTCTTTCAAAAATTGTTATCTTGCTACTGCCTCATTCTAATAGATAACAGGAATAAACACTTGCACAAGTAAAATTCACTTCACCAGTCATTATGCAGATAGATAAATTTATAACACTGAAAGGATCCAAAGCTAATAATTATCTGAATGCAAAGGCAATAATTATTCTAAGAGGATTGGCTAGATTTTCCTCCTGATAGTTGGCAGAGGTAATTACATTGAAAATCCATGTAATTACTGCTGCCAATGTGATAATGTGCAATTTCACACTGTAACTGTAGGGATAAACTTAGCCGATTAGTCAAATTCAAGCTGAAATCAAGCTATATTATTAACTACTGCCTTCTTTGGTGATTTCATCAGAAAGCCACTGGTCTAAATCTTTATCTGTCTTTGCTTCCTAGTTTACCTTGATCAATTGATGACAGAACATAAACACTATCTGGAAAAGAAAACTAGCCAGGATTCCCAATTCTATTAATTGGTCAGTGACTTTGGACATTGTACTACGTTTACCTTGGATAGTACCCGTCAAATTGCCTTAAATTTTGTTTATGACTTCTCTGAAATGATGCAAAAATATATTCTATTGTAGTGTCTGCTAATGAATAACTAAATCATATAGACCTGTATAGTCTTAGGACCATTTAGCTGTGGTAGAGGTGCTGTGAGATAATTGTGGTGGATGCTCTGACTTGCCTCACCACAACCAAGAAACCCATAATATAAATATAATTGCACAGAAAGCACAACAGCGTCTCTACTTCCTCAGGAGTCTGTGGTGATTTGGTATGTCATCAAAAACCTTGGCAAACTTCTACAGATGTGTGGTGACTGGCTGCAGTCCAGCCTGGTATGGGAACACCAATGCCCTTGAGCTGAAATTTCTACAAAAGGTACTGGATTCAGGCCAGTATATCACGTGTAAAACCCTCCCAATCATGAGCACATCTACGTGAAATGTTGCCATGGAAAAGCAGCATCCATCAACAAAGATCCTCACCACCCAGGCCATGCTCTTTCCTCGCTGCTGCCATCAGGTAGAAGGTACAGGGGCCTCAGGACTCACACCACCAGGATCAAGAACAGTTGTTACCCCTCCACCATCAGGCTCTTGAACAAAATGTTTGGGGGGTGGGAATCAAATTAAAGAGGCTAGGCGAGAGGAGGTTAGTTCACAACAGGGGGATGGGAACCAGTGCAGAGAGACAGAGGGGTGTAAAGTGAGGGTAGAAGCAAAAAGTAGTAAGGAGAAAAGTAAAAGTGGCAGGCCGACAAATCCAGGGCAAGCATCAAAAAGGGCCACTTTTCAATATACTTGTATAAGGGCTAAGAGAGTTGTAAAAGAGCGCCTGAAGGCTTTGTGTGTCAATGCAAGGAGCATTTGTAACAAGGTGGATGAATTGAAAGTGCCGATTGTTATTAATGATTATGATATAGTTGGGATCACAGAGACATGGCTCCAGGGTGACCAAGGATGGGAGCTCAACGTTCAGGGATATTCAATATTCAGGAGGGATAGACATGAAAGAAAAGGAGGTGGGGTGGCGTTGCTGGTTAAAGATGAGATTAACGCAATAGAAAGGAAGGACATAAGCCGGGAAGATGTGGAATCGATAAGGGTAGAGCTGCGTAACACTAAGGGGCAGAAAACGCTGGTGGGAGTTGTGTACAGGCCACCTAACAGTAGTAGTGAGGTCGGAGATGGTATGAAACAGGAAATTAGAAATGTGTGCAATAAAGGAACAGCAGTTATAATGGGTGACTTCAATCTACATGTAGATTGGGTGAACCAAATTGGTAAAGGTGCTGAGGAAGAGGATTTCTTGGAATGTATGCGGGATGGTTTTTTGAACCAACATGTCGAGGAACCAACTAGAGAGCAGGCTATTCAAGACTGGGTTTTGAGCAATGAGGAAGGGTTAATTAGCAATCTTGTCGCGAGAGGCCCCTTGGGTAAGAGTGACCATAATATGGTGGAATTCCTCATTAAGATGGAGAGTGACATAGTTAATTCAGAAACAAAGGTTCTGAACTTAAAGAGGGGTAACTTTGAAGGTATGAGACATGAATTAGCTAAGTTAGACTGGCAAATGACACTTAAAGGATTGACGGTGGATATGCAATGGCAAGCATTTAAGGATTACATGGATGAACTACAACAATTGTTCATCCCAGTTTGGCAAAAGAATAAATCAAGGAAGGTAGTGCACCCGTGGCTGACAAGAGAAATTAGGGATAGTATCAATTTCAAAGAAGAAGCATACAAATTAGCCAGAAAAAGTGGCTCACCTGAGGACTGGGAGAAATTCAGAGATCAGCAGAGGAGGGCAAAGGGCTTAATTAGGAAGGGGAAAAAAGATTATGAGAGAAAACTGGCAGGGAACATAAAAACTGACTGTAAAAGCTTTTATAGATATGTAAAAAGGAAAAGACTGGTAAAGACAAATGTAGGTCCCCTACAGACAGAAATAGGTGAATTGATTATGGGGAGCAAGGACATGGCAGACCAATTGAATAATTACTTTGGTTCTGTCTTCACTAAGGAGGACATAAATAATCTTCCAGAAATAGTAGGGGACAGAGGGTCCAGTGAGATGGAGGAACTGAGCGAAATACATGTTAGTAGGGAAGTGGTGTTGGGTAAATTGAAGGGATTAAAGGCAGATAAATCCCCAGGGCCAGATGGTCTGCATCCCAGAGTGCTTAAGGAAATAGCCCAAGAAATAGTGGATGCATTAGTGATAATTTTTCAAAACTCGTTAGATTCTGGACTAGTTCCTGAGGATTGGAGGGTGGTTAATGTAACCCCACTTTTTAAAAAAGGAGGGAGAGAGAAACCGGGGAATTATAGACTGGTTAGCCTAACGTCGGTGGTGGGGAAACTGCTGGAGTCAGTTATCAAAGATGTGATAACAGCACATTTGGAAAGCGGTGAAATCATCGGACAAAGTCAGCATGGATTTGTGAAAGGAAAATCATGTCTGACGAATCTCATAGAATTTTTTGAGTATGTAACTAGTAGAGTGGATGTGGTATATTTGGATTTTCAAAAGGCTTTTGACAAGGTTCCACACAGGAGATTAGTGTGCAAACTTAAAGCACACGGTATTGGGGGTAAGGTATTGATGTGGATAGAGAATTGGTTAGCAGACAGGAAGCAAAGAGTGGGAATAAACGGGACCTTTTCAGAATGGCAGGCAGTGACTAGTGGGGTACCGCAAGGCTCAGTGCTGGGACCCAAGTTGTTTACAATATATATTAATGACTTGGATGAGGGAATTAAATGCAGCATCTCCAAGTTTGCAGATGAGACGAAGCTGGGTGGCAGTGTTAGCAGTGAGGAGGATGCTAAGAGGATGCAGGGTGACTTGGATAGGTTGGGTGAGTGGGCAAGTTCATGGCAGATGCAATTTAATGTGGATAAATGTGAAGTTATCCACTTTGGTGGCAAAAATAGGAAAACAGATTATTATCTGAATGGTGGCCGATTAGGAAAAGGACAGGTGCAACGAGACCTGGGTGTCATTATACACCAGTCATTGAAAGTGGGCACGCAGGTACAGCAGGCGGTGAAAAAGTCAAATGGTATGCTGGCATTTATAGCGTGAGGCTTCGAGTACAGGAGCAGGGAGGTACTACTGCAGTTGTACAAGGCCTTGGTGAGACCACACCTGGAGTATTGTGTGCAGTTTTGGTCCCCTAATCTGAGGAAAGATATCCTTGCCATAGAGGGAGTACAAAGAAGGTTCACCAGATTGAATCCTGGGATGGTAGGACTTTCATATGAAGAAAGACTGGATGAACTGGGCTTGTACTCGTTGGAATTTAGAAGATTGAGGGGGGATCTGATTGAAACGTATAAAATCCTAAAGGGATTGGACAGGCTAGATGCAGGAAGATTGTTCCCGATGTTGGGGAAGTCCAGAACGAGGGGTCACAGTTTGAGGATAAAGGGGAAGCCTTTTAGGACCGAGATTAGGAAAAACTTCTTCACACAGAGAGTGGTGAATCTGTGGAATTCTCTGCCACAGGAAACAATTGAGGCCAGTTCATTGGCTATATTTAAGAGGGAGTTAGATATGGCCCTTGTGGCTACGGGGATCAGGGGGTATGGAGGGAAGGCTGGTGCAGGGTTCTGAGTTGGATGATCAGCCATGATCATAATAAATGGCGGTGCAGGCTCAAAGGGCCGAATGGCCTACTCCTGCACCTATTTTCTATGTTTCTAAAAGGGGATAACTACACTCACACTACTTATGGTGTTCCCACAGCTGATGGTCTCACTTTAAGAACTCCTTATCTTGTTAGTTAAAGCTCGCTCTTTATTTATATCTGCATTTGTACCGTTTGCTGTCCATTGATCCCGCTTACTGTTCTACAGATTTGCTAAGGATGCCGCAGAAAAAGAATCTCAGGGGTTGTATGTGGTGACCTGCATGTACTCCGATGAAAAAAATTGCTTTAAACTTTGAAAGGGAGTAGGGAAAGCTGTGGGAATTATAGACCCAAGTGTCTTACTTCAGTAGCAGGCAAATTATTGGAGAACATTCTTAGAGACAGGATTTACAAGCATTAGCAGAAGCATAATCTGATTAGGGATAGTCAGCATGGCTTTGTGAGGGGCAGTCATGTCACATTAGCCTGATTGAATTCTTTGAGTATGCAACGAAACACATTGATGAAAACAGAGAAGTGGATGCAGTTATATGGATTTTAATAAGGTGTTTGATAAGGTTCCCCATGGTAGGCTCATTCAGAAAGTCATGAAGCATGGGATCCAGGGAAACTTGGTTTTGTGGATTCAGAATTGGCTTGCAAAGAGAAGGTGGAGGGTGGTTTTAGATGGAGTGCATTCTGCCTGGGGGTCAATGACCAATGGTATTCTGCAGGGATCTGTTCTGGGATTCCTGCTCTTTGTGATTTTTATAAATGACTTGGATGAGGAAGTGGAAAGGTTGTTTAGTAAGTTTGCAGATGGCATGAAATTTGGTGGTATTGTGAATAGTGTAGAACCATTGCTGGAGACTTCTGGTCAAGATGGCACCTGCGTACAACACTCCTTCAGTCAAAGAACTCTGAGGCTGTCTACAAGAAGGGTCAGAGCCGTCTCTATTTCCTGAAGAGACTGAGGTCCTTTAACATCTGCCGGACGATGCTGAGGATGTTCTACGAGTCTGTGGTGGCCAGTGCTATCGTGTTTGCTGTTGTGAGCTGGGGCAGCAGGCTGAGGGTAGCAGACACCAACAGAATCAACAAACTTATTCGTAAGGCCAGTGATGTTGTGGGGATGGAACTGGACTCTCTGATGGTGGTGTCTGAAAAGAAAATGCTGTCCAAGTTGCATACCATCTTGGACAATGTCTCCCATCCACTACATAATGTAATGGTTGGGCACAGGAGTACATTCAGCCAGTGACTCATTCCACCGAAATGCAACACAGAGCGTCATAGGAAGTCATTCCTGCCTGTGGCCATCAAACTTTACAACTCCTCCCTTGGAGGGTCAGACACCCTGAGCCAATAGGCTGGTCCTGGACTTATTTCCTGGCATTTACATATTACTATTTAATTATTTATGGTTTTATATTGCTATATTTATACTCTATTCATGGTTGGTGCAACTGTAACGAAAACCAATTTCCCTCGGGATCAATAAAGTATGACTATGACTATGACTATGACATCTCCTGGATAGATCATGAAATCCTGTATTTCACTTCTTTAATGTCTTTTACGTTTGTTTTTTGTCTTGAATGTGATTCTGGAACTGCTGGAGCCTGTGATTTGCCGTTTAGAGATTATTTGGGTGTTCCAGCACTCTGCACTCTAAAGGATTCCGGGAGGCAGAGGCAGCAGGGGGGCAGGCTGCAAGCCAATGTTTGACTTCATCTTGACCATTAAATCTTCCATTGTTTGTCGATTAAAGTGACGTGGGAGATTGAAGCATCGAGGCGAGTGCAAAAGCTTGGAGGTCGTTTGGGTGTTCCAGCATTCTGTAGTCTCCAAGAGGATTCCAGGAGACAGAGACAGTGTGCATGAACTTCATGGCAAGAAGCCAGCGGGACAGGGCTTAAGCCATTAAAGCTTCCATTGTTTGCCGATTAAAGCGACGAGAAAGATTGAAGCATCGAGGCGAGTGCTGAAGGTGGGCACTGGCTGCCCGTCTTTTGATCGCTCTACGATGGGGAGGGAAAGGTCTGCTGCTGGGCCTGGACAGCATTCCCAGGTTTTCTGCATTTTGGATGTGGATTTGGACTATAGACTTCTTGTTTCAGTCTTATAGTTTTTTATATTGTGTTTTTTTTGCCTGATCTTTCTTTTTTTTTGTGCACAGAGAGGGATTTGGGGGGTCAATGTACCTGTTGTGTTTTGTTCAGTTTTTTTGTGTGGAGAGGGAGATTTGGGGGTTAATATGCCTGTTCTGTTTTGTTCAGTTTTTTTGTGCAGGGAGGGGGATTTGGGGGTCAACGTGCCTATTCTGTTTTGTTCAGGGAGGGTGATTTGGGGGTCAATGTGCATGTTCCATTTTGTTCATTAGTTTTGTGTGGGGAGGGGTATTTGGGGCTGGATATGCCTGTTCTATTTTGTTTGTATTTTTGTGCAGGAGGAGGGACTTGGGTGTTGATGTACTAGTTTCATTTTTGTTTATTTTTTGTGCTGGAAGGGGAATTTTGAGGGTTGATGATAGTGCTGCCTTTCTTTTCTTTCTTGGTTTCATGGCTACCCGGATATGAAGAATTTCAAGTTGTATACATTGATAATAAATGGACTTTTGAACCTTTTAGAAGGTTGTCATATAGTAGGTTACAAAAGCTGTTTGATAGGATGTATAGCTGGGCTGAGAAGTGGTAGAGGGATTTCAACCTGGAAAAGTGTGAAGGAAAAGCCGAATCTGAAGGCAGAATACAGGGCTAATGGCAGGATTCTTGGCAGTGTGGGGGAACAGCGGGATCTTGGGGTGGACATCCATCGATCCCTCAAAGTGGCCACAAAAGGGTAATGTAGCACTATAAAATCTTTATTAGATCGCAGTTGGAATATTGTATTCAGTTCTTGTCATCTCATTACAGGGAAGACATGGAAGCTATTCCCTTTGGAGTGAAGGAGGATGAGAGGTGATTTGATAGAGGTGTAGAAGATAATAAGAAGCACAGTTGATTGGACAGCTAGAAATTTTTCCCAGGGTGGAACTGTCTAATTATCATGGTCCGGTCTGTGAAGTCCGCATTCTGGTTCACTGTCCGGTCCATCGATCCTTATTCCAGGTTTTCCCTTGTCCTGTGTGTGCCTCAATTGAGGCACATGATTTTCATCTTGGGCTGGCTACATAAACAGCTTCTGGGTTCAGCTTCAGTTGCTGGACTGTTCCCTATCCTTCCCCTTCCTTCTGTAGCCTTTGCCTGCAACCTCTGCCTGAAATCTCGCCTGTGTCCTCACCTGTATCGCTGTCAAGTTCTTCTGCCAGAGCAAGGCCGGAGCCTTGCTGTGTCTAGATAAGGAACTGTCTTTCGTTGTTTGGAACTGTCTCTTTGTGTCCTTGCCTTTGCTAGGTAGGTCCGGCCATTTGCCACTACCTTGTGTTGAGATCTGTCTCGTTGTGTTCAGAATTCTGTGTTTGAGTCCAGGCCCTGCGCTCTGCTCACTAGGAGGAGTCTGACTCTGTGTTGAGCCCTGGCCCCAAGTCCTGTTCCCAAGGAGGGGTCCCGGCTCTGTGTTCCATGTTCCTGTTCTCTCTCGACCAAGGCTCTGCGTTCCTGTTCTCCTTTGACCAGGGCTCTGTGTTCCTGTCTGTGTTCTCATCCTGTCCATGTGCCTCGCCCAGCCCAGGAGTATCTTGTCCTGTCCAAGCCTCGTCCTGTCCATGCCTCATCCAAGAACCTCGTCCTGTCCAAGTCAAGGGTTTGTGTTCTCGTCCTGTCCATGTGCCTCGTCCTGCTCTGTAGCCACATCCTGTCCTTGCCAAGATCCTAGTCCCGAGTCCTAGCCTAGACCCAGGTTCCATGCTTCTTGTCCATGTCCTAGCCCAGGCCCTGCATCCTAGTCTCATCCAGGGCCTGTGTCAATGTCCAGCATCCTTTCTTCCCCACTTCCCTTGCTTTCTTGACAATCCTAGTCCTGTTCCTAGTACTTCAGTGTCTCGGTCTTGCACTTGGGTCCACTCCTATTGCCCCCCCCCCATGACACTAATATGAGGGAGCCAAATTTTAAGGTGATTGAAAGAAAACACAGGTGGAGGGGATGTCAGAGGTTGTTTCCTTTTATGCAGAGAGTGGTGGGTGTGTGGAATGCTCTACCAGGGGTGGGGGTAAAGCAGATACATTAGGAAGGCTCTTAAATAGGCACATGGAGGATGAAAAATCTGGAGGGCTATGTGGGAGGGAGGGAAGAGTTAGATTTATCTTAGAGTAGGTTAAAAGTCTGTACAATGCAGGTCGAAGTGCCTGCACTGTGGAGTCATGTTCTTTGTTCCATGTAACTAGTTTGGCAAGAGCAAAACATTTCCACTCTTGAGCACCCTAGTCAATATGTGGATATTAAAAGGCAGCGCAATTAGTTATCTGAAGGTTGACTGCACACGTAGAATTATTTGAGACTTCAAGGGAGGAAGGAAAAAGAGACTTCTAAAAGGTTTAGGAAACTCTGAGACACTTTGCCATCAATTTGGCAACATTCTTGCTTCCTAGTCACAAATGTACAGTATATGGTCCCACTCACTGCAGAACTTGAGCATGGGCACTACAAGATGATCAGAAAGAAGTTCTAAGATTAGATTGTTCTTAAGTATTTTACAAACCATGGGGTCTCAGTTACAAATTTTACTAAAGAAACAATGTAGCAAGTATCAACCTCCACTGGTGGTACCACAAGATTTTTATTATTATTTTCCCAAACAGATTAAGTTTAATATATAAAAGACCTCTGCCAATGTAACAATCCCCCTGTACAATCAGCTATAATTATGAGCAGTCATGTCAGAGTGAAAATAAAATCAATTAGACTTGGAGCGGGAAGTCACTCTGTTTTTGTACTGTACCTAATGGCAAGAACAGCACACCTTAGAGGATTCTGGATAACTCATTTAAAGTTAATTGCTTATGCTTGCCTGAAATAAATCTTTCAAAATGGACTTTTCATCCATACTCAGAATCAGAATCCTGTTTATTATCACAGTGTCATCCAGCACGTTGGATAATCAGTATCTCAGCACTGTGTATATTTGCATGTGACTCCTGTGTATTAGGTCATAGCAGATGCATTATATGGATACCAAAGGAAAAACTAGAAATACTGGAAATATTGGGCCGATAAAAATTTTTTAAAAAGTAGTGGGTAACATGCTGAATCTGAAAGAGAAAAATTGCATAAATATTTTAACTGTGGAATGTTAAAGCTCTACAAGCCCTTAGTTAGACCCCACTTGGAGTACTGCGTTCAATTCTGGTCACCTCACTACAGGAAGGATGTGGATACTATTGAGAGAGTGCAGAGGAGATTTAAAAGTATGTTGCCTGGATTGGAGCACATGCCTTACGAGAAGAGGTTGAGTGAACTTGGCCTTTTCTCCTTGGAATGATGGAGGATGAAAGGTGACCTGATAGAGGTGTATAAGATGATGAGAGGCATTGATTTTGTGGATAGGCAGAAGCTTTTTCCCAGGGCTGAAATGGCTAACATGAGGGGTTTTAGGGTACAAGGGGATGTCAGAGGCAAATTTTCACACAGAGTGGTGGGTGTGTGGAATGCACTGCCAGCAACAGTGGTAGAGGTGGATACAATAGGGCCTTTTAAGAAACTCTTAGAAAAATAGAGGGATATGCGGTAGGGAAATTCTAGGCAGTCTCTAGAGTAGGTTACATGGTCAACACAACATTGTGGGCCGAAGGGCCTGTAATGTGCTGTAGATTTCTATGTTCTATGTTCAGATTAAAGGAATCTACGCCATATACTCTGTGGCCAGTTTATTAGGTACACCTTCTCATTAATATATCTAACCAGCCAATTGCGTGGCAGCAACTTAATGCAGAAAACTATGCATACATGGTTAAGAGGTTGAGTTGTTTTCAGACCAGACATCAGAATGGGGAAGAAATGTGATCTGAGTGATGACAGGGTCAGTTGAGTATCTCAGAAACTGATCTCTTGGGATTTTCATGCGCAACCATTTTTAGAACTTATAGAGAATAACGCAAAGAACAAAAAACATCCAGAGAGCACCAGTTCTGTGGGTGAAAACACTTTGTTAATAAGAGGGGTCAGAGGAGAATGGCCAGACCATTTAAGCTGACAGGAAGGCAACAGTAACTCAAATAACTAAGCGTTATAACAGTGGTACGTCGAACAGCATCTCTGAATTTAATTTAACAATGTGTTAAACCTTGAAGTGGATGGACTACAACAGCAGAAGACCACAAACATACGCTATTAGGTACATCCAGTGTATTTAACTGTAGATCTTTTATCAACTCCAAGAGAGCTATATCAAACATATATGTAGCAGAGTTACTTTTAAAACTGGGAAATTAAAATGGGGTCGTCCCTTAGTTGGTAAATTTGTCCATCTGTCACTGTTATATCAGTGCCTCTGTTGTTAATATCTGGTTAAATTAACTTATTGAACCAATTTGATAACAATTTTATTTTGCTTGATTCTAAGACTTAATATATCCTTACCTAAGAGAAATAATTAGCTTGTTGACTCCAATGGCTTCCAATCTCACAATCTCTTAAAATTATTCAGACACTGAACTACTCAAATGTGCTGATTGTATCTGGTACAGAATACAGTAGAAAGTGCATTTTTTGTTCAGATAGTAGCTAAGGAAGGCACTGACTACTCATCTATCATTTGTCTACTTTATAACTGCCTTTCTTTATAAAATGCTAATGCTTACTGGTGCCTTGTCCATGTGCATTTTGCAAGAAAAATCAATGTTTATGCATAAATCTGGTGGCTAGTTGTTCTTGAGAGCATGAGAGCTGATATTGTACACTTTCAAAGTCAATATGTACACATTTTCCAGTGGGGATTACAAACTGGAACTTGGTTCATTTTTCTTTCCCCTAATGCAGTGGAGCTGAAATCAATTGCAGGGTCTAAGCTACTCCTGCTGAGATCAGCTCTCACCAAAGAATAGGCCAGTTTATTTTGCTGGTTAGTTCAATGTGACATTGGGTCATAACTTTACAAACTAGATCATCTGATGAACAATCGGTCTCCTGTATTGTATTGATATGGTTGCCCTCGCTCCTCTTTTTCTAAGTTGTGTGTACGATGTCCTATGGGTTCACAGTCCTGTTCACATCCCACTGGATTGCAACAGCATTTGACAAGTTTCCTCATTTTCCTGGAATGCAAAACTATGCGCTTCTTTTGCCTTCCCTCACCTTATAATCTTCACTAGTTTCTACGTCTTTCAGTTTTCAAAGACCTAATGACTACTCTGACCTAGAAAAGACAATCAAAGGAGAAGTTTTGGCCCTAGGCATTCGTTCTGTTGACAGCTGCCCACAGAGTTTTTGTTATCCTTTTGAGGTTTGCTGTCATTGGGTGTTTGATTTGGCCCTATGCCCTCTACAGGGAATTTGTGAATAGAACAAGCAATCAGAATGAATTATTCTGATTGCACAGAGACACCAAATATGAACTAGCCTATAAATTAGATTTAAAACCTATCAGATTATAAAAGTAAAAAAGAACTAAGAATGTATAACTAAAAATAATTTTTACAAATTTTGTATTTGTGTTTGACAGTCATCATCATCATCATAGCTTGTCACACCAGACAGCCAGCCACTCTAGTGTTGTTTGGTTGATGTTGAGCAGGTCAGTGTCAGCTAAATCAGGTGAGAGTGAGTAGTTGCACTGAACGTGTTCAATGTTCTGCACCCTTTCGCCACACTCACCGGATTCGCTGATCTTTAAACCCCGTTTCACCATATTGTCTCCCGTCCTTCAAGCTCTCTCTCTCTGTTGAGAGTGTACCACTCCCGTCTGGCAACATTTCTGTGGGATCTCGCACTGTATTGTTTGATGGGGTTCTGTTGCCAGAGGTCAATCCTGTATGTTCAGTGCAGTAGTTCTTCCACTGTGGCAAAGGTTTTCCTCGATTTTAAGCGGTTGGAAACTGGCACATGATGACATACTGGGTGCCGTGGATCCGAGTTCTGTTTGCCTTTTTCAGTTTTTGTTGAGTGTTCGTCCATCGTCGACGTCGATGAGGACCTGGACACCATTATGATAGTGTCGAGACTAGCGCGTGATTTGGATTTAAGTGAGGGAGAGTTGCGCAGCGTCAGCCTCACTCTCTCTTCCCAATTCCCATCTGGATCCAGCGGCAAGACAAGAGTCGAGACGGCTGGATATGGGACTAGGCTCAGTGGATGACCAGGACGTCTTCTGTGTCTTGTACTGCTCTATTGCCGAGACCGCCTTCTTCTAGACCATTGGACCTTCCATAGGTCTCGTCCGCTCAATCCGCCGGAGTCTGCCTTCACACGCTGGGATAGACAACTCCCCATCTCACCGAGGGTTTGAGACCCGTCGGCTACCCTCACCTGGCTTAGCCGGCTTGTCGAAGCCGTTGCCGGTTTTTTTTTGCTGTATTACTTCGGATCTCTGGGGGAGCAATGCCTGCAAGTCTGTAAATGATGTTAGTAGGTGTGGGGCGCAGTGTGCCCGTGATTATTCGGCAGGCTTCGTTAAGGACCGGATCTATTTTCTTCGCATGGGCTGATCTGCCCCACACAGGCCCACAGTAGATGCATAGCAGAGTGCTAGGGCAGTTGATCTAAGTGTGTGAGCATTAGCTCCTCATTTCGTGCCTGCTATTTTTTTCCAAGAGAGAGTAGCGAGAGTCAACTTCCCCTCGGAGTTTTTGGATGTGGGTGGCAAATGATAATGTGACAGTGATAATGCTTTATCATGTTAAACGTTCATTTACACCTAAAACACCAAGTCTAAAGGTTTCTGGCGTGTTTACCAATGGGTAAATAATGGAATTTTACCTGGATGTCAATGCTGAAGTACCGCTCGCACGCCACCTGGAAACGGGCAATTGGACAACTTTGCAGCTCCCACTCGGCGCATGTGCGGACTCCAGAAGTTGTCCTATTTACTCTGAAAGTGAGGGAGCATTGATTGGAACTACACATCACTTAAAGCAAAATTAACCCGTACGGTATTCTTTTCTATGAACATCGATCCTTTTAAATTAGGGGTAATCAAATCTGAAAAAATACCAAGAACGCTCTACAACTTGTTTCAAGGATAACCATTATTCTTAAAGCTCCTAAACTTCTGCGAATGAGAATTTATCAAGGAGTGGGGTGGGGTGGGTGAGGATTTATCACGCAGACACAGGAGCGTAACACGTATACTACTTTTTGAAATAAAAATACTGATGATTATTTTGAGCAGTAGTGAAACGGTGTCCGAATTATTTTCAGCCGCATGCCAACATATGTTCCAGATCTTCTACTCACGGGATAATCGAATCAAGCGTTTGTGTTTCATTTTAATGGAAATTACTTTGCGAATAAATTTGCCATTGTACTAGACATAGATTTCTTCACGCTTATTAAAACCGCGGAATGTGATGGCGGTTTTTGCTTGAGTGCTTGTAGTCACCCCGGGTTACGAACCTGCGGAGAATTAGGCTTGCATTTAGTTTCTTTCAAAAAAATTGTAATTATAATGTCGAGTTGGGGATGCGGGGCATCTGTCTGATATGCTTGTCCTATGTAGCATCCGGCGTGCCACGAAACACAATTCATTCATAAATAATAGCCGAGAGGAACAAAGCGCAATACCCAACCACGCTTATGTGGGGCGCCCGCATCAGCCTGTGGTGGCAGTGACAGGCAGCGTTCGTCCGCCTGGGGAACGCTGCGCAAACTCCATTGTCCACATTGCACCCTCCCCCACCACCCAACATCTACAACCCTCCCACTCTGAGTGCGTTTGAGGGTAGTTAATGATAATCTCGCCTGGCCACCGGTCGAAGCTCTCCTGCATAGTGCACAGACGATGGAGCCGGCGACAGCTCAGCAGCCCGGCAGCTCCGGCCACCCGCTGCGGTACCGGTGAGAAGAAAGCAGCCAGTGCCGGTCCGCCATGAGCAGCCAGTCGGTCCGCCTGCCCGCACCGCGCCGCCAGTTGTCACTCAGTGCCCCGGCGCCGGGCACACACCGGCTCCAACCTCCAAACCGCTGCTCGCTGCTCCCCGCTGTCCCGACTCGCCTGGCGATCCAGGAGCCTTGATTCTTCCCTGTCGACGGGGAGGAGTGTAGACAGAGCGAGAATCGTCGCCGGCAGCAGCGGGGAGCGAGGATGGCTTCGGCCGGCTCGCTGCGGGAAGATGCCGCTCAGCTCCGCGGACAGGAACCGGCGCCCAGTCAGTCCAGAAGTTTGCCGGCGTTGAACGGCCCTTATGATTGGTCCCTGGGAGTCGGCCAGCCCGGGTCGCCGACTGCCAGGGGCGCTAACTTGGCCGCGGTTACAGCCCGCACCCCGGGCAGCGGCAGCTGTGCAACGACGCCGGGGTGGAAGGACAGCCGGTGCCGGGTGCTCAGCGACTCCCGTTGTTTCCTGGCGTGTATGTGTTGCCTGACCTTCATCCAGTCGCTCATGGTGTCCGGCTACCTCAGCAGCGTCATCACCACCATCGAGAAGCGCTACAACCTGAAGAGCTCCGAGTCCGGTCTCCTAGTAAGCTGCTTCGATATCGGCAGCCTGCTGGTGGTGGTCTTCATCAGCTACTTCGGGGGTCGGGGTCGGAGACCCCGCTGGCTGGCCGTGGGCGGCTTCCTCATCGCCGTCGGAGCCGCTCTCTTCACTCTCCCTCACTTCATCTCTCCCGCTTACGAGATCCAGGAGCTGAACACGACCTCGTCCGGGCAGGGTTTATGCAGCGCCAGCAATGGCACCGGCGCCAGAGACTCGGGGTCTGGCTGCGCGGGCAGACACTCCTCCGGCCGACAGCACTCACTCTATGTGGCTCTTTTTGTCTGCGCCCAGCTGCTCATCGGCGTGGGCTCAACCCCCATTTACACGCTGGGGCCCACATATTTGGACGACAACGTCAAAGCTGAGAACGCATCCCTCTACTTGGGTAAGTGAGAATTTACAGCAGTCACCTGCCAACTTCAGCAGTAAGAGTAAACCTTTAACTTGTATTGAGGCGGATAACGTACTGAATTTTAAATGCGAACTAAACCGAAACCCAATTTCATCGCTATTCAATATCATTGTATTCTCTCTTCGTATTTTAATAGTTCAAAACTGATTTGTAATTCTCTACGACTGTAGTACAAGTTCTTTTTTGTTGTGTAAATATCACAAGATTATTACTTAGTGGTATCTTTCTGACTGCTCTTATCAGATGTACAAAAGGGTGTATAAATAAACACTGTAATTTCATTGAATAATTTGGAAGGAATGATATTTAAGGAATCTATTGATCATTTCATATTTGATTCAAAGATTGTTGCGTAAGGCTGAATTATTTACTCAACAGCAAGCTATTGGCACTGATCTGTTAATTAACATAAATTCTGTAAGAATGCACACATAATCATGATAGCTTAGAATATAGACTAAACATAGCTTAGATTCCGATGTTTGATATTTTAACAGTATCATGAATGCCAAAACAAATTTATAGAAAAGATACTACACTGAAAATACCACCAGTCCTGTTCAATACTGTACCAGGAATATATTAAATAATTAAATAGTTGAACATTCTTCTGTTATTTAATGCTGATCATAATTGTAGTTTGAGCTACTCATTCAGTTGACAGATTCTGGTGCAAACTTGTGCTAGGAGTCTTGAATAAAAAAGAATGGTCTTGGTTATTAATTTGATATTTTGATTATCAAAAGTTACATGGTATCTGATATGTTGCAGAAATAACCTTGATAATGTTCAAAGAATAATATTGCTTCACTCATTCTTGGTAAATTCTGAAACACTGACAGAAATTTGTTTGTGAATTTGTGAAGGCTAAAATTAACCAGGTAATACAGGCCATTTGTTTAGCAGAAGTACATTTCATTAATGAGTCCTTGTTCATCTTTCAGCAGTCAAGTAATATTGAGGGGTTCCTTGGAGGAAGTTGCTTGTGAGCAGAGAAGTGGTATCTCACTTTAGAAGGGAAAATTGAAGGACTATAAGATGATTTTTAATAAAATATAGAGATTGATCATTTGTAATGTTAGTGTACAGACTGCAAACTAAGATCATTTTCTCTCAATTTTAAGTCTGAAAATGTTTCATAAATCTAGATTTCAAACTCTAGAGTACTTAAAGGAATTTATGACACTGGTGAAGTGTTGCCCTTTATACCTGCTCTTAGAACTAGTGTCAGTAGTGATTCACCTATTGAAGCTGATAATCACACTATTTTAATACTTGGATGGCTCAGGGACAGGAATGGTTACTTCAAGTGCCGGGTTTTAGATGTTTCAGAAAGGACAGGGAGGGAGGAAAAAGAGGCTGCAGAAAAGGTGGACGTCATGGAGGGATTGTCTACGGAGTCTCTGTCGGTGGAGGTAAGGAACAGGAAGGGGTCAATAACTTTACTGGGTGTCTTTTATAGGCCGCCCAATAGTAACAGGGATATCGAGGAGCAGATAGGGAAACAGATCCTGGAAAGGTGTAATAATAACAGAGTTGTCGTGATGGGAGATTTTAATTTCCCAAATATTGATTGGCATCTCCCTAGAGCAAGGGGTTTAGGTGGGGTGGAGTTTGTTAGGTGTGTTCAGGAAGTTTCCTGACACAATATGTAGATAAGCCGACAAGAGGAGAGGCTGGGCTTGATTTGGTATTGGGAAATGAACCTGGTCAGGTGTCAGATCTCTCAGTGGGAGAGCATTTTGGAGATAGTGATCATAATTCTATCTCCTTTACAATAGCATTGGAGAGAGATAGGAACAGACAAGTTAGAAAAGCGTTTAATTGGACTAAGGGGAATTATGAGGCTATCAGGCAGGAACTTGGAAGCACAAATTGGAAACAGATGTTCTCAGGGAAAAGTACAGAAGAAATGTGGCAAATGTTCAGGGGATATTTGTGTGGAGTTCTGCATAGGTACATTCCAATGAGACAGGGAAGTTATGGTAGGGTACAGGAACCGTGGTGTACAAAGGCTGTAGTAAATCTAGACAAGAAGAAAAGCCTACAAAAGGTTCAGAGAGCTAGGTAATGTTAGAGATCTAGAAGATTATAAGGCTAATAAGGAAGCAGCTTAAGAAGGAAATTAGGAGAGCCAGTAGGGACCATAAGAAGGCCTTGGCGGGCAGGATTAAGGAAAACTGGAAGGCATTCTACAAGTATGTGGAGAGCAAGAGGATAAGATGTGAGAGAATAGGACCTATCAAGTGTGACAGTGGGAAAGTGTGTTTGGAACCGGAGGAAATAGCAGAGGTACTTAATGAATACTTTTACTTCAGTATTCACTATGGAAAAGGATCTTGGTAATTGTAGTGATGACTTTCAGCAGACTGAAAGCTCAAGCATGTAGATATGAAGAAATAAGATGTGCTGGAGCTTTCGGAAAGCATCAAGTTGGATAAGTCACCGGGACCAGATGAGATGTACCCCAGGCTACTGTGGGAGGCAAGCGAGGAGATTGCTGAGCCTCTGGCGATGATCATTGCTTCAATAATGGGGCCAGGAGAGGTTCCGGAAGATTGGAGGGTTGCGGATGTTGTTCTCTTATTCAAGAAAGGGAATAGAGATAGCCCAGGAAATGATAGACCCGTGAGTCTCACTTCAGTGGTTGGTAAGTTGATGGAGAAGATCCTGAGAGGCAAGATTTATGAACATTTAGAGAGGCAAAATATGATTAGGAATAGTCAGCATGGCTTTGTGAAAGGCAGGTCATGCCTTACAAGCCTGATTGAATTTTTTGAGGATGTGACTAAACACATTGATGAAAATAGAGCCGTTGATGTAGTGTATATGGATTTCAGCAAAGCATTTGACAAGATACCGCATGCAAGGCTTATTGAGAAGTAAGGGGGTATGGGATCCAAGGGGACATTGCTTTGTGAATCCAGAACTGGCTTGCCCACAGAAGGCAAAGAGTGGTTGTAGATGGGTCATATTCTACGTGGAGGTTGGTCACCAGTGGTGTGCCTCAGGGATCTGTTCTGGGACCCTTACTCTTCGTGATTTTTATAAATGACCTGGATGAGGAAGTGGAGGGATGGGTTAGTAAGTTTGCTGATGACACAAAGGTTGGAGGTGTTGCGGATAGTGTGGAGGGCTGTCACAGGTTACAGCGGGACATTGATAGGATGCAAAATTGGGCTGAAAAGTGGCAGATGGAGTTCAACCCAGATAAGTGTGAAGTGGTTCATTTTGGTTGGTCAAATATGATGGCAGAATATAGTATTAATGGTAAGACTATTGGCAGGGTGGAGGATCAGAGGGATCTTGGGGTCCGAGTCCACAGGATGCTCAAAGCAGCTGCACAGGTTAACTCTGTGGTTAAGAAGGCATACAGTGTATTAGCCTTCATCAATTGTGGAATTGAATTTAGGAGCCGAGAGGTAATGTTGCAGTTATGTAGGACCCTGGTCAGACCCCACTTGGAGTACTGTGCTGAGTTTTGGTTGCCTCACTACAGGAAGGATGTGGAAGCCATAGAAAGAGTGCAGAGGAGATTTACAAGGATGTTGCCTGGATTGGGGAGCATGCCTTAAGAAAACAGGTTGAGTGAACTTGACCTTTTCTCCTTGGAGTGACGGAGGATGAGAGGTGAACTGATAGAGGTGTAATATATGATGAGAAGCATTAATCATGTGGATAGTCAGAGGCTTTTTCCCAGGGCTGAAATGGTTGCCACAAGAGGACACAGGTTTAAGGTGCTGGGGAGTAGGTACAGAAGAGATGTCCGGGGTAAGTTTTTTTTTTACGCAGAGGGTGGTGAGTGCGTGGAATGGGCTGCTGGCAATGGTGGTGGAGGCAGATATGATAGGGTCTTTTAAGAGACTTTTGGATAGGTACATGGAGCTCAGAAAAATAGAGGGCTATAGGTAAGCCTAGTAATTTCTAAGGTAGGGATATGTTTGGCACAACTTTGTGGGCCGAAGGGCCTGTATTGTGCTGTAGGTTTTCTATGTTTCTAAATGTTATGTGTTGAAACTGTATTGGTTTTGTATTTGGGAAGGTAGATTTTACATGCTGATTGTTGTACAGTATGAAAGATTAAGTCATTGAACTGTACTTGCACGATGAAAAAATAGATGACATCCTCTTCTGCAGGTCAGGGAGTTCCAACTGGTAGGACTTTATAATATCACAGGAAGAACATATGTTGCACTGAATTCAGTACAGAAGTTTGTATGTCTAAGATCCAATGCTATTCTGTTTGTATTTAATTTATCTAAATATTTGTGCCCACAAAACCAGGCGAGTCAACCACTGTTAATAATTGTGATATAAATCAGCAATTGTCAGTAAAGCCACAGAGAAATGACTTACTAGATAATGCAATATTTTCCTCTGTCTAAACTAGTTATTTTCTGTATTATATACAACCTGCTATGGATTTTTCTTCCTGTGACAGAAAATGTGCCATTCCCCTTTAAACTATTAAAAAAAATCATTATTTTCTGTCTCGTTTGTGAGGGACAGAACAGCTGTAGGTGTAAGTCTTTGTGGGACATAGATGCTTATAACAGCTGAGAAATTTCTCTAGCCTGAACAGGCAAAGCAATACAGATGAAAAATCAGGGCTCAGAGTCCTATACTGTTGTTGGTACAAATCATACAGAAGAAAGACCATCTTTTGTTTCTTGGAAAAGACTGGTTATCACTAGCACTGTACTAATGTATAATCTGGCCAACAAAAAACAATTATCAACAGTAGAATAGTTGGACAAAATGTATATGAAGAAGCAGGCATTAATGAAAATGGCTTGGATTTACATATATTTTCTTTGTAATTATAAGTAATTATGTTAGCAGCAAAACTAGGTTAATTGCCTAGATATGTATTAAATACACATTTGCTGTCACTACAAATAAATTTGCATTCCTTTTAGGGATTGCCCATATCTTTGTTTGGTTTAAAGGGAATGATTGTTTCATTACTTGATTGCTTTGAATAATTCTTTGATTTTATTGATATTTGTAAGGAAGTAGTAATTGGTGAACAGAACAGTATTCGATATTTTCTCCCGTCCTAGTTTAATAAGCTACTTTGTCTTTTGATGCATTCATTATAGCGTATGCAATATTCAGTGTATTATCAGGAACGCAGCTCTCAAAGATGGTGAAGGTAAAAAATGGGTTTTTAGCAGATTCTATCCAGTTAAATAGATCAAACTTACAATTTGTAATGATTAGTTAACATAGAAACATAGAAAACCTGCAGCACAATACAAGCCCTTTGGCCCACAAAGCTGTGCCAAACATGCCCTTACCTAAGAAATCACCTAGAGTTACCCATAGCCCTCTATTTTTCTGAGCTCCATATACCTGTTCAGGAGTGTAAGATATATTTCTAAATACAAGGGATGGTAAAGGTTCTGAAATCCTACAGTTGGCAATTGATGAAATGCCAAAGTTTTTATTTGATTTGATGCAAAACAATGCAATTTTCTGTATCTTTCAATGTACCTGTGACAAATAAAGGTAATCTCTGTCTTTAATCTCTCTCTAATTTTAAATCTCAGACTGATAGACCAAATGCTGTTGATGATCAAATGCTATTAAGGCATCGTGGAACAGAGCAGTATACTGGAATTAAATCATTAATCAACCATAATCATATTGAATGACTGATCAGGTTTGAGAGGCAAAATGCACGTGTTCGTGTGCTCCATTGAAAATATTGGAAGCACTCCAGCAATCAAAAGTGATACTAACTTTTACTTCTTTTAAAAACTTGTGAGGTGGTGAGGAAATATGTTTTGAGACTATTTCCCATGTTTTCAGGTTAAGTTCTGTTTAAACAATTATTGGAACAGAGAAGACAGATGTGCTATTTGATATCCAGAAAGGGACTGGTGGGAAAGCAGTCTGCAAATCCTCTTTGTCTATATCCAAAACTATAGTTGGTGCTTCAGTGTTCTTCAGGAATGCTAATTTAACAGCAGAAGTGCAACAATGTAAAGTTAAATGTTTATTTCACAACTATCATAATGTAGAACTAAAGGAGAAAGTGGGATCTTTGCTAACGTTAATAGCCTAGAGACACTAAAGACATAAATACTTTCATATTTTGACTTTATCATGTTTCAGATTATATAACATGCCTCAATGGAATGTAGTTTGTAAAATCAAAAAGAAAACTAGTGACCTAGCAATTCTATCACATAATGCAGTGCTATATGACTGAACTTCATTCAGTACAAGACTGGTCACTTGTCTTTCATTAAGTTTGTGGTTTTGCTTTAGAGTCCTCAGGACATATGACTTGGTAATGAATGGAGGCACCTGCGTGTGTGGAATATCTTAACATGCAGCACATATCAGGATATTACTTGCGTGGACTCTAGGAATGAGAAGAGGTTGCATCTAATTCCACTTTAAATTTAAAAGAAGTTACTCATTCTGGCTTTCCAGTGGGAGCAGATTAAAATGGCAAAGAATGTGAAGTCACATGGTACAGAATCTCAGAAGGACAGGAAGGAAGCAATAATAGTTGTACATATTAAGGACCCATCTTGGTCAGAATTTTTTTATTGTATGGGCGGGCAGCTGAGAAGCAAGGATTTTAGAATGGTGTAATAAGGTCAGAGGAAGAGTAGGGCAAATAGGAGCAGGTAGCCACTGCAACGGTATGGACCGGACAAGTGTTCAAAGGTGCAGCCAGGCAGGGAAGCATCCATTAGGAGTAAAGCATTACCATTAATCTCCAGGGTTTCCTGGCAAGATCACCATGTCAAAGCAGCCATTCACAGTTTACAACTGAATGAGCATTCTGCAGAGAATTGTGGCAAGAGATAGAATTGTTAGATCTGTTGGATGTCATCTCCTCAATAGCTACACATACATAGGATCACATAATACAATGCGCAGAGAAATGAGCCACTCATCCCTACCATTTTATTCCAGTATATTTGCTGTATATGAGCCTCCTCCCACCTCCCTTCACCTACGTTGCTCAGCATAACCCTCTATCCTTTCCTTGTTTGACATCGTTTACTGTCTTAAGGGGATGCCTTCTACTTATACTTTCTTACAAATTCAACTAGTCTCTGCATTCTCTCTACCAAAACCCTTCATAATTTCAAAGCCCTCATGTTTACCCATTGTTTCTGAAGAGAAAGATGATTGTCTGTTCACACGTTTTGATATTTATACCCACATATTTCAAATGTTGTTTGCATAAACCTGTTCTGCCATCCTTCCAGTATCTCTATGTCCTTTTTATAAAAGGACAACCAGAAGTACATAAAAGCTCTGTTACAGGTAGAGATCACAAACTGGACAGAGGAAAAGATTGAAGGATAATTCTTAAAGGCTTTTTACAGAAAACAAAAAACACAACATTCCCATTGACTCTTGGGCGTGTCTGGCTAAATGAAGAAGAAACATCTGTGATTGTACAAGAACCTTCTGTCCATACGTTGGGAACGTAAGTGACAGAAGGAGCTCACCACCTTATCAACTACCCTTCAGTCAGCCCAAGCAGGGAGCTTTGCAAACCTGTGGAAAAGTCTAGTGTTACAACTTTGGCCTCTTCAGAGCCAAAGAGCAGACAGGTTTTCCGAAATCCTAAGGGACTGGGCAAAAGGAAGAAGCAGTATTCCAAGGCTGCATGCAAATTTTGTGCAGCTTACCTACTTTTCAGTTCCATTTCTCTAAAAATAAACTTCAATGCTTTGTTTACTTTCTTTATGGCTTGCTGATCTCTGGCACATTTTAATAACTGATGCCTTTGTGCTACAGTCTTCCTGTGTTCCTCTGCACCAACTCGATTCGCATCCAGTAATGTGATCTACCTATTCTTCTTTCTAAAATGTACTGTTATCTGTACTGAACTTCGTTTGGCCATTCTGCAAGTTTACTAATGCCATTTTTTTTGCAGTCCTCTTCACTAGTGACTGTCTGACAGTTAACCCAAACTTGTAATTGATCTCATTTACAAATTTAGTTGATATTTTGATTTTATGTTTAAAAATTATATAATGTAAGTTCTGAACAGCAGCAGTTCCAACACTGATCCTTGAAGAGCATTACCAATCTTTATTCCTTTTAGTGCTCTTTTTTTTCTTCTTGTTTTATTTTAAGGAATATTTCTAAACTCTTAAGAAGGTAAGGTAAGAGGCCAGAGTGGGGAACAAGAGGGAAGGGGGAAGGAAAAAAAAAACAGAAGAAGAAATCAATGTTCATGCTGTTAGACTGGAGGTTATCTAGATGGAATATGAGGTGCTGCTTCTCTACCCTGAGAGTGGCCTCATCCTGGCAGAAGAGGAGGCCATGTAACGACATGTCAGAATGGGAATAGGAATTAAAATGGTTTGTCACTGAGAAATTCCACTTTCGGCAGATGGAGCAGAGGTGCTCAACAAAGCCCTCCCCCCAATTTCTGTCTGGTCTCACCAATGTAGAGAAGGCTGCATTGGGAACACTGGATACAATAGACGACCCCAAGAGATTTGTAGCTGAATTGTTGCCTCACTTGGAACTACTTTTTGGGGCCCTTAATGGAGGTGAGGGAGGAGGTGAATGAACAAGTGTATTATTTTTGTTTCCTTCCCTTTTCATCTATTCCCAATTCTGGCCTCTTAAATCTTTTCCTCACCTCCCCTGGTGCTCCTCCTCCTTCCTGTTCTCCCATGGTCCACTCTCCAATTCTATCAGATTCCCTCTTTTCCAGCTCTTTACCTTTCCCACCCACCTGGATTCACCTATCACCTTCTAGTTTGTCCCCCTTCACCTCCCCCGACCTTTTTATTCTGGTGTTTTCTGCCTACTTTTCCAGTCCTGATGAAGTGTCTCAACTGAAACGTCAATGATTTATTAATTTCTATAGATGCTGCCTAATCTCCTCCAGCATTTTTTTTTCTCTGTTGCTCTGGATTTCTGGCATCTGCAGAATCTCTTGTGTTTACACGATTTCTGTGATTAGTTGATCTGGATTGCCTTCTAAGGAATCATTTTTTATACTTAAAATTGGAAATACAAAGTGGTTGGGAACAATACTTTTGAAAGAATGAGGATAATACTTGGTGGGTGCCTAATAAGTTATGGCAATTATGTACAGTGCACTGCAGCAAAGTATTGTAGCACCTCTTGAACATCAATAAATGTGAAGTGAATTTCGAGATCACTGATCAATAGAAAGGGCATTTGGCCAAACAGCGGTCCTTATTGGATACTGGAAATTGTCTAATATAACATCTCAATCCAAGTATCATGACTTACTGCTTTTTCCCTTCAACCAAGTTGTCGATATGTTATCACTGCCTCCAGATTAGGCAGAGAAATCTTGTGTGCAATACCTCTTTAAAAGCTTTTCTGAAAATTCATTGATATTTTAGTGTCTTTTTCAAAGGAAACAATTGGAATTCCAAGGCATGACTTATTTTAATATGATGACCCTGACAGAGAACTCTTGCCATAGATAGGTACATGGGACAGATATATGAAAGCTTTTAAAGAAACATGGTTAAGGGATGTGCAGGGTTGGTAACTTAATGTTCTGGAGTCCAGATGCTACCAGTGTGATAAGGGTGGAGGTAAGAGAGAAGTGGGACTGCATTTTTGAGTAAGGTGAGCATAACAAGAATACTTGGGATGTTCCTGAAATTGACGCTATATGGGTGAAACTTAGGGAGTGATCATTTTGAGGTTGTACTTTAGGCCCCTCAACAATCAGTGTGAATTAGAGGAATAAATATGTAGGGAGATTGCAGAAAGCTGAAAGAATAATAGGGTTGTAATAGATTTAGATTATGAAGACACGCAGTCCTCTTTTATTGTCATTTAGTAATGCATGCATTAAGAAATGATACAGTATTTCCTCCGGTGTGATATCACAAAACACAGGACAGACCAAGACTGAAAAAACTAACAAAACTACATAATTATAACATATAGTTACAACAGAGCAACAATACCATAACTTGATGAAGAATTCCATGAGCACAGTAAAAAGTTCAAAGTCTCTCAAATGTCCCACATCTCACGCAGACGGGAGAAGGAAGAAAAACTCTCCCTGCCATGCCCGACCACAGTCTGACTCTGAGTCATCTGAAAACTTAAGTACTGAGCACCATCTGTCTGAACGATTTGAACTCAGCCTCGGTCACCAGCAGCAGGCAAAGCCGGGGATTTTGAGGCCTTCCCTCCGGAAGATTCCCAACTGCACAGTAACAACAGCAGCGAACTGGCGTTTCAGAAATTTCTCCAGATGTTCCTCTGTGCTTTCACGTCAATCTCCATCAAATCAGAATTGTCCACGGCCCCTATTTAACGGATGCGATAACATTTTTCACTGGAAGGCTGCGCATGCGTGGTGCGCTGCTCTCTCTCTCCTTCTGCCGTTTTAACTTCCCAGATATCGACTGTGGGTGGCTAGGTGGAGGTACGTCTCTACCAAAGCAGGTGTAAAGCGCTCCTTCCCTCCGCTAGTCTGCCGGTTACCATTGGACAAGGTGTACCACCTACTTAGCCAACCTGATCAAGGTCACGTGAAGGGATGGGAGCAAGTGGAAGGGCATTCAGGACATCAGCAACCACAGGACATCACCTGCCTGTGCTGGTGATGCTTCCCTCCCAGATGTGTTGAACAACTTCTACGCTCGTTTTGAGGTGGAAAATGACGTGGTGGTGAGGAAGACCACTCCTCCTCCTCAGGTGCTGTGTCTTACTGTGGCCAGTGTGAGGAAAACTCTATGCAGGGTCAACCCATGGAAGGCTGCTGGACCAGACAATATTCCTGGCAGAGTGCTCAGAGGATGTGCAGACCAGCTGGCAGATATTCTCACTGACATCTTCAACACCTCCCTGAGTAGCGCCGTCATTCCAACGTGCTTCAAGGCCGCCACCATCGTCCCCGTGCCGAAGAAGTCTTCAGTGTCCTGCCTCAACGGCTACTGTCCCGTTGCTCTCACATCCATAAGTGTTTCGAGAGGCTCGTCATGAGGCACATCAAGACCCTGCTGCCCCCCTCACTGGACCCCCTGCAGTTCGCGTACCGTCTCAACCCTTCAACAGACGATGCCATCGCCATCACCTTCCACCTAGCCCTAACCCACCTGGACAAAAAAGACACGGACCTTCAAATGCTGTTCATAGACTTCAGTTCAGCATTCAACACAATCATTCCTCAGCACCTGATTGGAAAGCTGAAACTGCTGGGCCTGAACACCTCCCTCTGCAACTGAATCCTAGACTTCCTGACTTGGAGACCTCAGTCAGTCCGGATTGGAAGCAGCATCTCCAACACCATCACACTGAGCACGGGGGCTCCCCAGGGCTGTGTGCTCAGTCCACTGCTGTTCACTCTGCTGACCCACGACTGTGCAGCAATACACAACTCGAACCACATCATCAAGTTCGCCGATGACATGACTGTGGTGGGTCTCATCAGCAAGAACGACGAGTCAGCATACAGAGAGGAGGTGCAGCGGCTAACGGACTGGTGCAGAGCCAACAACCTGTCTCTGAATATGAACAAAGCAAGAGACGGTTGTTGACTTCAGGAGAGCACGGAGCGACCACTCTCCGCTGAACTTTGATGACTCCTCCGTTGAGATCGTTAAGAGCACCAAATTTCTTGGTGTTCATCTGGCGGAGAATCTCACCTGGTCCCTCAGCACCAGCTCCATAGCCAAGAAAGCCCAGCAGCCTCTCTACTTGCTGCGAAGGCTGAGAAAAGTCTATCTCCCACCCCTCCATCCTCACCGCATTCTACAGAGGATGTATCGAGAGCATCCTGAGCAGCTGCATCACTGCCTGGTTCGGGAATCGCACCGTCTCGGGTCTCAAGACCCTGCAGCGGATATTGAGGTCAGCTGAGAAGATCATCGGGGTCTCTCTTACTGCTACTACAGACATTTACACCACACGCTGCACCTTCAAAGCTAACAGTATTGTGAAGGACCCCATGCACCCCTCACACAAACTCTTCTCCCTCCTGCCATTCGGGCTCTCACGACCAGACTGTGCAACAGCTTCTTCCCCCAAGTCATCAGACTCCTCAATACTCAGAGTCTAGCCTGACATCTACATCATTTATTATTATATTGTAATTTGTCCTCTACTGTGCCTATTGTTTTTACTGTGTACTGTACCAGCAGCTTATGGTCGAAATGACAATAAACTTGACTTGACTTGAAGTGGTGGATGGTCGTATGAGCAGCTGGTGCATATCACAAGTCCTGACACCAGGCGGACAATCTCTGACGAGTATTGATAATGGCTGGGGTCACCCATCTTGGAAAGACACTGCCCAGAAGAAGGCAATGGCAAACCACTTCTGTAGAAAAATTTGCCAAGAACAGTCATGGTTATGAGACCAAGCTGGTCCATGTCATACGACATGGCACATGATAATAATGATGAATATTGAACTTGGACTGCCAGAGTTTGGATGGGATAGGATTTGTTAAATATGTCCAGGACCATTTCCTCATGTATTAGGTAGATGACTATAGTAGAGAGGGGGTAACATAACCATCTTCTTGGGAAATGAGGCAGGACAAGTGTCTGAAGTTCAGTGAGAGAGTACTTTGCTGGTAGCAGGTAAAAGGTTGTCAGTCGTATAGTGGAGAGTGAAGAAGGTTAGCTAAGATCAAAACAGGATCTAGATCAACCTGGAAAATGGGCCAAACATGGCAGATGGAATTTAATTTGGACAAGTGCAATGTGTTGCATTTTGGTAAGTTAAACCAGGGCAGGACATGCACAGTAAGTGACAGGTTCATGGAGAATGTTGTAGAACGGAGTGAACTGGAGGTAAAAGTATTTATTTCCTAAAAGTGGCAACGCGGGTAGATAGGCTGGTGAGAAAAGTGTTTGGAATGATTACCTTCATTGATCAGAGAATTGAGTATAAGATTTGGGATGTCATGTTACAGCTGTACAAGACATTGGTAAGATCACATTTGGAATGTTGCATATACTTCTGATTACTTAGTGATAGGAAGGATATCATTATGCTAGAAGGGGTGAAGTCTATACCAGGGACTGAAGGTTGAAGGCTCAATGTCTACAAAGCCGAGTGTCCGGGGCCAAGAACTGGGTCGGAAGCCCAGAGGCGGCCTGTCCAGGGACTGGCCTGCTTGTGGGTGGGTGGGTGTGAGGGTGGCAAAGGGTCTGGTATTGCTGTTGTTATTTTGTTTTATTGCTGGTATTTTTGGTGTTGTGTTTGCTTGTGTTGTTCTGCTGAGGATTGTGGGCATGCTATGTTGTTACCGGGATGTGTGGCGACACTTGCTGGCTGCCCCCTGTATATCCTTGGGTTGTATAGGTTGTTAAACCAAATGATGCATTTCACTGCATGTTTTGATATACATGTGATAAATAAATGAACCTGAATCTGAAAAGATACTCATGTTACTGGGACTTGAGTCGCAAGCAGAGACTGGGTAAGTTAGGTCATAGGTTGAAAGTTTGAGGCGAAAGATTTATAGGGGAGTGTTTTTATGGAGTAGTCTTCCAGAGGAAGCAGTAGAGCTGTGTAAAGCTGCAGTGTTTTTTTAAAAAAAATATTTAATCAGGATGGGATAACTTAGAGGAACATAGGCCAAATGTAGGCAAATGGGACTGGTCAAGTAGGCAACTTGGTTTTCATGGATGAGTTGTTTCGAAGGGTCTGCATCTATGGCGTATAACTTCATGATTCCTGGACACCATCATCACTATGTGCTGTGTCATATGACGTAGACGATCATGGTCTCGTGACTACGATTGTTTTTGGCAAATTTTTCTGCAGAAGTTATTTGTCATTGCCTTCTGGCATGGTCTTTACAAGACTGGTGACCCCAGCCGTTATCAATATTCTTCAGAGATTGTCTCCCTGCTGTCAGTGGTCACATAACCAGGACTTGTCTTATGCACCAGCTGCTCGTACGACCATCCATCACCTGCTCCCATGGCTTCACGTGACCCTAATCAGGGGGCTAAGCAGGTGCTACACCTTGCCCAAGGGTGACCTGCAGACTAGCAGAGGGAAGCAGTGCCTTACACCTCCTTTGGCAGAGACAGATCTCCACCCTGTCACCCCACAACTTCATGACTCCTGGACATCATTAGTTAAGGAACCATTTTGAGGAATACTGAGGTGACCATTTCCATCCAAGCAATTGTACTGCATATTGCACCATTGATAATTCCTTCAAGCCTTGTTGTTATTATTGATGTCAGCTATTGGGCTAATCATACTCTAGATTTGAACTATTAAAATATGGTAAGAAAGGGTGCAGAGGAGATTTACAAGGATATTGCCTGGATTGGAGAGCATGCCTTATGAGAATAAGTTGAATGAACTTGGCCTTTTCTCCTTGGAGCGATGGAGGATGAGAGGTGACCAGATAGAGGTGTATAAGGTGACGCTTCTCCATGGATTGTCACCTTGTCATGGTGGAGAAGCTTGTGTGGTCCTGTGATTCCGAGAGCAATGCCGTCTGGAGCTATGCTCCTGGTGGGGTATATCACCCATGGCGGTAAGGTCAAGGGTGAGATCCCTGACAAAGAACAATCCAACCAAGACATCAACGGTGGAACAGGCGGATGAAGTTACTTCGAACTCAACGGCTGTGAAGGCGGGTGAAGGCTGCAACAAATTCATCAGCTCCAATCGTCGTGGTTTCCATGCAATTGGAACCAGTTGGTTGATTTGTGAAGTATCGTGTGCTTCTTGGAGTGCGACATCAAGTACACGTTAAACAAATACACGCACAGGCGTCTTCGCTCTGTGGGCCACTCCTTCAGAATGAAGACCATCATCCTCGTCCTCGAGGGACAGCCATGACGACGATAAGATGATGAGAGGCATTGATCATCCCAGTGGCTTTCTCCCAGAGCTGAAGTGGCTAACAAGAGGGGGCATAGTTTTCAGGTGCATAGAAGTAGGTACAGGTGGGATGTCAGAAGTACGTTTTTGACACAGAGAGTGGTGGGTGTGTGGAATGCTCTGTCAGTGACAGTGGTAGGGGCAGGTACAATAGGGTCTTTTAAGAGACTCTTAGATAGGTACATAGAGCTTAGAAAAATGGAGGGGTATTCTGTAGGGAGATTCTAGGCAGTTTCTAGAGTAGGTTACATGGTCGGTACAACATTCTGGGTTGAAGAGCCTGTAACGTGCTGTAAATTTCTATGTTGTATGTAAGTATGGACAAAATGCATCCTACTTGTTTTTGGAGATAGAACACAGTTAGAGGCCCTTCCAGCCCATTGAGCCTGCACCGCCCAATTACACCCATGTGACCAATCAACATACTCACCCATCCATCTTTGGGGTGTTGGTGGAAAGGAGAGCACACAAAGGAAGCCCATGTGGTCACAGGGCGAATGTACATACTCCTTCTTTACAGCAGTGAGAATTGAACCCGGGACACTGGCGCTGTGTGCCACCCTTGTGTGAGGTATATCATCCAGGTTGCTTCACCTACTTTCAAGACCATATTTTCCTGAAGTAATAATTAAATAAACATTTATTATTTGATGTTAAATATGTAAATGAATTGGTCAAGTTTTTGAACTCAGGAGTAGAGAAAAATTGAAAGTGCTGACGTTTCTTTCTCCCTTCCCCCCCCACCTTTCAAATCTACTCCTCATATTTTTTTCTCCAGTTCTGCCGAAGGGTCTCAGCCCGAAACGTAGATTGTACTTTTTATTGTAGATCCTGCCTGGCCTGCTGAGTTCCTCCAGCAATTTGTGTGTGTTGCTCGGATTTCCAGCATCTGCAGATTTTCTCTTGTTTGTGATAGAAAATGCTCTTTCAGTTTTTTTTTGTCAAAGCTGTTCAGTTCCTTGTGATCTGTTCTTGAACATCTTTAATGGTCTGATATACTCCCTAACTCTTCTCAAAACTGCAAGATGTTTCTTGTTACTGCTATAATTGTCTATTTCAACATTTTCATTAACATTTTAGTACTCTTAACAGCAGTCATCATCTTCTCAAGCTGAGAAAAATTACAGCTTATAAAATTATAGATGTTCATTACAAGGTCAAAGATGCTTCTGTAAAGTGTACAGCTTGTGAGAGCAGGTTTAGAAGTTTTCACAGTTGGTACAGATTAATACAATGCTTGCATGCTAATTTCTGCAGGCAAATGTTTAATAATGGTCTTAAAGTGAAAAAACAATTAAAGCTACAGTCTGGCAGTTTCTAAGGAAAGGAATACGCAGTCCATGTTTCGGGCCGAGACTCTTACATAGGTGCTGCCTGACCTGCTGTGCTTCTTTTAGCATTTTGTGTGTGTTACTCTGCAGTTCCAACATCTGCAGAATCTCCTGTGTTTATGAAAAGCTAATTGAAACCTTGTGGTTTTTTATACCCCTTTAAAAATTTATGCATAAATTTTGTAGTCAATTCCTGACTCCCAAATAAATGAACTTGGTATTAAGCGGTGATTACATGTACAGTGTGCTGGAACCTGGAATCTTTGGATTCAGCTGCGCATTCTGTGATGGTCATGTGAAAAATGTCACACTGTTTTAGACTTTTCATTAGTCCTCTAGATTGCAGGTCTGCAACTGGCCGGGGCCAATTTATTAGTCCTTCTCTTGCTTTTCATTTTGAACAATTTTAGTGGACTGTTCTCATTTCTATAATAGATCTGAAAATCATCCCTGTGAACAGATACCACAGAACAGTACAGCTTCGTCCCACAATGTTCGTGACATGATGCAGAATTAAACTAATTCTCTTCTGCCTGAATATGATTCATATCTCTCCATTCCTTACATATTTATGTATCTAACAGCTTCTTAGACATCCCTACTGTATCTGCTTCCACCACTCCCCACAGCAGCCTGTTCCAGGCACCTACTATCTCTGTGCTTTTTTTAAAAAAACAAACTTGCCTCACACATTTCCTTTAAACTTTCCTCCTCTCACCTTAGACCATGATCTTCAGTTCTTGACATCTCTACCCTGGGGGAATAATGATTCTCTCTGTCTCTTTCAAACTCAAAGACAAGCTTGTTAAATTACGCACAAACACAAGTGCACAGGTGCAATGAAAAACTTGCACAACTTTGCAGCTACATTGCATTATATAAGCAGCATTCATAAGGCTGTTCTATGCCTCTCATACTCTTATGAACCTCTATTAGATCTCCTCTCAGCCTTTGAAGCCCCAGAGAAAACAACCCAAGTTTTTTCCAGCTGTTCTTATTGCTCAGAAACTCTAATCCAGGCATTATCCAGTTAAAACACACAATCTGCTGGAGGAACTCAGTGGGTCGAGCTGCATTTGTGGGAGGAAAGGAACTGTTGATTTTTGAGTCATAAAACCAGCATCAGGACTGAGAGTGGAGTGGCAAGGTGGCCAACATAGAAAGGTGAAGGGGAGTGGCGAGAAAGGATTATGAGGTGATTGGTGGACTGAGGAGGAGTGTAAGATTACAGGCTGGTAGGGGAGGTGAATGGGGCTGGTGATGTGAGGCTGTGGCAGGTGAATGATGGATAGGAAAGAAAAACAGCATGCTGGTGAATGTCTTCTGCACCATTTCCAAAACCCCAACATCCTTCCTGAAATTGGGGGACCAGAATTGCACGTAATACTCCCAAGTGTAGCCAAGCAAAGTTTTATATAGCCATAGTTTCCTGACTCTTATACTCAGTACCCTGACTAGTATAGCATCTGCATTCTTTACCACACCATCTACTTGTGTAGCCACTTTCAATGAGCTGAAGATTTAGACCCAATGATCCCTCTTTACATCAATGCTGTTAAAGGCCCTACCATGAAAAGTATACTTTCCCCTTTCATTAGACCTCTCAAAGTGTAAGTTCTCACGCTTACTCAGATTATTTCTCTGATCATACTTGTAACTTTTCAACATTCTGTTGTATCCTTTGACAGTCCTGTAAACTGTCCATGACTTGTGCAGTCTTTGTGTCAGAGCCAGAGTGATGCAACATGGAAGCAAACTCTTCAGCCCAACTCGTGTGTGCATTCTTGGTTCCACACTCGTATCACATTCTCAAGGATTTTTTTTACTCCTGGTTGTTAAGACACTTCAAGACAAAATCAATCTTTAGTTCCACAATTCTGAAGAGCGCCTTGAAACAGAATCTCTAGGGAGATATGTAGAGTGGCATTTTTTTTTACAACTCCTCCCCCCCCCACCCGCGACAAAGGTGGTTTGATGCAGTTCCTCAATGGTCACTTAAGTTCCACTCTGAAAAAACATACATCAATATCTGCAGTACAGTATATCCTACCAACCGATATGATTTGCGTCGGCTCCTGGATTCTGGATGATACTCCGAAATGGCCAATGGAAAGAATACAGCTCTTTAGTTTAATAAAGGCTTGTGCTCATTTGCAGAACCTGTGTGTGCCTTGTGATTGAAAGAGTGGAAGTCAGCACATTTAGTTCTTTAAATCATCAAAGTGTATTAGCAGAAAAGGCCCCCATTTGCCCAGGAAATCTACGCTACTCCTGAATAGAACAATCCCATTGGACTCATTCCCCTACTGGAGCAGAAAGGGGCGGAGTGGCACCACATTGTGGAAGACACTGCATTTCTACCAACATAATATTAACATAATACACAAAGGCTTGAGCTCTCTCTCGCTCCTTAAGGGTCTTGCAAAGCCTGAAAGAAGATGTTCTTTCAAAACACTATAATCATTCTGAATATAAATGCTGTATTAAGATGCATTAGGTTTGTTTAGTTTACACTGATGCTGAATTGTTTAGAGCTGGGGACACTTCATGAAGTGCTGAATGCTTACACAGTTCCTTAAACAAACATTTGTTAAATGAAATATGCAAGGTAGTAAGGCTCCTGTTGACATTTTTTTACGAGATGGCAGGGAGATTCAAGTTAATTAAAAGCAAGTAAATCAAAATCTCCATCTTTAATTACCTTCACTAATGCTTTGGCATCTGCTGTCTGTGACACACTGTAAGCTTACTAACCTGCCAATCTACATTTTAAATCTAAGTCATCAGACAACAGAGGCTTCTGCACCCATCCCTGCTTATGGACCTCCAGTCAGAATAACGGCCTTACAGCAGCACCCTCTGCCTGCTACGTGCAAGCCAGTTCTGAATCCCAATGATTAAGTCACCATGAACCCCATGTGCCTTAACGATCTGGATCAGCCTATCGTGAGGGACCTGCCTAAATCCATGTAGACTACGTCCACTGCCCTAGCCTCAGCAATCAGCTCTGTTACTTCCTCAAAAAAAAATCAGTTAAGTTTTAAGGTGCAACCTGTCATGCCCAAAGCCATGCTGACTGTCCCTAATCAGGTTATGTTTTCCAAATGTGTGTAAGTTCTACCCGTAAGACTCCTCTCCAATAGCTTCTTTGCCAATATATGAACTTACTGAGCTGTAATTTTCTTGATCATCCCTACTTCCCTTCTTGAACATAGAAACGACATTGCATTATCTTATCTAAACCCCTCATAATTTTGTATACCTCTATCAAATCTCCCTCATTCTCCTACGCCCCAGGCAGTAAAGTCCCAACTTGTGCAACCTTTCTCTATGACTCGGGTCCTTGAATCCTGGCAAAATCCCGGTATCTGAGAAAAGTTATTTGTCATCTGTTTGACCACCACCTCGCCACCAAATTTAGCAAGTGAATATATAGCATGTGCCAGAAGAATGTTGAATTGATATTAATTAAATGACACTTTTTATTGTGCACTGGACCAAACCAATTCCATGACAAGAAAATTGAGTGCAATGAATGCTCATGTACATTTTGGTGACATTATTCCAACAGACTTGTGTTCTCTGCTCAGTACCTATCCAGACCTGACTCATGGCTTCACCTGGTGCATTTTTATCTTCCCTTAGTATAGGGATTCCCAACCTGGGGTCCATGGACTCCTCGGTTAATGATAAGACCCCATGACATAAAAAGAGATTCAGAACACCTGCCTTAACATTATTGAGGCCGTCCGTTCGCTGGGGTTGACCATGGAGATTGCATCCTAGCTGTCTACATGATACACTAGCCAGAGCAGTGTGATATGCAGAGCAAGCTGGTACCCATGCAGCAGACTCTCCCTCTCCAAGCAGCTGGTGAGTCCAAAGGAACAGTAGAGACCGATAACGATTTGGCACTAGCTGTGTCGCAGGAGCTGCCAGTCAGCATCGAGCTCAATCTAAGACTGCCTTAGGGTCTCCAGGTCCAGGTTTTTCCTTGGGGAAATCTTCCTCCTGAAGCCTTCTGCACGAGTGTGCAAGGCAGCGGAAGTTTGAGATCAGAGTTTCTCTTCTAGATGAGCTGCCAACAACGGCTGACGAGTCCCATTTGCCCAAAGCGATTGTTTTTAAGGCACCCCTAACCCGCCTTTGTCCCTTATCCTGTTAGAGGAAGGGTTCTGCTGGACTTGGTAGCAAAGCCACATGTGAAGGCAAGGAACTGGACTAGGTTGTCAGAGGCTATTTGATATGCAACCATTGGAAGCATTTAATAGGAAGTGCGAGCTTATCACCACTATCTTTCTTGGCCAAGGCAACCTTAAAGGATCATCCCTTTCTCAGACTGAGGAAATTTTGCTTCCAGTCCAGAACTGTGACTGCTGAGATGGCAGATGAGATGATTATAGGACTTGTGGACTCCTCTGCAGGTGGAGCAAGAAGGCCTTGATATGTATGTGGCTGGGTGATCTGAGAAGTGGTGGTCCATTATCATTGTTTTCACTGGGTTTCACATGTTCCCAATGAAGAGGTTTGACAAATGAGAATCAGATAATGAAATGGGGAGGGAAATTGACATTACATTCATCACAGTCATCAAATGCTTCTGCCGAGCAATGATAAGGCTTGAGGAATGAGTACAAGCGAAAGCCTAATTAGCTTTTTTGCAAACAGATGAATTATCATTGACCTGAAGTATCAACTCTGTTTCTTTCTCTTCTGATGACTTAGACACTGGTATATTATTACATCTTGCCATCTGTTTGAGAGCAAATACTGTACATGTTTTGAGGAGAGCTGAATAACTTTGAAGGTTTTTTTAACTGGTAAAAGGAAGCAGCCTTTGTTCTTGGATAGGCCAGTAGGTATATCAGTATCAAAGGAATAGTTTTGTCCCTTGATGTGCAATAGCCTGAATGAATCTAATCAAGGAAAGAACACCAGCACGATGAGGCATTAAACTTCCTATCCTGACAATTTATGAGATGCACTGATGTGTCTGAAGCATATTGAAAGCATATTTCCCTTGGGTTTTTGACTTCTCAGGACTGGGAGTGCAGAGCTGCCAAAGTACTTATAAGTTTAAGGCAGGACTTTCATTTTGTACAAGCTCTTGTATCGCTTTGTGCAGTGAAAATTCAGTGGCTTTAAGACTGTCCTTGTTCTAGGTGCTTCTTCAAACATTTGGTCCTCGAGTTGCTCACTTGTTTTACTGGGTAATTTTTGAGAAATTTGTAATCAAACCTGTCCTGTCTGACATTGAGGAGATTGGACACATTACTTGATTTACCTCATACTGACTTCAGTTTTCAGTGAAGTTATGTGTAAAGACAAAGATTTATCTGAGGCTTCAGGTTCCAGGTTAAAAGAACCTAGTTCTTGCAGTCTAAGGGAGGTAGATGATAATGAAGAAATCTCCCAAGAAAGAAACTTCTAAGTTCTTTTTTGAGCATCCATGAAGATAAGGATTCTTGCTGCCAGGACAGGCAGTCTGTCAGTGAGTCTGCTAATGAGCCACCCAACAGCTGGAATTGACCCTCTACTCGCTGTTACTACTGGAGGATCTTCAGTGAATGTCTGCCTCAACAAGGGTCCTTGTTGCATGACTGCGGGAATCCTTCTTGGGTTTTTTAAACTGTTAAGCTTTCTAACCGACACAAGAAGAGGGTCTGCTGCATTAGATAGTGTGATAATTTTGGTCCAAAACCCACAATCATCAGGAATGGAATTTTACTCCCTTTGCTTCAGGCTGTAGACAGAAGCTACCATGAACTGGATGAAAGAAGTTTCCTTTTTCTAAATTTAGATTGAGAAACCAAAAACTATCATACTTAAAGGTGAAGAAATTTCTTCTCATCCATGACCTGAATGAGTGGCCCCATGTTTTGAGACTCTGACCCCTAGTTTTAATGACTTCCACCAGAGGAAACATGGAGAGTCGCAGAGTGATACAGCAGGGAAACAGGTTCTTGGGCCCACTGAGTTTGTGCCAACCATCAACAACCCATTTACCCTAACCTCTCATTAACCCAGAATTCCTCCCTCTCTTCTATCACCCATCTGTAGACTATCAGCAATTTACAATGGCCAATTAACCTTGCAGTCTAAGGGAGGTAGATGATAATGAAGAAATCTCCCAAGAAAGAAACTTCTAAGTTCTTTTTTGAGCATCCATGAAGATAAGGATTCTTGCTGCCAGGACAGGCAGTCTGTCAGTGAGTCTGCTAATGAGCCACCCAACAGCTGGAATTGACCCTCTACTCGCTGTTACTACTGGAGGATCTTCAGTGAATGTCTGCCTCAACAAGGGTCCTTGTTGCATGACTGCGGGAATCCTTCTTGGGTTTTTTAAACTGTTAAGCTTTCTAACCGACACAAGAAGAGGGTCTGCTGCATTAGATAGTGTGATAATTTTGGTCCAAAACCCACAATCATCAGGAATGGAATTTTACTCCCTTTGCTTCAGGCTGTAGACAGAAGCTACCATGAACTGGTTGAAAGAAGTTTCCTTTTTCTAAATTTAGATTGAGAAACCAAAAACTATCATACTTAAAGGTGAAGAAATTTCTTCTCATCCATGACCTGAATGAGTGGCCCCATGTTTTGAGACTCTGACCCCTAGTTTTAATGACTTCCACCAGAGGAAACATGGAGAGTCGCAGAGTGATACAGCAGGGAAACAGGTTCTTGGGCCCACTGAGTTTGTGCCAACCATCAACAACCCATTTACCCTAACCTCGCATTAACCCAGAATTCCTCCCTCTCTTCTATCACCCATCTGTAGACTATCAGCAATTTACAATGGCCAATTAACCTGAACTAAATTTTGATGTGTGAAGAATATGAAGCACCCAGAAGTAGCTCACTAGGTGATTGAGAGAACGTGTAAACTACACATAGATAGCTTCCAGGGTCAAGATTGAACCCAGGTCTCCAGTGTTGCTAGGTAGTGGAGGTACTATCTGTACCACTGCCCCACCTCTGCATCAAACCAGTCAAGCAAATAAGATTTCTGAATGATTCAGCAAGATCACCTCACAATCTTCTAACCTCATATATAACTATGTCATCCTGGAGTCAACCTGGAGAAACTTTGCTGCAAGTCCTTTATTACTGCATAACTCAAGTGTATCTGTATCACAATGGAATAAAGGGAATTACAGAGACACGAGAGAGAAGTTCGCCTAGGTGGATTGGAGGAGGATACTGGTGGGGATGATGGCAGAGCAGAGATGGCTGAAGTTTCTGGAACTAGTTCACAAGGCGTAGGATAAATATGTCCCACAGAGGAAGGAGTTCTGAAATGACAGGGGTAGGCAACTGTGGCCAACAAAGGAAGTTAAGGACTGTATAAAAGCCAAGGAAAGGGCATATAAGGTAGCAAAAGTGAGTGGGAAGTTGGATGATTGGGAAGCTTTTAAAATCCAACAAAAGGCAACTAAAAAAGCTATAGGGAGGGAAAAGGTGAAATATGAGGGCAAATAAAATAAAGTAAGGTACCAAATTTTTTTTCAGTTATATAAGGAGTAAAAGGAAAGTGAGAGTTGATATTGGATCTCTGGAAAATGATGCTGGTGAGGTACTAATAGGGGACAAAGAAATGGCAAATGAGTTTAATCGGTACTTTGCATCTGTCTTCACTGTGGAAGACACTAGCAGTGTGCCAGAGGTCCGTGAGTGTCAGGGAACGGGAGTGAGTGCCATTGCTATTACAAAGGAAAAAGTGCTAGGCAAGCTCGAAGGTCTTAAGGTGCATAAGTCACCTGCTCCAGATGGACTACATCCTAAAGTCCTGAGAGAGGTTGTTGAAGAGATTACGGATGCATTGATCATGATCTTTCAATAATCACTTGATTCTGGCATGGTCCCGGAGGACTGGAAGATTGCAAAATGACACTCCACTCTTTAAGAAGGGAAGAAAGCAAAAGAGAGGAAATTATAGGCCAGTTAGCCTAACTGTAGCGGTTGGGAAAGTGTTGGAGTCTATAGATGAGTTTTGGAAATCTTACCTGACAAATCTGTTAGAATTCTTCAAGAAAGTGACAAGCAGGGTGGATAAATGAGGCAGTGGATGTCATTCATTTGGATTTTCAGAAGACCTTTGATAAGATGACAGTCATGAGGCTGCTTAACAAGATAAAATCCTATGGCGTTACAGGAAAGATACTGGCATTGTTAGTGGGTTGGCTGCTGGTGAATAGTTGTGTTTTTCAGGGGTTAGTATTGGGACCACTGCTTTTCACATTTTTTGTCAATGATTTAGATAATGGATTAAGGACTTTGTCGCATGGTTTGCGGATGGTACGAAAATAGGTGGAGGGGTAGGTAGTGCTGAGAAAGCAATGCGATTGCAGCAGGACTTAGACAAACTGGAAGAATGGGCAAAAAAATGCCAGATGAAATACAGTGTTGGGAAATGTATGATAATGCATTTTGGGAACAGGAACAATAGTGCAGACTCTTGTCTAAATGGGGAGAAAATTCAAACATCGGAGGTGCAGAGGGACTTGGGAGTCCTCATGCAAGACTCCCAGAAGATTAATTTACTGCTTGAGTCTGTGATAAAGGAGGCAAATACAATGTTGGCATTTATTTCAAAGGGAATAGAATATAAAAGAAAGGAGATAATGCTAAGCCTTTAAAAGACATCAATTGGGCCACACTTGGAGTATTGTTAACAGTTTTGGGCCCCATATCTCAGAAAGGATATGTTGTCATTAGAGAGAGTTCAGAGCAGGTTCACGAGGATGATTTCGGGAATTATTGACAGCTCTGGGACTATACTCACTGGAATTTAGAAGAATGAATGGGGATCATATTGAAACCTAGCGAATGTTGAACGGTCTAGATAGGGTGGATGTGGAGAGGATGTTCCCTATGGCAGAGATATCCAGAATTTGAGGGCACAGCCTCAAAATTGTGGGAGCAACCCTTTAGAGCAGAGGTAAGGAATTATTATTATTATTATTATTATGTGCCGCGTCGTGTAATGTGGGCGATCATAGTCTCATGACCACGATTGCTTTTGGCAAATTTTTCTACAGAAGTGGTTTGCCATTGCCTTTTTCTGGGCAGTGTCTTTACAAGATGGGTGACCCCAGCCATTATCAGTACTGTTCAGGGATTCTCTGCCTGGCATCAGTGGTTGCCTAACCAGGACTTGTGATATGCACCAGCTGCTCATATGACCATCCACCACATATTCTATTGCTTTACGTGACCTTGATAGACTGGTTGGTTGGGGAGTGGTGTGGCTAAGCAGGTACTACACCTTGCCCAAGGGTGACCTGCAGGCTAGCAGATGGAAGGAGATCCTTGCCCCTCCTTTGGTAGAGACTTATCTCCACACTGCCACTCAAGGTCGGTGAGTTTAAAACTGGAGGATGTAGGTTTAAAATGAGAGGGTGTAGCGATGTGCTACACACAGCGCTAGAATAACCACATGGAGTCGGTGAGTTAGAGTTGCGATGAAAGAGCTTTATTCAAACTTCGCGGCCCACTTTAAAGCCTTCCTGTTCCCGCCCTCCCTGGGCGGGACTACTGTGGGGAATGTATATTCCCAGACCCTTTCCGCGCGCGGGATTTTCCCCCTGCTGGTGAAGATGGCCTGGCGCCCTTTTTGGGGCCGGCCCTCTGCCTGCGCGCGCTGTTGTGAGCCGGTTCGTGTGTGCCAGAAAGTGGGTCGCCACATAACCCCCCCCCCCCAGAACCGGCGATACCTCCCCCAATGTCCACAGTCTGGATCGGCCTCTGTTTGGGAGGTCTGCCCCTGTGCCGCGGTGCCTGAGCCTGGACCGGTTGCGCCAAGTCCACATGGGCCGGTTTGAGTCGGTCCACTGTGAAAACCTCCTCTCTCCCCCCAATGTCCAGCACGAACGTGGACCCGTTGTTCCTGATCACCTTAAACGGCCCCTCGTAGGGCCGCTGTAGCGGTGCCCGGTGTCCGCCCCGTCGTACAAAAAGAAACTTACAGTTCTGCAGGTTTTTGGGTACGCAGGTCGGGCTCTGTTCGTGCCGTGAAGTGGGTATGGGGGCCAGGTTACCGAGCCTCTCTCGTAGTCTGTCCAGGACTGCTGTGGGTTCTTCCTCTTGCCCCCTTGGGGCTGGTATGAACTCTCCTGGGACGACCAGGGGCGCGCCGTACACCAACTCGGCCGACGAGGTGTGTAGATCCTCCTTGGGCGCCGTGCGGATTCCGAGCAGGACTCAGCGAAGTTCGTCCACCCAGTTAGGCCCCTCCAGGCGGGCCATGAGAGCCGATTTCAGGTGACGGTGGAAGCGCTCCACTAGTCCGTTCGACGGTGGGTGGTAGGCAGTTGTGTGGTGTAGCTGTGTTCCTAAAAGGCTGGCCATAGCCGACCACAGGCTGGAGGTGAACTGGGCGCCCCTGTCGGAGGTAATGTGGGCCGGTACCCCAAAGCGTGCTACCCAGGTTGCGATCAGTGCTCGGGCGCAGGATTCGGAGGTGGTGTCGCTGAGCGGGACTGCCTCTGGCCATCTGGTGAACCAGTCTATCATAGTTAGGAGGTACCCCGCTCCTCGCGACACTGGCAGGGGCCCCACGATATCCACATGGATGTGGTTGAACCTCCGGCGGGTGGGTTCGAACCACTGCGGCGGAGCCTTGGTGTGACGCTGCACCTTGGCCGTTTGGCACTGCATGCACGTTTTGGCCCATTCATTGACCTATTTACACAGCCCATGCCACACGAACCTGTTGGAGACCAGCCGGACGGTTGTCCTGATGGAGGGGTGCGCTAAGTTGTGAATGGACTCGAAAACCCACTGGCGCCAGGCTGCTGGGACGATGGGGCAGGGTTGGCCAGTAGCTACGTCACATAGTAGGGTCCTCTCACCTGGGCCTACGGGGAGGTCTTGAAGCTGTAAACCGGAGACTGCAGTCCTGTAACTGGGGATCTCAGCGTCTGCCTGCTGTGCCTCTGCCAGCGCTGCATAGTCCACCCCCTGGGACAGGGCCTGTATGGTAGGTCTGGAAAGTGCGTCCGCCACTACGTTGTTCTTTCCAGAGACATGCCGGATGTCCGTCGTGTACTCGGAGATGTAGGACAGATGTCGCTGCTGGCGGGACGACCAGGGGTCGGACACCTTAGTGAACGCAAAGGTAAGCGGTTTGTGGTCTGTGAACGCGGTGAAGGGCCTACCTTCTAAGAAGTACCTGAAATGCCGGATTGCCAGGTATAGTGCCAATAGCTCCCGGTCGAAAGCACTGTTTTTGAGTTCGGGTGGTCGTAGGTGTTTGCTGAAGAACGCCAGGGGTTGCCAGCGACCCTCGATGAGTTGTTCCAGCACTCCACCGACCGCTGTGTTGGATGCGTCCACCGTGAGGGCAGTAGGAACGTTCGTTCTGGGGTGCACTAGCATCGCGGCGTTTGCCAAGGCTTCTTTGGTTTTAACGAAAGCGGTTGCGGCCTCTTCATCCCAGGTAATGTCCTTGCCCTTACCCGACATCAGGGTGAACAGGGGGCGCATGGTTCGGGCTGCTGAGGGGAGGAAACGGTGGTAAAAGTTCACCATACCCACGAATTCCTGCAAGCCTTTGATTGTGTTGGGTCGGGGGAAGTGGCGGACCACGTCTACCTTGGCGGGCAGCGGGGTTGCCCCGTCTTTAGTAATCCTGGGGCCCAGGAAGTCGATGGTGTCGAGTCCGAACTGGCATTTGGCTGGATTAATTGTAAGGCCGAATTCAGTCAGGCGGGAGTAGAGCTGGCGGAGGTGGGACAGATGCTCCTGCCGACTACTGCTGGCTATGAGGATGTCGTCCAAATAGATGAATGCAAAGTCCAGGTCGCATCCCACTGCGTCCATTAGCAGCTGGAAAGTCTGTGCGGCATTCTTTAGACCAAACGGCATTCGGAGGAATTCGAAAAGTCCGAACGGGGTGATAAGTGCTGTTTTGGGGATGTCGTCCGGATGTACAGGGATTTGATGGTATCCCCGGACGAGGTCTACCTTGGAAAAGATCCTTGCGCCGTGTAGGCTTGCTGCGAAGTCTTGAATGTGCGGCACAGGGTAGCGGTCTGGCGTTGTAACCTCGTTCAGTCTGCGGTAGTCACCGCATGGTCTCCAGCCCCCCGTTGCCTTGGGCACCATGTGAAGGGGGGAGGCCCATGGGCTGTTGGACCGTCGTATGATCCCCAATTCCTCCATCTTCTTGAACTCCTCCTTCGCCAGTCGGAGCTTGTCTGGGGGAAGCCTTCGAGCACGGGCGTGGAGGGGTGGTCCCTGGGTCGGGATGTGGTGCTGTACTCAGTGTCTGGGCATGGCTGCCGTGATCTGCGGTGTCAGTACTGATGGGAAATCCGCCAGGACCCTGGTGAATTCATCGTCGGACAGCGTGATGGAGTCCAGGTGTGGGGCTGGCAACTGTGCTTCACCCAGGGAGAACGTTTGAAAAGTCTTGGCGTGGACTAATCGCTTCCCTTGCAAGTCGACCAGCAGGCTGTGGGCTCGTAGAAAATCTGCCCCCAGCAGTGGTTGGTCCACGGCGGCCAGTGTGAAGTCCCACGTGAACCGGCTGGAGCTGAACTGTAGCCGCACTGTGCGGGTGCCGTAAGTTCGTATTGTGCTGCCATTAGTGGCCCTCAGGGTGGGTCCCGGTTCTCTGTTGCGGGTGTCGTAACTCGTTGGAGGTAAGACGCTGATCTCCGCTCCGGTGTCGACCAAAAAGCGGCGTCCCGACTGCTTGTCCCAGACGTACAGGAGGCTGTCCTGATGGCCAGCCGCCGTAGCCATCAGCAGTGGCTGGGCCCTGGCGTTTCCCGAGAATTTGCAGGGTGGTCTGCAGCGGCGGGCCTCTGTGCCCCACCGCTGGTGGTAGAAACACCATTGTTCGTTGGGCTCCTCACTCCCGTCTCCGGGTTTTGTAGGCTCTGCTGCCGGGCCTGGTCGGGTCTGTCGTTGGGCATGCGGCTTGGTGATCTGTGCGACGGATGCCCCTCTCTCTTTCCTGGCATTCCACAGCACATCTGCTCAGGCCACCACCTCCCGGGGGTTGCTGAAATCTGCGTTGGACAGCAGCAGGCATATGTCCTCGGGCAGTTGCTCTAGGAATGCCTGCTCAAACATGAGGCAGGGTTTGTGCCCTTCCGCCAGGGCCAGCATCTCGTTCATTAATGCTGACGGCAGCCTGTCTCCCAAACCATCCAGGTGCATTAAGCGGCGTGCTCGTTCGCGCCGTGAGAGTCCGAAAGTCCTTATGAGCAGGGCTTTGAATGCTGTGTATTTGCCGTCCTCCGGGGGCGACTGTATAAACTCCTCAACTTGTGCAGCAGTCTCCTGGTCGAGGGAGCTCAGCACGTAGTAGTAGCGAGTGGACTCCGAGGTTATCTGCCGAATGTGGAATTGTGCTTCTGCTTGTTCGAACCATAACTGGGGTCGCAGCGTCCAGAAGCTTGGCAGTTTTTAACGAAACTGCATGAACAGATGCAGCGTCGGTCATCTCTGGTCCAAATATCGTTTGGGCCGTCGGGGTCACCAATTGTAGCGATGTGCTACACACAGCGCTAGAATAACCACATGGAGTCGGTGAGTTAGAGTTGCGATGAAAGAGCTTTATTCAAACTTCGCGGCCCGCTTTAAAGCCTTCCCGTTCCCGCCCTCCCTGGGCGGGACTACTGTGGGGAATGTATATTCCCAGACTCTCAACGCGCGCGGGATTTTCCCCCTGCTGGTGAAGATGGCCTGGCGCCCTTTTTGGGGCCGGCCCTCTGCCTGCACGCGCTGTTGTGAGCCGGTTCGTGTGTGCCAGAAAGTGGGTCGCCACAAGGGTAAAATTTTTAAAGGGGACCGGAGGGGCAACTTTTTCCCAAAGTGAACATGGGTGTCAGGAGGAAGCTGTAACTTGTATTTAATTTTTTTTGACTTGCACAAAGGGATCATTCTGGAGTACCTGGAGGAAACTCATCAGATCATGGTGAGAAACTACAACTCCAGAAACAGTATCCAAGATCAGCATTGAACCTGGGTCTCTGGAGCTTCGAGACAACTATACTAACTGCTGCACTACTGTTCGTGCCGTGCCAAACAGCTGATGAGGTAGCTGTGGTTCACAGAAACAATGAGAAATAACAATGATTTCTGAAAGTCAGACTGAAAAGAGTAAACTATACAAACTCATTTCAGATAAAAGGATTGCTATTGATTTCGCAAGAGATTCTGCAGATGCTGAAATCTTGAGCAACACACACAAGATACTTGGAGGAACTTGGCAAGTCAGACAGCATCTGTTGAGGAAAATAAACTGTTGACTTTTCTGTTGAGACCTTCATCAAGATTGGAAAGGAAGTGGGGGGGGGGGAACCAAAATAAGAAGGTGAGGGTAGGGGAAGATGATAGGTGAGCCCAGATGGTAGGAGATGAAGTGAGAAGCAGGAATGGGATAGACAGAAGAGGTAAAAGGCTAAAGAAGAAGGAATCTAATAGGACAGTGGAGCATTAAAGAATGGGAAGGAAGAGAGGAACCAGAGGGAGGTGATGGGTGGGTGAGGAGGAAAAAAGGGATGAGAGGGTAACCAGAATGAGGAATGGAAAAAGAAAGAATGAGGGAGGGGACAGAAATTACTGGAAGTCAGAGAAATCGACGTTCCTGCCAGTTGAACACTTGGAGGAATCCAATTGGTCATTGGGGAAACGCATAACCTCTTTATAGACAGTAGCAGAGCTGTAGAGTCATAAAGAAGTACAGCACAGAAATAGGCCCTTTGGCCCTTCTTGTCTGTGCCGAAAGCATTTAAACTGTCTACTTTCATGAACCTGCACCAGGACCATAGCCCACCATAGCCCTACCGTCCATGTACTTCTCTTAAACATTGAAAATGAGCTTGCATGCACCACGTGCTGGCAGCTTGTTCTGAGTGAAGAGGTTTCCCCTCATTTTCCCCCTAAACTTTTGACCTTTCACCCTTAACCCATCACTCTGATTGTAGTCCCACCCAACCTCAGTGGAAAAAGTCTTCTTGCATTTGGCTTTTTATACCCCTCATAATTTTGTATACCTCTATCGAATCTCCTCACAATCTTCTACAAATATAGTCCTAACCTATTCAATTGTTCCATATAACTCAGATCCTGCAGACCCAGTAACCTCCTTGTAAATTTTATCTGTACTCTTTCTGTCTTATTTACGTCTTTCCTGTAGGTAGGTGACTAAAACTTGCATGCAATACTCCAAATTAGGTCTCACCAACTCGTACAACTTCAACATAACATCCCAACTCCTGTACTCAATACATTGATTTATGAAGGCCGAAGTGCGAAAAGCTTTATTTATGACCCTATCTACCTATGACTCCATTTTCAATGAATTATGGACCTGTATTTCCAGATCCCTTTGTTCTACCACGCTCCTTCACTGTGTAAGACCTACCTGGTTGGTCCTACTGAAATGCAACACCTCACACTGGTCTGCATTAAATTCCACCTGCTATTTTTCAACCCACTTTTCCAGCTGTTGCAGATCCCTATGCAAGCCAAGATAGCCTTCCTCACTGTCCACTGTACCTCCAATCTTGTCATCCAAAATTTGCAGATCTAGTTAACCACATTATCATCCAGATCATTGGTGTTAATGACAAGCAGCAATGAATCAATCACTGATCCCTGCGGTACACCACTAGTCACAGGTCTCCAGTCAGAGGCAACCATCTACTAACACTTTTGGGCTTTTCCCACAAAGCGAATGTCCAATCCAATTTAATAACAAATATCAAAACCAATGCCTAATCCAATTTAATAACAAATAACAAAGCCAATGTCCAATCCAACTTAACAACTGTAATTACGTTATGCTAACCGCTACATTACTGTGCTGCCTTTACATTCCTCATATTGGTTGAATATTGAAGAGCAGGTGGATTGCAGGATCCTGTGAACCAGAATTCTGTGGCTCACATCATTGTGTGGTTGGAAGTTTAATGAAACGTGGACAGGAGGGTGGATCCAGGAGTGAGATAGATCAACTGGCTGAGTGGTGTTGTAGCAATAACTTTCTATTCAATGTCAGTAAGAGCAAGGAACTGATGGTGAGAGTACGACAATGTGTCTCAGTGTGGACAGGACAATGTGGAAAGATGTTTGTGGACTTTAGGAAGGTGTAGGCTGACCACACCTCACTGCGCATATACAGCTCCTCCGTGGAGAAAAGTAGGAGGCCAAGTTTCTGAGTGTTCACAGAATGGATGATCTCACTAGGTCCCTCAGCACCACCTCCTTAGACAGAGTCAACACTTCCTGAGGAGGCTGAGGCTTCCAGTCTAACCAATTTTTACAGGAGCATCATTGAGAGTGTACTGACCAGCCACATCTTGGTGTGGTATGGGAATTGCAAGGCATCTGACCTCAAGCCCCTACAAAGGATGGTGAGGACTGCTGAGAAGATCATTTGGGCCTGTCTTCCACCCACCTGAGATAGATCCTTACCAGGAACAATGCGTATGCAGGCCCTTAGCATTGTTAATGATCCCTACCATCTCTTTGACCTCCTACCAATAGGCAGGAGGTACCATAGCATTAGGACAAAGACTGTTAGGATGGGATCCAGCTTCTTCTCCTAGACTGTGAGACTTTTGAACTCCCTGCCACGACCCAGGTATCACTATGTATGAAGCTCCAGTAGTGTTATACACTTTGGTATTTAACTTGTGATGTAAGTGCATCTTATTATTTGTTAATTTATTGGTGGTAATATTACTCTTCTTGTTGTGTGAATGTTCTGAAGAGTATTGTGCACCTTGGTCCAGAGTTCTTCATGTATACAGTGGAAATGACAATAAACTTGAACTTTAACTTATCATAATTTGGATAATAGAATTGTTCTAGAGGTATGACAGTCAGCAAACATGATAGAAAGTGTAAACACGAGGAAGTTGGAAATCCAAAGTAATACAGGCAAAATGCTGGAGGAACTCAGCAGGCCAGGCAGTATTTATAGAAGTGAATAGATAGTCAAAGTTTCAGTCTGAGACCCTACTTATGGAAAGTGTAATGGAATAAATTGATGGAGCTGAAATTGGTTTAAATGCATGAAGGGAAAAGAATATTTAATCAAATAAAATGGAACTATAATAAAAAAGTTGGCATCTATCCAAAAAGGGATGGTCAGTATTGAACAGCCTTATTAAATTCTTTGAAGGGATCTCTGAAAGAGTAACTGTGGGTCGTTTTACAAGGATATTGCCTGGACTGGAGGACCTGAGTTATAAGGAGAGATTGAATAGGTTAGGACTTCATTTCTTGGAACATAGAAGACTGAGGATAGACTTCACAAAACTATACAAAATTATGAGGATTAATGCAAGCAGGCTTTTTCCACTGAGGTTGGGGTGGAATTTCAACCAGAGGTCATGGGTCAAGGATGAAAGGTGAGAAGTTTAAGGGGAACATGAGGAAAAACTTAGAGGACTGTGAGCTGCCACCACATGGTGCATTCAATCTTTAAGAGAAATCTAGATAGGTGCATAGATGGGAGGTATACGGATGGATATGGTCGATGGGATAAGGCAGTTTAAATAGTTTGGCATAGATTGAATGAGACGAAGGGCCTGTTTTGGTGCTGTACTTTTCTATGACTCTGTGACTTTAAGTGAATTACAGAGTGGACATAACATACTTGAATTTCTATATTGTCTTCACTGAAGTACCATATTATAAACTGAGGAAATCAGGGCTTGAGTAGTTTGGGCAAAGCAGCTAATGGATATCAAACCGAATCTAAGCAGAAAATTTAGTTTGGATTTGGATTTCTAAATACCAGAGATTCTGCAGATGCTGGAAATCTTGCTAGAGGAACTCAGCAAGTCCGAGTTCGAAGTTCAAAGTAAATTTATTATCAAAGTACATGTATGTCACCATATATAACCCTGAGATTCACTTTAATGTGGGCATACTCGATAAATATATAATAATAATAATAATAACCATAATAGGATCAATGAAGGACTTCACCAGCTTGTGCGTTCAACCAGTGTACAAAAGACCACAAACTGTGCAAGTACAAAAACAAATAATAATAAATTACTGAACAATAAATATTGAGAACATAAGATGAGGAGTCTTTGCAAGTGAGTCCATGTGAGAACATTTCAGTGATGGGGCAAGTGAGTTTGAGTAAAGTTATCCCCTTTAGTTCAAGAGGGATGATAACTGTTCCTGAACCTGGTGGTGTGGGTCCTGAGGCTCCTGCACCACCTTCCTGATGACAGCAGTGAGAAGAGAGCATGGTGCTGGGTGGTGGGGCTCCCTGATGATGGGTGCTGCTTTCCTGCGGCAATGCTTCATGAAGATGTGCTCAATGGCAGGGAGGGTTTTACCTGTGATGGAAAGGGCCATATCCATTACTTTTTGTAGAGATTTCCATTCAAGGGCAATGTCCTCTCCATTGCACGTATATAGAAGTTTGTCAAAGTATTAGATATTATGTCGAATCTTCGCAAACCCGTAAGGAAGTAGAGGCACTGTCATGCTTTCCTTGTTATTTCATTTACCTTCTGGGCCCAGGACAGGTCCTCCAAAATAATAACACTGAGGAACGTTAAGTTGCTGACCCTTTCCACCTCTATTCCTGTGATGAGTGGACCTCTGGCTTCCTTCTCTTGAAGTCAATAATCAGCTCCATGATCTTGCTGACATTGAGTGAGGTGGTTGTTGGGGCACCTGTCAGATTTTCAATCTCCCTTCTATATGCTGATTTGTCACCACCTTTGACTCAATCTATGACAGTGGTGTCATCAGCAAGCTTAAATATGCCATTAGAGCTATGCTTAGTCACACATTCATAAGTATAAAGTGGATAGAGCGGTGGGGGGGGTGCTAAGCACAGAGCCTTGTTATGCAGCTGTGCTGATGGAGATTGTGGAGAAGATGTTGTTGCCAATCTGAACTGACTGGGATCTGCAAGTGAGGAAATCAAGGAACCAATTGCACAAGGAGATATTGAGGCCTGGGTCTTGAAGCCTAATGATTAGTTTAGAGGGGACGATGGTATCGAATGCTGAGCAGTAGTTGATAAAGAACACCCTGATGTATGTACCTTTGCTGTCCAGATGTTTCAGGGTCAAGTGAGGAGCCAATGACATGGCATCTGCTGTGGAGTGGATCCTCTTCTCATGCAGGAGTTGATATATTTCATCACCACTTCTTTTTAAAAAAAAAACCTTCATCACTGTGGATGTAAGTGCTACTGGATGATAGGCACTGGTATAACTGAAGCCTGCTTGAAGCAGGTGAGTAAGGCAGACTGCCAAAGCGAAAGGTTAAGGATTGCCGTGAACACTCCAGCCTGTTGATGACCACATTTCTTTAGTATTTGGCTGGGTACCTCATCTGGGCCAGATGCTTTTCGAGGGTTCACCCTCCTGAAGACTGCTCACACATCGGCCTCAGAGACTGAAATCACAGGATCTCTGGGGGCTGTGGGAATTTGTGATGGTTCCTCCAAGTTCTGGTGGTCAAAGTGAGCATTTATGGAGTTGACATTTTGGGCCGAGACCCTTCATCAGTCCTGATGAAGGGTCTTGGCCTGAAACATTGACTTTATTTTAGATGCTACTTGACTTGCTGAATTCCTCCAGCACTTGTGTGAACTTGGGACTGGGGAGAAGAAAAAACACGATGTAGCAATTGCATCTGAAACGGAACAGATTATTTTGACCCAGAAAGGGTAAGGCGAAGTGTTTAATTCAATGCAGAAAAGATGATTTCAGCAGTGGGATGTCTGCCAGCTTCTTGGGATAATTCTGTTTTGTTGCTTTTGTATAACATGAGAAGCAAGGCAGAAGGAGGTTTGGAAATGCTGCTCTTTTTTCAGTCATGTATGTTCTGAGAAAAATCCACCCCCATCCCCCTCTCCACTGGTATCATGTTTATTTAATCTCTTGAGAGTTTCTTATTTCCACCAAATGGAAAAGGGCACCTGAGGGCAAATTAGAAAGGCACTGTTTGGATGATGGGGGATGGAATCTTTCAAACCCTGATGTCATAATTTAGACTGAACAGTGAACAATGAATTTGATTTTGGAAGTGTAGAGACGTGGGATCCTCTTTACTAAAGTGACCTAAGTCAGTGCATCTGGGCATTAATGAGAGGGGCATAGAGGGCTATGGTCTAGGTGCAGGTTGATGGGACTAGGCAGCTCAATGGTCTGGCACAGACTAGATAGGCTGAAGGGCCTGTTTCTGTGCCGTAGTGTTCTGTCACTCTATCCTGTCGACTGTAAAATTTGCATTATCTGGTATGTAAAGAGACACTGTTGGAGTGCTGCCAGCAATCTCTTGCAAATTTGAAACCTTTTGTTATAAATAATACACTAAAATAGAAAAGTAGATTTAACTAATGCATGCAATTCACAATGTAACCCAAATGAAGACATTTTAAAAATGCTATTGATCACAGGAGTAAATACTTATCATCAGTGTAACAGATGGTCCATTGAAAGTGTAGGGCAAAAAGCAACTTGTCTGGGGGAGGGAACTAAAACATCTTCTGGGAGCCAATGGCCAAGGCATACTGGAGGAAACTACTTAAGAGAAATAGGAATGGATTTTTTTAATGAACTTTTATAAATTATTTTCTATTTTGCTATCTCCACAGTAAAGAATGTACATTAAGAGTGTCTGGATACAGGGAGAAATTCCTGATTTATTATGTATGGGGAGAAGGGTGTTTGTGGGGAGGCAGAAAGTGAGTAAGGAATCTGGCGAGATAAGGCTGAAGCTGCAGAGATCCTGTCGAACAAGCGGCAGCTCATTATCTATCATTTACCTTCCAATTTCTTGCCCTGCAGCTGGCCGGATGGGTGGCCTGTGACAGGCTGCAGAGTGAGCAGGAGCCACAGCCAGGGATCCTTCTGAGTGGCTCCTGAATTCTAAGAGAGTTCAAGGCTTGGCTTAGGAGGTGGGGTTGTGGGAAGAATGTGGTTGTGATCACAGCATAATAAGATCTTATTGAAGAGATGTAGAGAGACAGTATAGAGAGGAGGTAGGTTGGTGATCAGTTTGGGGGTTGGGTACTGACAGGAAGTCAGTAGTGATATAGAGTCATAAGCTCTTTTTGGAGAAATCTCCTATCTTTGCACAACGTAGTGGAGCAAAATTTACCTATTCCTCTTTGCAAAATTGCTCAAGTTGCACCAGGTTAGTTGGGGAGCAGCGGTGGACAAGGATGTTCGATTGGGTTAAGGTCAGGACTCTGACTGGACCACTCAAGGACATAAGTTTTCTTCATGTGAAGCCACTTCATGGTTACTCTGGCAGCGATGAACTTCCCAGTTTAAGCTTTCCGGCAGAGGCTATCAGGTTTTTTTTTCCAGATCGCTCCATGTTTATCATCTTCCTATCAATCCTGACCAGATTTCCAGACCCTGCTGCTGAAAAGCATCCCCATAGTATTATGCTACCTCCACCATACTTTACAGTAGAGATGGTGTTACCTGGCTGATGCGCAGTATTAGATTTGCATCACACGTATCGCTTAGTGTTGAGGCCAAAAAGTTTCTCTTCAGTCTCATTCGACCACAAAATCTTTTTCAACATCTTTACAGTATTTTCTAAGCAAAGTCTTCATGGGCTGCAAGGATATGCCCTATTTTTAGCCAGGGCTTCTTCCTTGCCACTCTTCCATAAATACCCTGTTTGTGCAAGGCCTTAAAGACTGTGGAGTCATGAACTTCATCTCCAGTTGTAGTCAATAACTTCTGCAAGTGCTACACCTGTCCCTACACCTCCTCTCTTGCCACCATTCAGGGCCCCAAACAGTCCTTATAGGTGAGGCAACACTTCACTTGTGAGTCTGTTGGGGTCATCTATCGCATCCGGTGCTCCCGGTGCGGCCTCCTCTACATCGGTGAAACCCGACGCAGATTGGGGGACCGCTTCGTCGAGCACCTCCACTCCGTCCGCCACAACAGACAGGATCCCCCAGTAGCCACCCACTTCAACTCTGCTTCCCACTCCCATTCAGATATGTCCATACATGGCCTCCTCTACTGCCATGATGAGGCTAAACTCAGGTTGGAGGAGCAACACCTCATATACCATCTAGGTAGTCTCCAGCCCCTTGGTATGAACATAGAATTCTCCAACTTCCGGTAATTCCCTCCCCCTCCCTTCCTCTATCCCTATGTCATTCTGCCCCCTCCCCCAGCTGCCTATCACCTCCCTCATGGTTCCGCCTCCTTCTACTACCCACTGTGTTTTCCCCTATTCCTTCTTCACCTTTCCTGCCTATCCCCTCCCTGCCTCCCTTCCTCCACCCCTTTATCTTTCCCCTTACTGGTTCTTCACCTGGAACCTACCAGCCTTCTCCTTCCCACCCTCCCCCCACCTTCTTTATGGGGCTCTGCCCCTTCTCTCTACAGTCCTGATGAAGGGTTCTGGCCCAAAACATTGACTCATCGTTTCCACGGATGCTGCCCTATCTGCTGAGTTCCTCCAGTGTGTTGTGAGTGTTGCTTTGACCCCAGCATCTGCAGAGTATTTTGTGTTTACGAATAACTTCTGCAGCTCACTCAGAGTGAGCTGACTGAGTGATGTTGGTGTCACAGTAGCAGGGTCCAGACGTCAATAATAGTCTGCTTGGGATAGGTGACGAGGTCCTGCAAAGTAAATTCAGAGAGTTAGGAGCTAACTAAAAGGACAGGAAACCCAGAGTTGTGATCTCAGAATAGCTACCCATGCCACGTACTAGTGAGGAATTTCATACAGTTTAACATGTGGGTAAGGAGTTGGTGCAGGCGGGTGGGTTTCAGACTCTCTTTCAGGGGAGGTGGGGCCTGTACAAAAGGGACGGTTTGCACTTGAACTGGATGGGGATGAATATCCTAGTGGGAAGGTTTGCTAGTGCTGCCTGGAGTGGTTTAAACTAGAGTTGGGGGGGGGGGGGCGGGCAGTGGGAACCAGAGAGCCAGAACAAATAGTGGAGTGGTTGTGGAGCAAGATGTTAAGCCCAGATATGAGGTCAGCAATCAAATGGTCAAACATGGTGGGACTAATGTTCTGAACTGTGTATATTTCAAAGCAAGGAGTATGATGGGAAAAGCAGATGAGTTTAGGGCATGGATCAGCATGTGGAATTATGACATTGTAGCCATTAGTGGTTGCAGGAGGGGCATGACTGGCAGCTTAGTGTTCTGGGGTATTGGTATGATAGAGCAAGAGAGATTAAAGGGAGAGGGGTAACATGACCGGCCAGGGAAAATGCCACAGCAGTGCTCAGTCTGGACAGACTGGAGAGCTTGTTTAGTGAGGCTTTATAAGTCGAACTGAAGAATAAGAAAGGTATGACCATGTTAATGGGATTATACTATAGACCACCCGACAGTCTGCAGCATTTAGGGGAGCAAATTTGTGGAGAAATCGCAGACGGTTGCAAGAAACATAAGGTTGTGATAGTAGGTGATTTTAACTTTCTGCATACAGTATTGACTGGGACTCCCAAAATGCGAAAAGGCTGGATGGTAAAGACTGTGTCAAATCTGTTCATGAAAGTTTCCTTAATCAGTCCCAGCTAGAGAGAGTGCAATACTAGATTTCCTATTAGGGAATGAGACAGAAGTTTGTGTAGGGGAACAATTAGCATCTAGTGATCATAAAGCCATTAGTTTCAAGATAGTAATGGAAAAGGTTAGGACTGGTCTGCAAGTTGAGATTCTCAAGTAGAGAAAGGCCAATTTTGATGGCATCTGAAAGGATCTGGAAAGTATGGATTAGGACAGGTTGTTTTCTGGCAAAGGGGTATTTGGTAAGTAGGAGGCCTTCAAAAGTGAAATTTTGTGAGTGCAAAGTTTGTATCTCCCTGTCAGAATAAAAGGTAAGGATAACAGATTTATGGAACCTTGGTTTTTGAGTGATATTGAAGCTATGGTTGAGAAAAAGAAGGAGGTGCATTGCAAGTATGAGCAGACAGGAACAAATGAGGAACTTGAGTATAAGAAATGCAAGAGAACAGAAAAAGGAAATCAGAATGGCTAAAAGAAGACACGAGGTTGTGCAGCAGACAAGCTGAAGGAGAGTCCTAAGGGCTTATACAGATACAATGTCTTGAAAATGTATTCAGCCTCCAGAACTATTTTCACATTTTAAGGTGTCATTTTCTAAATTTAAGATGTATTGAAGTAGGATTTTTTGAGCTAATCTACATGTGCATTTCAAATCAAAAGAAAAATTACAAATCCTGTCAACAATTTACTAAAAATTAAAAAACAAAACTGTGAGGCTGAAAAACTACTCGTTCCCTTAGTCCTGACGAAGGGTCTTGGCCTGAAACGTCGACTGCGCCTCTTCCTATAGATGCTGCTTGGCCTGCTGCGTTCACCAGCAACTTTGATGTATGTTGCTCATTCCCTTAGCTGCGTGTTAAACTGTATGATGTTCCTATTTCTGACTTCATTAGCAGGTGGTGTGGCTAACAGTCCTGAGATCACAACCCCGGAGTTCTTGTCCTTTAAATTAGCACCTAACTCCCTGAGTTCACTTTGCAAGAAGTTGTCACCCACCCTATCCATGTCATTGGTACCAATGTGGGCCACAACGCCTGGCTACTCACCCTCCCTTCTAAAAATGCTGAGGACTTGATGTCCCTCAATCTGGCACTTGGGAAGCAACAAACCTTCTGGGAATCTAGATCTTGTTCAGAGAACCTCTTTCTATTATCATAACTAATAATTTCCCCATCACTACAGCTTGCCTCTTCTTCCCCCCCACCTTCCTTTCTGAGCCACAGATACAGACTCAGTGTGAGAGATCTATTCACTGTGGCTTCTCCCAGTAGATAGTTCTCCCCCAGTGGTATCCAAAGTGGTAGACATTATTGAGGGGAACAGCCACAGGGGTAGTCTGCACTGGCAGCCTATTCCCTTTCCTATTCCATGAGACCATAAGATATAGGAGTAGAATTAGGCCATTGGCCCATTGAGTCTGCTCCACCATGATATCATGGCTGACCCAATTTTCCTCTCAGCCCCAGTCTCCTCATCATATCCCTTCGTGCCCTAACAAATAAAGAATCTATCAACCTCTGCCTTAAATATACGTAAAGACTTGGTCTCCACAGCTGCCTGTTGCAAAGAATTCCACAGATTCACACTGTCTGGCTAAAGAAAGTCTCCTGACAGTCACCCAGATATCTGCCTCCTGCAACATAGGGGTGAACACCTCCCTGCAGCTTCTATCTTTTACCTCTTCATGCTCCCATATGTGCTGAAGGTCATCCAGCCGCTGCTCCAGTCCCTTAACACAGTCTCCAAGGATCTGCAGCTTGGTGCATTTCATGCAGATGTGGTTTTGAGGGAGACTGGAGATCTCCCAAGTTCCCACAACTCACACAAGGAACATGCCACTAACTAATTAACTAATATGTTGGAACTATGTTACCAAGGTGCCTCAGTTCTCCAGGACACCATGAAATCTGCTGCTATAAACACAACAAAATTATGTACAGTACATGATTTATTTATCTCTATGTTACTACCCAAATCATTGGGGATTTTAACAAAACCAATTTCTCCAGAATGGGAGCAACATCAAATCTTGTTAACTAATGGGACTCTGCCATTTTGTGGTTCCCAGGTCACAATAAAAATTATTCCTCATCTGTTTTTATCAGTTCTGTTCATGATCGTAAAGTATCACTGAAAACTCTGCCAATAAAGCCTCTCGCAAGTTTCTGCAGTTCTTCTGTGGAGAGCATTCCGACTGGTTGCATCTCTGTCTGGTATCGAGGGGCAAATGCACAAGATCCGAAAAAGCTGTTGTAAATTCAGTCAGCTTTAACATGGGCACTAACCTCCCCACTATCAAGGACATCTTCGAAAGGCGATCCTCTTCTGATTACTATCATCAGGGAGGAGGACAGGAGCCTAAAGACACACACTCAAAGTTTAAAGGACAATATCTTCCCCTCCATCAGATTTTGGAACGGTGAACACAGCCTCACTATTTTTACTCCCTTTTTCCACTATTTAATATTATTTTTCTGATTGTGACTTAGAGCAAATTTCATGACATGTCTCTGCTAATGAACTTTATTCTGATTCTGCCTTAGTAGGGTAATTTGTTGAAGGTAGATCTTGTCCAAAGGACCATGGAAGGCACATTCCTCTTTACAGGGTGCATGTATAAAATAACAATTGCAAATCAAAACTGAGCTGCAAGCCTCCAAATTTTGATATTCTAATTTTTTACATTAGAATTACCACCCTAAGGATAAAATATCAATTTTTGATATTTCTTTTTTCAAGAGCTCTTCCAGTTTTATTGGAACCTGCTGGGGGGATCTTGTCTGAATTCAAGGCAGATTCTTGTTGGTGAAAGACAGTGTTAGTTTATTTAGTGCACATTAATCACTTCCTGGAAAGATGACATTTTGCTATTGAGTGAAATTGACAATAATTGCAAGGATATTTTGCTAGGTTCTGCGCCCTGTTTATGTACACCTAGAGGCAGCTAATTCAATAGTTCAAGTTTTTAATAACCTGTTGTGGTCAACCTTAGCCAGCTGGTGGTGTAGTGGCATCAGCATCCTCCTTCGAGGCAAGTGGTCCTGGGTTCAAATCCGGCTAGGCTTTTGCGTGCTTTTCATCTATGCTGGGTTGAGCGTTGAGCTTGCAACTTGGCCTTGTGAAAAAAACAGACAAATGCTAAGGAAACAGCAAAAAGATGCCGCCTGATGCACCACAAGGCGTGCTAAGGAACAAGGAGTTATGATGGTCCAACCATGTTGAAGCCGCAGCCAAATATTACGTTGCCTACTTTTCCGACTTCCAATTCTTCTGGCATTCTTGATAAAATTTTAGGTTTTAATCCTTTGCAGAAGGGATTAATAGCAATAATTTATGATATAATTATGAAATTACAGCCAGATATATCTGATAAAATTAAAAATGAATGGGAAAGGGAACTTCAACTTTCCCTATCTACAGAGAAATGGGATAAAATTTTTCAATTAGTTAGTACTTCTTCTATATGTGCTAAACATACTTTAATACAATTTAAAGTAGTACACAGAGCTCATATGTCCAAAGATAAACTAGCTCGTTTTTATTCCCATATAAACCCTACTTGTGATAGATGTCACTCTGAAGTGACTTCTTTAACTCATATGTTTTGGTCCTGTCCTCTTTTGGAAAAATATTGGAAAGACATTTTTGATATTATTTCAACAGTTCTATGCTTCGATTTAAAACCCCATCCTATTACGGCAATCTTTGGATTGCCAATGGTAGAACATAGATCTTTGTCTTCTTCAGCCTGTCGAATGATAGCTTTTGTTACTTTAATGGCGAGAAGATCTATTTTGTTGAACTGGAAGGAAACTAATCCTCCAACTACATTCCAATGGTTTTCTCAAACCATGTTAAGTTTAAATTTAGAAAAAATCAGAAGTGATATTTTTGACCGTTCGGTTAAATTTGAAGAAACTTGGAAACCTTCTATGCAACATTTTCATATGATGTAATCTGACCTTTCTGAATCTTTTTTCTAAACTTAAATTATATGATGAGAGGAGCGGAGTTAACGACGTTATTGAACGTGTCCGATACAAGCTGTTGGTCTAGCCCTGTTTTGTTTTTTTTTCTTGGGGTTTTTTTTTCCTCTCTTTTCCTTTTGGGGTTTTTTTTGTTTATATATTTTTTTCTTTTTATTTCTTTTTTAATGTTTAATTTCATTATGAGTTTGGAAGTCTTTTATATCTATGTTACTTAAAATTCTTTTTATATATGCTGATGAGCATTTTTCCATTCTCTTTGTACCAACTTTGTTATTGAGTTTATGATTTTGAAAAATTAATAAACTTTAAAAAGAAAGAAAGAAGCTGCAGCCAAGAAAGTTAACCAACTTCCCCAGGAGGCTAAAGAAATTTGGCATGTTCCCATCAACCCCTAGTAATTTTTATCACTGCGCCATAGAAAGCATTCTTTCTGGATGCACAATGGCTTGGTAACGCATCTGCTCTGCACATGATTGCAAGAAACTGCAATGAGCTGTGGGCACAACTACCACGTGGGTTTCATCCGGGTGCCCCAATTTCCTCCCACAGTTCAAAGATGTACCAGTTGGGAGGTTAATTGGTCATTGTAAATTGTCTCGTGATTAGGCTAGGATAAAATTGGGGGATTGTGGGTGGTGTAGCTGGAAGGGCCGTACCTTAATAAAAATAAATAAACACGGGGACCAGTTTCCCATCTAAGGACTAAGTCTATGCTGTCTCAGTAAAGTAGCTAGCATAATCATAGACCCCAACCACCCCAGGATTCCTTTTTCCCTTTTCTCATTGGGCAAAAGATTAAAAAAAACTTGAATGCTTGTCCCACCAGGCTCAGGGACAGCTTCTATCCCATTGTTATCAGACTCTTAAATGGACCTCCTGTATGATAAGATAGATTCTTGGTCTTTGAATCTACAGGTTATGATCTTGCTATCATTTACCTTCACTACTTTTTTTTCCCCAGTAGATTTTAGTATTTATTCTCACTTAATGCATTGTACAATGATTTGATCTGTATCAGCAGTATGCAAGACAAGCTTTTCATTGTATTTTGGTTCATGGTGACAATAATATACCAATGCCATCGAATCTTAAGTTGTAATTGAACATTTTAGAACTTGTCTGGTAAGGATCCAGGCTGTAAAAATAGGGACAAGCTCTCCTCTACAATCACTCTGAGCACCGGTGCCCCACAAGGCTGTGTACTCAGCCCCCTGCTGTACTCAACATTACACCCATGATTGTGTAGCCAAGTTTCCATTGAACTCAATATATAAGTTTGCTGATGACACCACAATTGTAGGCCGTATCTCGGGTAATGATGAGTTTGAGTACAGAGAGGAAATTAAGAACCTGGTGGCATGGTGCGAAGACAATAACCTATCCCTCAACGTCAGCAAGCCGAAGGAATTGGTTGTTGGCTTCAGAAGGAGTAGCGGACTGCACAAACCCATTTATATTGGTGGTGCGCAAGTGGAGCAGGTCAAAAGCTTTAAGTTCCTCGGGGTCAATATCACAAATGATCTGACTTGGTCCAACCAAGCAGAGTCCACTGCCAAGAAGGCCCACCAGCGCCTTTACTTCCTGAGGTAGCTAAAGAAATTTGGCCTGTCCCCTAAAACCCTCACTAATTTTTATAGATGCACCGTAGAAAGCATTCTTCTGGGGTGCATCACAACCTGGTATGGAAGTTGTCTGTCCAAGACCGGAATAAGCTGCAGAAGATCTTGAACACAGCCCAGCACATCACACGAAACAATCTTCCGTCCTTGGACTCACTTTACACCACACGCTGTCGGAGCAGTGCTGCCAGGACAATCAAGGACACAACCCACCCAGCCAACACACTTTTCGTCCCTCTTCCCTCCAGGAGAAGGCTCAGGAGCTTGAAGACTCGTACGACCAGATTTGGGAACAGCTTCTTTCCAACTGTGATAAAACTGCTGAACGGATCCTGACCCGGATCTGGGCTGTACCCTCCAAATACCCGGAACTGCCTCTTTTTTTTTTGCACTACCTTACTTGCCCTTTTCTATTTTCTATTTATGATTTATAATTTAAGTTTTTAATACTTACTATCGCTTTGTACTCCAGGGAGCGGGAAGCACAGAACCAAATATCGCTGTGATGATTGTACGTTCTAGTATCAATTGTTTGGCAACAATAAAGTATAAAGTAAGGTATAAATTTATGTCAACAGTTTAATTACTGGGCTCTTTCAAACTGTACAGATTTATCTGTCCAGTGACTTAATAGTTTTAAAAGGTGCATTCAGTATTCAAGAATTGCTCAGCATTTTTGGATTTTTAGTAGATTCAATTTACAAATAGCTATATGTGTCTATATCCATTTGTCATCATACTATGATATATAATTAATCTGGATCATGGCAGCAGTCCCCAAGTTATTTCATGGATTGAAAATTGGATCTGTGTGTATGTCTATTCTCTCAGAGAAGATCATTACTGACAAACAGTTATTAGCTTAAAAAGCCTTAAATGATAGTAATGTTCACACTACAAACGTAAGATTCTACTGATGGTAAACACAACAGATTCTGCAGATGCTGGAAGTCCAGAGCAACACACACAAAATGCTGGAGGAACTCAGCCGGTCAGGTAGCATCTATAGAAATGAATAAATAATCAACATTTCATGCTGAGACCCTTCGTCAGGACTGGAAAGGAAAGGAGGAAGATACCAGATTTTAAAAAGTGGGGTGGGGTGGGGAGGGGAAGAAACACTAGCTACAAGGTGATAGGTGAACCCAGGTGGGTGGGAAATGTAAAGGTCCGGAGAAGAAGGGAATTTAGGTTAGGGTAGGTGAGAGGACTGTGAGAGAAGGGGAAGAAGGAGAGGCATTGGGGGGAGATGATAGGAAGATGAGGAGAAGAGATAAGAGGCCAGTGGGGAATAGAAGAGGAAAGGGGGAGGGAAAAAGTACTTGAAGGAGAAATCGATGTTCATGCCACCAGATTGGCGTCTCTGTGATGGAACATGAAGTGTTGCTTCTCCACGCTGATCATGGCAAAAGAGGAGGCCACGGACTGATCTCAGAATAGGAATGGGGAATGGGGATAGGAATTAAAATGGTTAATTCCACTTTTGGTGGATGGAGTGGAGGTGCTTGACAAAGTGGTCCCCCAATTACCAGTTTTAGAATAAACAAGTCCATCTGAGAAATACAAATGAAGCCTAATTGAATGTTTGATGGAGAGTGGATGTGCTGCTAGGTTCCCAGGGGGATTGCTGTCTGTGCCTAGCCTGCAGCTGTGGATTCCCATGTTTTTGACATTCGGATCCTGTTTGGCAGCAGCAAGAGGGGCATTGACTGATGTGATAACATCATGATTGTTTTAGTCAGTGCAACTGACCCAGCGGGATTGGGCCAGCTGTTTCTGATTTTTCTAATGCAATTCTATATATAATAAAAAGAAAGAAAATATATCAAAAGTAACCTGAGAGAAGTTATATGAATTAGTGACATAATTTCTCATATATAAAAACATAGAGCTCTTTCAACTGAAAATGTGCCTACTAGCATTATAATTACTACAAAATGTATATTGAATATTACAGTATGATATATAAAATATGTGAACTGTAATAACTAATATTGTTTTCCTGTGAATAAAATTATGATATTTGTGCTTAATGGATGAATAAGTGGACAACTAAGTTATTTATGGGGGAAAAAAACAGTAATTCCTATTATATTCAGTGATCCAGGAATAATATGGATTTATAACACGTAATGTTCTTGTGTACATAATGTCAACATGACTGTCGTGGAATGTTTGGATTTCAGAATTGTATGAAGTTTTAAATTGTGATCTTGTCTACTTGACCAGGTGTCTGTAAGTGATACTGAGTTCAGGAGAACTGCACTTTCTCCCGGTATCCTGGCAGCATTTTGCCTCTGCTATGCCATTAAAAGTAGATTAACTGCACACTTTGCTCAGTTTGTTGAATTAGTGTTTTATTAGTTTATCTGACAATATAAAATATGAATCTCCTGACTGTGTGAAGCCATAAATAAATGCATGTTCTAGGATGGTTAGGTCAAAAGTCTCTCAATGTGCCTGTTTTTTGTTCATTTTTTTTGTCAGAGGAGGGATTTTGGGGTTGATGTGCCTTTCCCATTTTGTTCATTTTTTTGTGCTGGAGGAGGGATTTGGGGGTTGATGTCCCTGTTCTGTTTTTGGGGGATGATGACTGTGCTGCCTTCCTTTTCTTTCTTGGTTTCATGTTTACCCAGAGAAGAAGGATTTCAATTAGTATACTTTAATAATAAATGAATCTTTGAACCTTTGAATCCATCAAGGGTCACTGTCACTTTTAGTGGTTGTGGGAAACTCTCAGCTAAGCGCACAAAATACTAGTGGAACATAGCAGGTCAGGCAGCATCTATGGAGAGGAATAAACTATCGACGTTTCAGGTCAAGATCCTTTTTCAGGATGTGGGAAGATGACAGGATAAAAAAGTGTGGAGAAGGGAGGGAGGATAGCTAGAAAGTGATAGCTGAAGCCAAGAGGAATGAAACTGATAGGAGATTTGAATGGACCATAGGAGAAAGGGAAGGAGGAGGGCACAGAGGGGGAGGTGAAAGGCAGGTGAGAAGAGCTAAGGGGCCAGTTTTTCCTTTAGTCCACTCTTCTCACCAATCAGATTTCTTCCTCTCCAGCCCTTTACTTTTCCTACCCCTTGGCTTCACCTATCAACTTCAATATATATATTCTTTCCCCTCTCCCCGCCCCCCCCACCTTTTATTCTGTCATCTTCCCTCTTCCCTCCCAGTGTTGCTTTTTGGACTTCAAGCATCTGCAGAATTTCTCCTGTCTATCAAATACTAGAGCATCTATGAAGATGAATCAACAGTTGACATTTCAGCTAAGGTTCTTCATCAAGACTGGTGGCCATTCATTTTAACTCTACTTCCCATTCCCATTCCAATATGTTGGTCCATGTCATCCTTTACTGCTGTGGTGAGTTCACTCCCAGGTTGAGGAAGCGACACTTCATATTCCATTTGGGTAGCCTCCAACCTAACAGTAAGAATATCAATTTCTCTAACTTCTGGTAATTTTTCCCCCTTCCCATTTCCTCTTTTTATTTCATTTACCATTCTGACTCCTGGATACTTCTCGCAATTCCTCCGTCTCCGCCGCATCTGCTCTCAGGATGAGGCTTTTCATTCTAGGACGAGGGAGATGTCTTCATTTTTTAAAGAAAGGGGCTTCCCTTCCTCCACTATCAACTCTGCTCTTAAACGCATCTCCCCCATTTCACGTACATCTGCTCTCACTCCATCCTCCCACCACCCCACTAGGAATAGGGTTCCCCTGGTCCTCACCTACCACCCCACCAGCCTCCGGGTCCAACATATTATTCTCCGTAACTTCCGCCACCTCCAACGGGATCCCACCACTAAGCATATCTTTCCCTCCCCGCCTCTCTCTGCATTCCGCAGGGATCGCTCCCTACACAACTCCCTTGTCCATTCGTCCCCCCCATCCCTCCCCACTGATCTCCCTGCTGGCACTTATCCGTGTAAGCGGAACAAGTGCAACACATGCCCTTACACTTCCTCCCTTACCACCATTCAGGGCCCCAAACAGTCCTTCCAGGTGAGGCATCACTTCACCTGTGAGTCGACTGGGGTGATATACTGCGTCCGGTGCTCCCGATGTGGCCTTTTATATATTGGTGAGACCCGACGCAGACTGGGAGACCGCTTTGCTGAACATCTATGCTCTGTCCGCCAGAGAAAGCAGGATCTCCCAGTGGCCACACATTTTAATTCCACATCCCATTCCCATTCTGACATGTCTATCCACGGCCTCCTCTACTGTAAAGATGAAGCCACACTCAGGTTGGAGGAACAACACCTTATATTCCGTCTGGGTAGCCTCCAACCTGATGGCATGAACATTGACTTCTCTAACTTCCGCTAGGCCCCACCTCCCCCTCGTACCCCATCTGTTACTCTTTTTAATGCACACATTCTTTCTCTCACTCTCCTTTTTCTCCCTCTGTCCCTCTGAATATACCTCTTGCCCATCCTCTGGGTCACCTCCCCCCGTCTTTCTTCCCGGACCTCCTGTCCCATGATCCTCTCGTATCCCCTTCTGCCTATCACCTGTCCAGCTCTCGGCTCTATCCCTCCCCCCCCTGTCTTCTCCTATCATTTTGCATCTCCCCCTCCCCCTCCAGCTTTCAAATCCCTTACTCACTCTTCCTTCAGTTAGTCCTGACGAAGGGTCTCGGCCTGAAACGTCGACTGCGCCTCTTCCTATAGATGCTGCCTGGCCTGCTGCGTTCACCAGCAACTTTGATGTATGTTGCCTGGATACTTCTGTTGACTGTAGTTGGATTTAATTAGGACATAATTTGTGGAAGATTTTGCAATTCTGTAGGAAGTTGATGGTTTGGCATTATGATAGTGATCAGATGAGAGTTATGAAAAAGGAAAGCGTAAAGGGAGCCCGTCTGCATTTGTAACAAGGAAAGCCAGAATAGAACACATTATGGTGTGCACTCTTTCATTGTTCAGGCATGGTAACCTGCAGTTTGTTCCTTACAGATATTGATCTGCTGTGATATTGAGGCTTTCCCCCTATTTACATGACAGATGCAAGATATCACAAACTCCTGAAACTGAATACCTGAGGCTGCATTTTCCTGCTTTCGTCCTTTGAGGGTAGAGTTACTTGAATCACTGGTTTTTTTAATTTTTAAAAATAATTTAAAATTTGGCCTGGTACTCTTGACAAGCACAGGCAGGAAAACTAGATAGAAATGGGATGGAACCGAAAGATAGAAAGTGAGCTTTGCTCTGTAGAAGCCCAGGATATGGTCAGACATTCAAATGCTCCTCTAAATGGAGAACAGTTTATCCAGGACTTAGCAAATGTTGCCTCACTTGAGACTCATCCAGAACTGATGCAGTCACTGTGAATTCTCGCAATATGGTTTCTGTTTTTGGAAAAACAAAATTACAAGTGGTACCCATTTCTCACTACCCACTGAAGACAGCATCCTGTTTATTCTAAGCACAAACCCAGCAAACATTAACTCATTTTGCATTCAGAGATATTGGTAATGGTTTTTAGATAGCCGGTACAAATAACTTTATCCACAGGAATATTAAGTCGATTCAAAATGCAAGTGTAAATTACATATTATCGTGCTTCAGTAGTCAAGGTATTAAGCTTATCAGCAAGATGCCTTCAAATGCCTTGCAGGATTGCATAAGATCCTGGGATTTGAGTGGCTCAGTAGGTAAGAGAATGTTCATTTCCCTTCCTATATCCAGGCTCAGATTCAATCTGGATAAGAAGATGCTAGCTCCTCTTTGATATTAGGACCCTTAATGATTTAGTGAGGGCAACATGAGCTACAGCACTGAATTATTCTTAACAATGCCACCTGCCAGTCTCATTTAAACAAGATATTAACATACCAGAGCTGAGAAAGGATGACGCTGAGCATTACAGGCCAAGCCTTCAAAATACTACATCCATTACATTATTAGTGAGATGAAAACATGAGCATGTATATAATCTGTTGTTTAATTTCCAGGAAAAGCATAACTGGAAATAAACATTTTTAAAAAAACTTTTAATGACCAATATGGAGATGCACGAGACTGCAGATGCTGGAATCTAGAGCAACAAATCATCTCCAGAGGAACTTAGTGTGTTAAGCAGGATTAGTGAAAAGAATTGTCAACATTTTGTGTCAGAACCGAAGTCGCAGTTGAATTGATTGTCATATGTACAAGTTCATGCATGCAGCGAAAAGCTTAGCTGAAGGAGCAACATGGGCACAGAGCATAGGGTGACAACCTGATGCAAAGATTTGACCCAGCTGTTCCTAACCCACCCACAGATGGTGCTCGACTTGTTGATCTCCTCCAGCAGATGATTTTTTTTGCAGTTTTGCAAGTGTATTTTGTTTAGCATGTTCAATATAGAATGACTGAAATTTGTGGTTTTCATTACTTGAAATACATTGAGTGGAAATTGAACTAGTTTCTATCTGGAGACAGTGGAAAGTTTGTTTCTTAACCGGGTAAAATATTCAATAGAGCAACATACAGCCACTATTCCCACATACTGTACTTCAGATGCTTTTTATTTCGCGCTTAACTGTAAATTTCATGTCTCTTTACACTGACCTGGGCTGTGAGAACTCTCCCAGTCCAGGAACTGAGATCATTAACCTGTAAACGTGAGGAATGTCAGGAAAAATATTTGCAGTTTTCTCTTCAGCTTGATTTGGATTTCCTATTTCAATGTCAGTTGTGCCAAATTAGTGGGACTGTTCAAGTTCAAGTTCAGTTTATTGTCATTGAACCATAAGCATTTATACCATCAAATGAAGCGATGTTCCTCTAGCACTGTACATATAACTCACATACAACACATATTGTAATATTACCACAAATAATTTAACAAATAATAAGGTGCATCTGTGACACAAGTTAAAAAGCAAGCAGAATTACACAACAGGTACTTAATATATAATGAGTCTAGGGTGATGGCAGGGAATTCATTAGTCTTACAGCCTGGGCGATGAAGCTGTTTCCCATCCTAACAGTATTGGCCTAACGCCATGGTACGTCCTGCCTAATAGTGGGGGGGAGGGGGTGTCAAAGTGATTGTCGGACGGATGTGAGGGATCAGTGACAATGCCATGCGCCCTGCATATACAGCGCTCTGGAAAAATATCTCTAATGGGTGGAACAGTGACCCCGATAATCCTCTCAGCAGTCCTCATAATCCTTTGTAGGGTCTTGTGGTCAGGTGCCTTGTATTTCCATACCAGACGGTGATGCAGCAGCTGCTCTGGGCACTCTCGATGTAACTCCTATAAAATGGATTAGAATGGGTTGGGGAAGGGTGGGAGCCCTGCTCGCCTCAATCTTCTCAGGAAGTGAAGATGCTGCTCTGCTTTCTTGTGCAAAGAGATGGTGTTGAGATCGTCCATCATGTGCAGTCCCAGAAACTTGGTGCTCCTAACCATTGGAGCCATTTATGTTCAGTGAGGAGTGCAGTCTGCACCGTCCTAAAGTCCACCATCATCTCTTTGGTCTTGTCCGTATGGAGACTCGGGTTGTAGTGCTCTCACCATTCTACCTCTACCTCCTCACTGTATGCTGTCTCATCGTCGTTGCTGATGGGAACCAAACGTTGTTGTGTCATCAGCAAACTTGATGATTCAGTTCGAACTGGATCTAGCAGTGCAGTCATACTGTTAGCATCGCGAACAGCAGCAGGCCGAGCGTGCAGCCCTGTGGACGGTGGCGCTGAGCATGCTAAAGCAAAGGGTGTTTCTGCTAACACTGTCTGTCAGGAAGCCCAGATCCAGTTGCAGAAGGAGGTGTTGAGGTCCAACGAGGACAGTTTACCCACCTGCTTCTGTGCGATGATCACATTAAATGTTAAGCTGAGGCATACGAGGCACCGTTTTCCAGATGGGGCAGGATGGAGTGGAATGCAAGGCTATGGCATCGTCAGTGGACCAATTCGAGTAATAAGCGAACTGGAAAGGCTCCAATGTGGCAGAAAGATAGGACTTAATGCAATCTATAACCAGCTGCTCAAAACACTTCATTGATATTGAGGTCAGTGCCCTTGCCAGTAGGCATTGAAGCAGGTTATTTCTTGGATGCTGGTAGCCACTATGAAGCCTGCAGGGACAGTGGATTGTTCCAGAGAAATGTTGAAGATGTTTGCACCTCAGATAACTGGACTGCACAGTCCTTTAGTGGGTATGTTATCAGGTGCTACAGCTTTACATGGTTATATCTGTTCTTATGCCAATGCCCCTGGAGGCCATTCCCGTAGATTTCGACCAGGTAGATAAGGTTCATTTTCTCTCTTTTACCATAGCACCAGCATTTTCTCTCTCCCCATGCTTTATTATCCCGAAATCTTTTACAATTTAAACAATTTCCATTTCAACTTGCATGGATGTTTAACGTAGGAAAACACCCTAAAAGTACTTTACAGAAATATTATCAATCAAAATTTGATACCTCATGAACTGATTATGGGGCAAATGACTAAAAGCTTGGTTAAAGAGTGCCTTAAAGGAGGGGAGAGTGATTCACAGGTAGACAGATTTAGGGAAGGAATTAAAAAGCTTAAAATTCAGACAGTCGATTGCACGGCTGCTGGTTTGTGTTTGATCAAGAGGCAGACTAGGCTCATGGGATTATAGAATTGGATCAGATAACAAAAGGAGGTGAAATCATAGAGGACACTGGGAGTAAATAAGTGTCAAAGTTTTATAGTCAATGCATTGCTTAATTGGATTTGAGGAAACACAAGAGAACTAGGAAATAGCCAATCTACTTTTGAGGGAACTCAAGTAGACAGAGAGCAGAATGAGAAAGGTTGATCAGGAAGATACTGACGTCGTTAAATCAAGATTTGGTGAAGTATTGGATGCTGATTATAACAGCAGATGAGCTGAGTCTGTGGTGGAATCCGGCAATGATATGAAAGTGGAAATAGTTGGTGTTATGATGGTAGGAATCTGGCTTTGAAGCTTATTTTTGGGTCAAATATGTCACTTAAGGCTGTAAATAATTTGATTCAGTTCCTAGGGTAATGCCACAAGAGTAAGTTACTCGATTAGCAGCTGGATTCCCCGACCTTCGATCCAGATACGTTAAGTTTGAATCCCCCATTGGGGAATTTAAATAAAAAATGCTAATTTAACATAGAACATAGAATAGTACAGCACATTACAGGCCCTTTGGGCCACAATGTTGTGCTGACCCTCAAACCCTGCCTCCCATATAACCCCCCACCTTAAATTCCTCCATTTCACTAATATTAAACATGAAATCGTAAGATTGCCTTGAAAACACAGATTTGCTGGCATTCTTAGTGGACGTTGGGGGAAATTTGTCATCCTGACTGTTTCATAGAACACTACAACACAATACAGGCCCTTCAGCCCATGATAATGTGCTGACATTATAACCTACTCTAAGATCAATCTAACCCTTCCCTCTTACATAGCCCGTCATTTTTCTATCATCCATGTGACTGATCACGGTGACAGTAGACCTAGTAGTATGGTTGAATCTTGGCTGCCTCCTGACATTAAGAGTAATTATTGGACAGAGAATAAATGCCGATATTGCCAGAAACTTCCACATCCTATGAAAGAATAAGCAAAGCAATAATATCAGGGAAGGAAATAGATTAATTGGCTAAGAAGCAGAGTTTGTTGTGAGGATTGAAGACAATGGCTTTAGTTCACTCATATTCAAATTGAAAAATCTTCGACTCATCTGGGAGTAAATGGTGCAATGTCTTCAGAAAAAATATATGTATCATGTTTAGTCATACATCATCTGTTATTCTCTGCTTCCTGCAGTAGCAGAAGTTCTCTTGTGTCTTTAGCCATTGTCTCACATTGAATTTATCACAATCTATTCAGTTAGTGCAATTTCCCGTTTCCTTCCAGTCTACAGTAATTGTTAAAGCAGTAAAATTATAATGATAAAGTAGACACCATACACTATTTTCTCTACATAATAAGCAGTCCCTCATTTTCTTTTCAGAAGCTTTGTAGAAAATGAAATACAGGGATGATGTCTGTTCTATCAGGATCCTCTGGAAAGGAGGTAGAAAATAAGTGATGTGGTGAGTTTAGATGATCTTCCAGATGTCTTTAAACTTGTCATTAAACATTCTTTACTTGACATTAATTTTTTATTCCTGAGGCATAAGCTGAAAATACTCGGATGAGCAATGAAATATGATACCAATGTCAAAATGACAGTAAAATCCAGCTCTTGCTTGAAGAAATTCTTTGCATCAGCATCTACTGCATGGCCCTGCAGCCTGATTTGTAAATCCACTAATTGTGCAGAGCATCACGCTGCTCTGCCATAACTATCATAAAATTGTGACTGTTGTGCTAGCCAGCCTGTCACATTGTACTAATAACACTATTGCTCTCTGTGCCCTGGTGCACCTTGACCAGATTATTCCAATCTCTGCCCAGTTTACTGAGACCATCCTGTTAGAAAACATACTTTATATTGGAATCGTCCACTGCGGTCTTTCCAAAGTGAGGAGACTTGAGCTAGATTTTGATGTTCAATGTGAGACTTATCTAAGGTCTTAGACAAGAACTAAATGCTACCCATTGTTTTACAGTGCATAGTTCTATAAAAATAACCCAGCACTATATGCACTTGCGGATCGCAGCATTGTTCAGGAATCTTTAGAAACTTGGACACCACAGCACACATTCCCTGCTTTGCTCTTAACCCAGCACCGGTATAGGGGAAGACATACTTCAGCGGTCATTCCAGTGTGTTCATCCAACTATGTGACTTGACGTTTCATTCTCTCTCTCAATGGCAGATCACACCATTTGTCTTGGGAATATTGTAAAGCTTACTGTACAGTTATCAATGTTATCTCATAACACAATGCAGAATGTTTTCTTGCTTGTAGAGTCCAAATGGCATTGCACAATAGTTCTCTGTGCTATTTGTTAAAATATTTGCAAGTGCTGGCAAACTTGCACCGTCCTGATGCCAAGTTCACTTGTAGCACCTGTATGTCTGCCTTTGCATTGTTATCTACCGTGATTTGCTTGTTAGTTTATCGCTGCTCATTTGACAAGACTGTTAATAAGAACACGAATCAACCCATATAACCATTGTTGGTAGAATCTCAGATGAAGGCAAGAGGGCATACAGGGAGTGAGATATACCAACTAGTGGAGTGGTGTTGCGCTCAACGTCAGTAAGATGAAAGAGCTGATTGTAGACTTTAGGAGGGGTAAGACAAAGGAACACATACCAATCCTCATAGAGCAATCAGAAGTGGAGGGACTGAGCAGCTTCAAGTTCCTGGGTATCAAGATCTCTGAGGATCTAACCTGGTCCCAACGTATCGATGCAGCTATAAAGAAGGCAAGACAGTGACTATACTTCATTAGGAGTTTGAAGAGATTTGGTATGTCAACAAAAACACTCAAGAACTTCTATAGATGTACTGTGGAGAGCATTCTGACAGGCTGCATCACTGTCTGGTATGGGAGGACTGCTGCAGAGGGTCATAAATTTAGTCAGCTCCATGTTGGGTAGGGCCTACAAAGTACCCAGGACATCTTGGGTGTGTGGTGTCTCAGAAAGGCAGTTGTCCATTATTAAGGACCTCCAGCACCCAGGACATGCCCTTTTCTCATTGTTACTATCAGGTAGGAAATACAGAAGCCTGAAGGCACACACTCAGTGATTCAGGAACAGCTTCTTCCCCTCTGCTATCCGATTCCTAAATGGACATTGAACCTGTGAACACTACCTCACTTTTAAAATATATATTATTTCTGCTTTTGCACGATTTTTAATCTATTCAATATACATATACTATAATTGATTTTTATTTATTTTTCTTCTATATTATGTATTGTATTGAACTGCTGCTACAGTTACAAATTTCAAGTTAACAAATTTCAAGACACGCCGGTGATAATGAACCTGATTCTGATTCTGATTCTGATATGGTGCGATGGCCTTCATCAATGGTGGGATTGAGTTCAAGAGCCATGAGATAATATTAAAGCTATGTAAGACCTTAGTTAGACCCTATTTGGAGTACTGTCTTCAGTTCTGGTCACCTCACTGCAGGAAGGATGTAGAAACTATAGAGAGAGTGCTGAGGAGATCTACAAGGATGTTGCCTGGATTGGAGAGCATGCCTTAGGAGAATAGTTTGAGTGAACTTGGCCTTTTCTTCTTGGAGTGATGGAGGGTGAGAGGTGACCTGATAGAGGTGTATAAGATGATGAGAGGCAATGATAGTGTGGATAGCCGGAGACTTTTTCCTGGTGTTGAAATGGCTAACACCAGGGGCATAGTTTTAAGGTGCTTGGAAGTAGGTACAGGGGGATGTCAAAGATAAGTTTTTCAGACAGAGTGGTGGGTGTGTGGAATGCACTGCTGGCAACGGTGGTAGAGACGGATACTATAGGGTCTTTTAAGAGACTCTTGGATAGGTACATGGAGCTTAGAAAAATAAAGGGATATGTGACTGGGAAATTCTAGGCAGTTTCTAGAGTAAGTCACATGGTCATCAAAACAATGTGGACCGAAAGGCCTGTAATATGCTGTCGATTTCTATGTTCTATCACACACAAACTGCTGGAGGAACTCAGCAGGTCAGGCAGCATCTATGGAAAAGTGTAAACATTCAACGTTTTGGGCTGAGACCCTTAATCAGGACCTGCGGGCATACTCGTCAAATCTATAGAATAGTAACTCTACCAGGATCAATGAAAAAGCAAGAGCATAGAAGCCAACAAACTGTGCAAATACAAATATAAATAAACAGCAATAAATATCAAGAGCATAAAATAACAAAATAAAGAGCCCTTAAAGTAAGATCGTTGGTTGTGGGAGCATCTCAATAGATGAGTGTAGTGTTATCCCATTTTGTTCAAGAACCTGATGGTTGAGGGCTAGGAACTGTTCTTGAACCTGGTGGTGCAAATGGCTGTCAGTAACTACTCTATTGGCAAGGGGGTTACTTATTCATGTCAGGATCACTGGTAACAGTTCATATTCTATGCCATGACTGAAGATTGTCGGAATTATCACCAGTCTCCCAGTCTCTTTGGTGTATTTTCAGGCGGGTTTGGGGTGGCCTACACACCTTATTCCCATGGCATCCCCTCCTGGTGTGTACTTTCTCTAGCTGCTCTACCACTGAAAGGTCCAGCTTACTTGTGTTCACTCCCATCTATGCTGGAGAGACTGCCTTAAGATGCTGCAAGTACCTTATCTGTCTCTGTCTCTCAACTGGCCATTGTAGTTGTGGAACTTGCTGCCTTTCCCATTTACTCAGACCCCTTCCTATCTATTTCCCAATATCTTTCTACTTTGATTTATTTTGCTAAACTCCTATCTCCCAGAACCAACATTCATTACAAAGTACAATTACTTTTATACTTTAAAACATTTATCACAGCTACTGACACATGCTGTTCCCATTTCCTTTCATTCATATGTCTGGTCCCAACAGGAGAGGTCAGATGTGAAGCAGCAGGCTGCTGTTCATCATTTAAATTCCCTGTAATGACATTGTTACCAGATGAACTTGGTTTCTTGGTCTGTCTGTGAGCGTGAGAAGAAGATGAATTATACTCTTTCACCAACTGTGGTCTATCCACCTGGGAGCAAACCCTATCTTTTTAGGAAGCTCCCTTACCTTGGTCACCAGTTGTGGGAGGATTACTTTCTCCTCCTCTGGCTGTCTCTCGTCAGTGGTATGTTGCTGTTTTGCTCGGCCCCTGCACACTTTAACCTAGTTACAATGGTCCTGTATATCTCCACATGGCACATTAAATTGACTTCAGTAGTTTTTTTTTTCAGTCCAGTTTTTCTGATCTCCTGAAGTACTGCCCTTTTTACCCTGAGTTCTTCCTGTTCCTTCCCTTTCAGCTCCCTATTTTCCCCTGTCTGGTGTATCTTTAATTACAGCTTCCTCTGCTTCTGACACCTCTTCTCTGTGTTTAGTCCCTATGCTGGGACCTCCTGATGTGATTCACACACGTTGTCTCATCTCCTGTTCCTGCTAAGAACTGCTGTCTCTGTGGATCATACACGTTCACTGCCCCTGCCTCATCCATATAAACTGTCCCTTTCATGATTCTGTGATAGTACTCTCCTTGCTTTGCCTGTCTGTCCCCAGGACAGCGTTCTCATTGTTTGGACATACCCACAACTCCACCGGGAGTTGCACTTCCTCTATCTGGAGTACCTGAGGCTCACTTCTTTTCTCCTCTCATTTGTTTTGCTCCTACAACGTGTGGTAATGTGAATCACCTCTCCAGTTGTGGTGAAGGGTATGTCTGCTATTGACACTGATGATCATCTGGCCACTCGCATTTCACATTGCTGGCCCCCTAATAAAATTCTTCTGTACCTCTGTGGGTGACCAGTAATGGCATTTGTCTGACCTGGCTGCTGTCCTCATTAGCTCTATATCCAGGTCAGCAATTAAATTGGACAGCAAGGATACTACTATGGTTTTTCGATGCAACACACAAAGCATCCTACATGGAAGGTGACTGCTCCGCGCGTGACTGCAAGAAACTGCAGAAAGTTATGGCCATAGCTCAGCACATCCTGGAAATCAGCATCCCCTCGGTCTACTTAACACTGCAGCAGTAAAACAGCCAGCATTATCAAAGAACCCACGCACCCCAAGCATTCTGTCTTCTGTATATGAACCACCCACCCCAAGCATTATGTATTGCATTGTACTGCTGCTGTTAAGTTAACAAATTTCACGACACATGCTGGTGTTAATAAACCTGATTCTGATTTATCTTCCTACCTTTCATATCTAGCTTTGATTTATAAAGAAACTTATAAATCAAATCTGGAAGTATTCATAAAAGGAGGGGGTGGAGGGAGTAGGGGCTGGTGTGTGCCACTGGGTTGTTGTGGTTGGCTGAAGTTTTCAGTGGGTGTGGAGGGGTTCAGACTATATAAAAACAGAAGTTAGCAAAAATAAAGAGAAAGTTTTTGGGAAACTAAAAGGTCTGAAGGTCGTTAAGTCACCTGGACCAGAAAGTGGACAAACCAGGGTTCTGAAAGAGGGTCTGAAGGTATATAAATCACCAAGACCAGATTGTGTACATACCAGGGTTCTGAGCTGGCTGAAGAGATTGTGGAGGTATTAGTAATGATCTTTCAAGAACCACTAGATTCTGGAATGGTTCCAGAAGACTATAAAATTACAAATGTCACACTACTCTTCAAGAAGAGAGAGAGGCAGAAAAAAGGAAACTAAAGGCCAGTAGAGTTAGTCTGATCTCAGTGGCTGGGAAGATGTTAGAGTCGATTACTAAGGGTAAGGTGTTAGAGTACTTGGAGGCACATGATAAAATAGGCTGTAGTCTAGCAAGGTTTCGTCAAGAGAATATCTTGCCTGACACATCTTTTAGAATTATTTGAAGAAATAGCAAGCAGGATAGAGAAAGGAGAATCGGTTGATATAGTGTACTTGGATTTACTGAAGGCCTTTGATAAGGGGCCACACATGAGGCTGCTTAACAAGCTATGAGCCCATGATATTACAGGAGGAAAAGAGTGGGAATAAATGGAGCCTTTTCCCATTGGCTGCTGGTGACTAGTGGTGTTCCAAAGGGGTCTGTGTTGGGCTTGATTCTTTTTATGTTATATGTCAATGATTTAGATGATAGAATTGATGGCTTTGTTGCAAAGTTTGCAGATGATATGAAGACAGGTGGTGGGGCAGGTAGCTTTGAGGAAGTAGAGAGGCTACTCTCTACTTAGGCAGATTAGGAGAATGGACAAAGAAATGGCAGATGAAGTACAGTTATGGGAAGTGTATGGCCATGCACTTTGGTAGAAGAAATGAAAGGGTCGACTATTTTCTAAATGAAGAGAAAATACAAAAAACTGAGGTGCAAAGGGACTTGGGAATCCTTGTGCAGGATTCCCTAATGGTTAATTCGCTGGTTGAGTCTGCGATGCTAGCATTCATTTCAAGAGGACTACAATATGAAGGCAAGAATGTAATAGTGAGACTTCATAAAGCACTGTTAAGACCTCACTTGGAGTATTGTGAGAAGTTTTGGGCTCCTTATCTCAGAAAGGATTTGCTGAAACTGGAAAGGTTTCAAAGGAGGTTCACAAAAATGATTCCAGGATTGAATGGCATTTCATATGAAGAGCGCTTGATGGCTCTGGGCCTCTATTCACTGGAATTCAGAAGAATGAGGGGTGACCTCATTGAAACTTATCAAATGGTGAAAGGCCTTGATAGAGTGGATGTGGAGAGGATGTTTCCTGTGGTGGGAGAGTCTAAGACCAGAGGACACAGCCTCAGGATAGAGAGATGTCCTTTTCAGATGGAGATGAGGAGGAATTTCTTTAGCCAGAGAGTGGTAAGTCTGTGGAATTCTTTGCCACAGGCTGCTGTGGAGGCCAACCCTGCTGATTAACCATGCAATATATTTATCCAGTTATGTTATATGGCTCAGAATATTGGACAATATCTAGTAACATGAGGAAACGAATTGAAGCAGCAGAGATGTGGTTTTTGAGGAGGATGCAAAGAATATCATGGACGAAATGAATATCTAATGAGGGTGTCATGAACAGAGCAAACACAAAAAGAGAAATAACGTATGAGATCATGAAAAGGCAACGTAACTTCATTGGACATGTGATTAGGAAAGAGGAGTTAGAATGCACGGTAATTATGGGAAAGATTGAAGGGAAGAAAGCAAGAGGAAGGCAAAGACAAATGATGGTGGAGACAGCAGCCAGAGAACTGGAAATGAACACCAATGGATTGATCCACTTGACCCGAAACAGGAGTATGTGGGCCATGGCAGTCAAAGCTCAAACTGGGCATGGCACCTGATGATGATGATGATGATGATGATGATATTTATTCCCTAAGTTTGTTATAGCCTGTGGTGGTAATGGGGACAAACTCCCACTACCCATTAAATGCCCACAAATAGTGTGCACCTCAAATAGCCTCTGATAACCAAGTCCAACTCCTGGCCTTCATGTGTGGCTTAGCTCCTAAGCCCAGTGGAACTGTTTCTACAGACAGCGGAAGGGGCAAAGACTGGTTACTGGAGCATTAAAACTAGTCGCCTTCGGGCAGATTGGTCTTGTCAGCCATGGTTGTCAGCTCATCAAGGAGAAGGAAAACTCTGATCTCAGGCTATACCCACTCATGGGGAAGGCTTCAGGAGTAAACCCCAAGTGAAGTATCCAAAGCTGAAGTCCTTCAGGCAGTCTTACACTGAGTTCAATGTTGAGTGGCAACTCCTGTGATGCTGCTGGTACCAAACTGTATCCATCTTTGCCATTCCTTTGGGTTTATCAGATGTGCGGAGAGGGGAGCTTGCTACATGGGTAACAGCTTGCTCTCTATATTGTTCTGCCCAGGCTTGTGTATCTAGACAGCTAGGATGCAATGTCCATGGTCAAATGCGACCGACAGAGGCCTCAGATAGTCATATTTATTCAGAAAGGTTTCAGATTTAGTCACCAGTCCATGATGACTTTTGCCACCTTCTGTTAGATTGACAGTGAGGTATTTGCTGTTCATCTGGATAGAATTAATAAATGAAAGAGCATCAACTACATCTTCTCTTGATCACTGTTAAGATCATAAGACATTGGAGCAGAACTAGGCCATTCAGCCCATCGAGTCTGCTCCGTCATTCCCAGATCCCACTCAACCCTATACACTCGCCTTCTTGCCATAACCTTTGATGCCCTGACCAGTCAGTAAACTATCAATTGTTGCTTTAAATATACCCACGGTCTTGGCCTCCACAGCTATCTGTGGCAGAGCATTTCATAGATTCACTACTCTCTGGCTAAAAAAATTCCTCCTTACCTCTAAAGGGGCATCCCTCAATTTTGAGGCTGTGCCCTACAGTTCCGGACACCCCAACACAGGAAGCATCCTTTCCGCATCCACTTTATCTAGTCCTTTCAACGTTCGTTAGTTTTCAATGCAATCCCCCTGCATTCTTCTAAATTCCAGTAAATACAGGCTCAAAGCTGCCAAACGCTCCTCATATGTTAATCTCTTCATTCCCGAATCATCCTCCTGAACCTCCTCTGCAGTCTATCCAATGACTATACATCCTTTCTGAGATACGAGGTCCAAAACTGTGGACAATACTCCAAGTATGGCCCCACTACTGTCTCTTATAAAGTTTCAGCATCATCTCCTTGTTTTATATTCTATTCCCCTTTAAATAAATGTCACCATTGCATTTGTCTTCTTTACCACAGACTTGACCTATAAATTAACCTTCTGGGAGTCTTGCACAAGGACTACTAAGTCTTCTGAACCTCTGATGTTTGAATTTTCTCCCCATTTAGATAATAGTCTGCACTATTGTCCCGTTTACCAGAATGCATTATCATACATTTCCCAACAATGTATTCTATCTGCCACTTTTTTGCCCATTCTTCCAATTTGTCTAAGTTCTTCTGCAATCGCATTGTTTCCTCTGCACTACCTACCCCTCCACCTATCTTCGTATCATCTGCAAACTTTGCCACAAAGCCATCAATTCCATTATCAAAATCATTGACAAACAATGTGAAAAGTAGTGGTCCCAATACTGACTCGTGAGGAACACCACTATTCACCGACAGCCAACCTGAAAAGGCCCACTTGCTCCTTCCTGTCTGTCAGCCATTCCTTTATCCATGCCAGTATCTTTCTTGTAATGCCATAGGATTTTATCTTGTTAAGCAGCACCTTATCAAATGCCTTCTGAAAATCCAAGTAAGTAACACTCACTGCCTCTCCTTTGTCCACCGTGCTTGTTATTTCCTTGAAGAACTCTAACAGATTTGTGAGGCAAGATTTCCCTTTACAGAAACATGCTGACTTTGATTTACTTTATCATTAGTCTCCAAGTACAGTCGGCCCTCCTTATCTGCGAGGGATTGGTTCCGGGACCCCTCGTGGATACCAAACAACGCAGATGCTCAAGTCCCTTATTCAACCTGTCTCAATGCGGTTTACCTTAGGACCCAGCGGAATCCCGGACCTTATTTAACCTGTCGGAGTGCGGTGGGCATTAGGACCCGGCAGTGGAGTTCTGAATCCGCCGTGTTTCTGTTCATGAAAATAATCACGATCGCGATTTAAAATAAAGTGGAAATAATAAAGCGATCAGAAAGAGGTGAAATGCCATCGGTCATTGGAAAAGCGTTAGGCTATGGTCGGTCAACAATTTACAGTCGGAACAATGTTAAAGGATAAAATGAGAAAGGCCCTGCCTGACTAAAGCTACAATTATTACTAAGCAATGCAGTGGTTTAATTATTGGGTTTTGGGGTTTTGTGTTTTTGATCCTCCACATCAACCAGGCAGGGATGGACAGCGTGCTCGAGAGCGATCTGTCACTGGATTGAACTCGAGAACAATCTGTCACTGGATTGAACTCAGGAACTTCCGTTCCCGAGCCCGGCGCTGAAACATACATTTCTTAAGTATTTTATATGCACAGAAAGGTAAAATATATACTATATACTGAGACAAACGTTTGACTAACTGACGCTAAATAATACTGGATGTACCTGTTCCGACTTACTTAGTAAGAGAACTTCCGTTTTTTTCGATTCCCGATCCGTGATAACCCACGCACATCCCCCCTGTATACTTTAAATCATCTCTAGATTACTTATAATACCTAATACAATGTAAATGCTATGTAGAATAGTTGTTATATTGCATTATTTAGGGACACTGAGGCTGTCTACAAGAAGGGTCAGAGCCGTCTCTATTTCCTGAGGAGACTGAGGTCCTTTAACATCTGCCAGACGATGCTGAGGATGTTCTACGAGTCTGTCGTGGCCAGTGCTATCATGTTTGCTGTTGTGAGCTGGGGCAGCAGGCTGAGGGTAGCAGACACCAACAGAGTCAACAAACTCATTCGTAAGGCCAGTGATGTTGTGGGGATGGAACTGGACTCTCTGACGGTGGTGTCTGAAAAGAGGATGCTGTCCAAGTTGCATGCCATCTTCGACAATGTCTCCCATCCACTACATAATGTACTGGTTGGACACAGGAGTACGTTCAGCCAGAAACTCATTCCACCGAGATGCAACACAGAGGGTCATAGGAAGTCATTCCTGCCTGTGGCCATCAAACTTTACAACTTCTCCCTTGGCGGGTCAGACACCCCGAGCCAATAGGCTGGTCCTGGACTTATTTCCTGGAATAATTTACATATTACTATTTAACTATTTATGGTTTTATTACTATTTAATTATTTATGTTGCAACTGTAACGAAAACCAATTTCCCCCGGGATCAATAAAGTATGACTATGAATAATGACAAGAAAAAAAAGTCTGTACATGCTTGAACAGCAAGTGCTGGAGGAGCACTTCTGGGTTTTCTCGATTCGCGGTTGGTTGAATTCGCGCATGCAGAACTTGCGGATAAGGAGGGCCGACTGTACCCTGAAACCTCATCCTTAATAATAGACTCCAATACTTCCCTAACCAATGAGATTAGGCTAACTGGCCTATAATTTCTTTTCTTTTGCCTTCTTAAAGAGTAGAGTGACATTTGCAATTTTCCAGTCCTCCAGAACCATGCCAGAATCAAGTGATTCTTGAAAGATCAAAGCCAATGCATCTGCAATCTCCTCAGCAACCTCTCTCAAGACTCTGGGATGTAGCCCTTCTGGTCCAGACGATTTAAGACCTTTCAGTTTGCATAGGCCTTTTTCTTTTGTAATAGCAATGTCCTGCTCTCTGATACTCACAGACCTCTGACATACTGCTGGTGTCCTCCACAGTAAAGACAGATGGAAAATACCCATTAAGTTCATCTGCTGTTTCCTTGTCCCCCATTACTACTTCACCAGCATCATTTTCCAGTGGCCAATATCAACTCTCACCTCCCTTTTACTCTTTATATAACTGAAAGAGCTTTCAGTATCCTGCTTTATATTATTGGCTTGTTTTCCCTCATATTTCATCTTTATAGCTTTTTTAGTTGCCTCTTGTTGGATTTTAAAAACTTCCCAATCATCCAACATCCCACTACTTTTGCGACCTTAAATGCCCTTTGCTTGGCTTTTATGCAGTCCTTAACTTCCTTTGTCAGTCATGGTTGTCTACAGTTGCCATTTGAGACTACTTCTGTGGGACATATTTATCCTTCGCCTTGTGAACTATTCCTGAAACGTCAGTCACCTCTTCTCTGCCGTCTTCCCTGCCAGTATCCTCCTTCAACCCCCCGGGCAAGCTCCTCTCTCATGCCTCTAACCTTGTGGGATTGTGCACATGCAAACCTTGAATGAAACATTGGGCTCAGTTTCCAAGCCTTTATATATATTTAAGGCAGAGGTTGATAGATTCTTGATTGGTCAGGGCATGAAAGGATACGAGGAGAAGGCAGTAGATTGGGGCTGAGAGGAAAATTGGATGAGCCATAATGAAATGGTGAGGAGACTCGATGGACTAAATGGCCTAATTCTGCTCCTATATCTTATGGTCTTATGGTTTATATTCTGTGGAGTTGTATTTTTTCTGATATTCTATATGGGCTTGTAGTCATGTATGTGTGTGGACTAGGCATCAAGCCGTGGTGTTTCTGGGATGGGAGGTTGTCGGGGGCAGTTGAGCGGGCACCCATGCTGGAGGACACGAGTTCTAATGTAGTTGACTGTGGATTAATGGTGCGAGTTTTGACTCTTTTACTGCGTGATATTTGTGATACTCTTTGTGCTTTCTATCTTTTGTGTGCTTTGTGCTGTACGTGACTGTTCGTACTGTGTTTTGCACCTTGACCCTGTAGAAATGCTGATTTGTTTGGCTCTATTCATGAGTGTTCTTGTATGGTTGAATGACAATTAAACTTGAATTGAATTGAAATTTGATTGTGTTAGACTCTAGTTCTTCATCTCAGCTACAAATATTTAATACAGACAGTAGAGACCTTAAGTCTGATCCTTGTAGTGTACTAGTGAAAAGCTTTTCCACCTGAAAAGGACTCACTTAAAGGATCATCAGCTAATTTCCTACCCATGCTTATATATTATCACCAACTTCATAAACATCTATCTCAAATAAAACCTTTTGTGCAGTACTTTATCAAATATATTTTGAAAATCTAGCACTTTCTGTGCTTGTGTCCTGTAATCAACCCTGCCAATCACATCTGCAAAGATTTGTGAACTAGTCTTTTACTTAATAAAGATATATTGGCACCTAATCATCTTATGAATTTCCAAGTGCTCCATTAACACGTTCTTAATACATGTTGAGTACCCCTTTTCCAAAATGCTTGGGGCTGGAGTGTTTCAGATTTTGGATTGATTTTTTTTTGGATTTTGGAATACAGTTTGGGATTGCCATAATTTCCAGTTCTGAATTTATGTGTTGGTTCATCACACATACGTACTGATGCAGCTATTCAGTGTGTTAGATTTATATCAGCAATGATCTTCCAAGTTAAAGTAAAATTTATTATCAGAGTACATAAAACTCGTGTGGCACATGGCCAAGTGGTTAGGGCGTTGGACTAGCGATCTGAAGGTCGTGGGTTCGAGCCTCAGTTGAGGCAGCGTGTGTGTCCTTGAGCAAGCCACTTAACCACACAATGCTCCAGTCTACCCAGCTGAGAATAGGTACCGGAAAAAATGCTGGGGGTTAACCTCAGGATAGACTGGCGTCCTATCCGGGGGGAGGGGAGCCTCGTACTCTCAGTTGCTTCATGCCACGGAAACTGGCATAAGCACCGGCCCGATGGCCTGCAAGGCTCAACTCGTGACAGACTAAAGGCTTGTGAGATTTTTCCTGCGGGCATACTCAGAAAATCTATAGAGTAGTAAATAAACAGGAAAGAACAAGAGCAAATCAGCTATAATTAAATAGCAATAACGAGAGCATGAAGTAACAGGATGAAGAGTCCGTGAAGTGATTTAATTGGTTGTAGGAACATCTTAATAGATGAGTGTAGTTATCGCCTTTTGTTCAAGAGCCTGATGGTTGAGGGGTAGTAACTGTTGTTGAACTTGGTGGTGAGTGTCCGGAGGCTCCTGTACCTTCTACCGGATGGCAGCAGCGAGGAAAGAGCATGGCCTGGGTGGTGAGGATCTTCGATGATGGATGCTGCTTTCTTATGACAGTGTTTCATGTAGAGGTGCTCAATGGTTGGGAGGGCTTTATCTGATCTTGGCAAACTCATCAATGAATTTTTTTTATGCTGCTTCGTGATCAGCAGACGCTTTATCGCCACAAATCTTTAAAAAAATTAAAATTAAAAAATGCCTTTTCTTAAATTTCTGCAACTAATCTGATGAATACTCACAATTACCTTCAATTTTCAGTTCATTGTGATAGATCTTTCCTTGTTTCATGATCAGCATTTTAAGTAGCATGTGATCACTCTCCGATGCTGATTGCTCTTTCAATATATGACCAAGATCTTCATTTTTCGCTTTATGCAATGTTTTTGTTTTTCATTATCTTCTGTTCATTACATATGTGCGATTACTTCTCAGAACTGTCCGTGTTGCACAGACACCTGTGCATCATCTGGGAACCTTCCCATCCCCTTGTGGAATTTTCCTTTCGTGATGTTTTGTCAGCGCTAAAAAAATTTGGGATTTCGGTTCTTGGAATTTCAGTTAAGGGCTACTCAACCTGTAATATATTCTGGCAGTTGGTGGCAGCCTTATTGGTCTTTCATTCCCTATTTTTTCTATACTTGCTGCTGAGATTGGGTAATAAAATGATCTATGTTTTAGAATATTTGCTATACCCAGAGGAATAATTTGTATACTGTATTTAATTTAACATTTAAATATTAATTTAAGTATTTAATTTGCATATTTCATGATTGGAATAGCCAAGGCCAAATTTATCTTTTGCTGCAATCTTATCTCAGAATATTAAGCCTATTTTCTTTGTTTTATATCGAGGCTGCCTAATTCAGTTTATAGTAGATGTGTTCTTAAAGGAGAATGGCATTTTTATTGAAGAGTTATTTTAATGAAGTATTAATTTTTATTTTAGCTTCTCTTGCGTCGTTGAATAGCCATGGCTTCCAATGCATTCAGCAATTACTGCGTGACTGATCAAGGGAGGCTGGCAGATGGTACTTATTTAAAGTAGACTGAATCCTCTGTTTGAAATTGTATTGTGCCTGTGTAGTCACAGAGCTGCCTGTTGTGCTGTAGTTGAAACAAACAGTCCCAACACTAGCTCAACAATGGAGATCCAAATAAAAATCAAGCTGTTGATTCTCATGAGTTCTATAAGCCTAATGCATAGCTTTTTGAGGCTCCAAATTAAGACACTGGCTGTTCATGCTGAGACACTCAGTTAGTAGCTCAGGTATTTATTTAAGTCTGACATGGCAATTAATTACAAATTGGAAACTTTTAAGGCGTTATCTTTAATGACCACAAAATATGCAAATTATTGTCTTCAATATTAAATGCAAAGCATTTAATTTAATGTGAAGTTTTATTTTATTGCTTTTATATGTTCTTGAATGCAGTTTAATTATTTTTCTTTTTTATTCAGATTCCTTTCTGTGTATAATTGCCATTTAAAGGATAAACTTCAGGCTAATCGATTCTACAATCCTTAGCGGATTAATTCCTGAGGCTGCAATTTTCTGTCTGAGAAACACAACCACCTAAGTGTTTTGAAAGTGACAGTGATATCTGAAGATGAAAATTTATGCAAAAACCCTCCAGTAAAATAAAAGGGCTTAATTTTTATTAATTCTTGGTGATTTCGGTCAAACCCATAGCTGATAACAGGATGTGATACAAACCTTACAATCGAGACTCCAGATTAGCTATTTTAAGTTTGGTGTCAATTATGATATTCAAAGGTTTCAAAGTGTCATTTATTATCTAAATATACAACTCTGAAATTCTTCTTCTCCAGTTAGTCATGAAACCAAGAAAGAAAACAGCAACGTTATCATCAACCCCCAAATCCACCTCTCCCACAAAAAAAAACAAGCAAAACGGAACAGGCACATTGACCCCCAAATCCACCTCCCCCGTACAAAAAAAGCACAAAGTTCAGGTGAAAAGCACAGAAAATAAAAAAACTATAAGATTGAGGAAAGAGTTCATAGTCCAAGTCCATATTCATATCCATGACCAAAATGCAGAGAAACCAGGGTAACATTCTCCAAGCACAGTGGCAGGCCACGCAGCAGAGCGATCCCACCAGTGATCAGAAGGCGGTCTCCCCTCCCTGGCACAGAGCGATCCCACCAACGTTCAGAAGGCAGTCTCCCCTCTCTGGTAGCAGAGCGATCCCATCTGTGATCAGAAAGCAGTCTCCCCTCTCTGGTAGCAGAGCGATCCCACCAATGATCAGAAAGCAGTCTCCCCTCTCTGGTAGCAGAGCGATCCCACCAATGATCAGAAGGCAGTCTCCCCTCTCTGGTAGCAGAGCGATCCCACCTGTGATCAGAAAGCAGTCTCCCCTCTCTGGTAGCAGAGCGATCCCACCAGTGATCAGAAGGCAGTCTCCCCTCTCTGGTAGCAGAGCGATCCCACCAGTGATCAGAAGGCAGTCTCCCCTCTCTAGCACAGAGTGATCCCACCAGCGATCAAAAGGCAGGCAGCCAGCATTCACCTTGCTGTTTCAATCTCCCTCATCACTTTAATCAACGCACAATGAAAGCTTTAATCAGTAAAATGGTGTCAAGCATCAGCTCCTGCAGTCTCCTCACCACAAGGCTCACTGCCTCGGCCTCCTGGAATCCTCTCAGAGACTGCAGAGCACTGGATCACCCAAACAATCTCCAAACTGCAGATCACAGGCTCCAGCAATATCGGATCAAATATGGTCACAGTGATTTGTCTATAAATATTAGCAACAGAACAACAATGGACAGGAAACGTAGGCCGTTGAGAAGACAACACTTCCATTTTAAAATACTATGATGAGGCAGGAGACTTGCTATAAAAATGGAGCCATTTGTAATAGTGAATTTATGTGGTCTGCACATCTGGTGTAACAATTTTATGTCCTCCATCAGATCTGAACTTTTTGATGGCTCGCTTCACACGGCAGAGAAAAACTTTGTGATTGTGGATTAGACACCTGTTGTAGCAACAGCAGATTTTTTCGTTTTCAATGACTGTAAATTCCTAATTATTCTGATACATTCCTGTCGGACAGTAAGGGTTCACTACTAAGCAATTTGAAGCTTTTGATTCTCTCCTTTAAGAATTATAAAATTGATTTGGAGGAATCTTTTCACAAATTGGAGTTATATTTTGAGGTATGTACACCAGGTTCAGTAAGTAAAAATATCTATTTCTGCAAAGTCAGCTGGAAGAAGATGACTTAACCTTGTGATATCATCCTTTCCTGCGTGGTGTTACAGGATGATGCCTATAATTTTACACCTCATTATGTTAGAGCTTCTCAGAGAAGGTATTAGCTTACAGTCAATGCTCAAGGGCTTAGGGACATCGGGAATGATGCCAGCCATTGAAAGATGAAATGGCATTGCTGGGGATATAAATGAATGAAGGAAAGGAACGGGTAGAAACATCAAATTACCAACATAGGAGATGGAGTGGGCTGTGGAGCACTGTAAAACCATTTTCTACTTTATTAGTTCATGGAAAAAAAGATTGCAATTGCTGGAATCCTGAGCTGAAAACAGAAAATGCTGTAATCACACAGCAGATCAGGTAGCATCTATAGAAAGAGAAACAGATTCAATCATTCAGCTTGAAGTACCTTCGTGCAAAGCATTCTTTGACTTGAAGTATTAACCCTATTTCTCTTTCACAGATGTTGCCTGATCTGCTGAGTCTTATTTTTATTTTCAGATTTTACAAGATTGGAATTAATCTATGTGTTAACAGCATCAACTTTGATTAAAATTCATTTAGAGGATGTGGAAATTATGATTGCAGCATCAAGATTCAGATTTATTGATCACGTTGACGTTGAAACATTAAGTGAAATGTGTCATTTGTGTTAAAAACCAATACATCGAAGGCTGTGCTGGGGGCAGCCCGCAAGTGTTGCTGCCCGTCATTGTCAGCAGAACATCAGCCAGGCAGCAACAGCAAAGTAAGCTCCTTTCCTCACTTCCGTCCACCCACTCACAGAAACAGTTAGTCCTTCAACCCCAGTATAGACCGAGCCTCCAGCGTTCATTGGATTCACAAACTCACAGACGTGAGCCTCAGTAGACTCACAGACTTTCATTTATTGCCCATCTCTTGAACAGGACAGATGTTACCTTCTTGAACTATCACTGTCAGGGGTGGTGAACCTTTTTGAGGAGGTGTGTCCAAATGGTTGACAATCTTCTAAAAATACTCCTGCATGCTAGGATAATTCTCATCAGGTACTGAATTAGTAACAACAATTACAGGCATTTTTAAGGAAAAAGGGTGAGCCCTGTTGCTTATGTATGTTTATTCATTGTTTTAATATTAATAAAATATAGCAGAGACATATTGAAATAAATGAAGCATTTTAGAAAACTTGTTAAATGATTAATATTAATCTATTAAAAAGGCAACTAATAATAACATCATTTCTAAATAGTATTGTTAGAAATGAGGGGTGACTCTGCATGATGTGAGTCAACACAATTTTGCACGTGCTACTGGTTTGCCACTCCTGATTACTGTCCTTAAGAGCAGGAATTTGGTAGTGAGATCTAGGTTTTGAAAATGAACAGTGATTTCCTAGTTAGTGTGATAAGTAGTTTTGAATGTGATGTATAGGTGACATTGTCTTCATTTACCACTTTCTACATCTTCTGGTGGTAGAGTTGGTAAATTTGGGTAGTTTGAGCAAGTCTTACAAGATCCAGCGATGTATTTTGCAAATGGTATATCCTGCAGTCCTGTTCACTGGTGGAGCCGAGTGAATATTTGGGGTTGTGAATGGGGAGTCATTCAAGTGGGATACTTTTCCTGGGACAGTGTACAAATTGTTGAGTGTTTCTGGAGACCATTCTTTGATGTAATTGGAAGGTAATCCATCACATCCTTAATTATTGCCTTGGTTGTAGGTCTTTAAGAGTTAAATTAGTCTCTGCGGAACTTCTCATTGATTCAGAATCAGGTTTATTATCACTGGCATGTGACGTGAAATTTGTTAACTTTGTAGCAGCAGTTCAATGCAATACCATATACCCATATAACAACTGGGATATGGTCCGTGTGCAGGTCAGTGGGACTAGGCAGAAAATGGTTCGGCACAGCCAAGAAGGGCCAAAAGGCCTGTTTCTGTGCTGTAGTTTTTCTATGGTTTCTAATTACAGCACCGAAACAGGCCATCTCGGCCCTTCTAGTTTGTGCCGGACTTTTACTCTCACCTAGTCCCACCGATCTGCACTCAGCCCATAACCCTCCATTCCTTTCCTGTCCATATAGCTGTCCAATTTAACTATAAATGACAACATCGAACCTGCCTCAACCACTTCTGCTGGAAGCTCGTTCCACACAGCTACCACTCTCTGAGATTATGATACATAATCTAGCAGAGAAAAAACAATAATAATAAATAACATTAAAAAAAATAATAAAGAAGCAAGTGTTGATTGTCAGTCAATCCAGTCCTATGGAGGAATCTTCACTATAATCACTGCCACAGCTCAAGCGAGAATGCCATCAATGTGAGTTTCTCTGCTGGACTTCCCTCTTGACAACATTAGGAAATATCAGTGGAAAGTGGACTCACAGTGTTACAAGCATCCAGTGACATCTTAGTTTCCTTCCTGCCCAGCCTTCCTGAGGTTGCTGATTTTCCTGGGGTTTCATGGATCATATCACTGACAGAATCACAGAATTGGTACAGCACAAAAGGAGGCCATTGGCCTGTGAGTATATGTAAGAATGATATAGATCGCCCCACACCCAGCCTGCAAGTTCTTTCCTTTCACATATTTAACGACACTGATGAAGTGGACACCAAACCAAATCATCATTCCAAACATTTGAAATGAAAGTCCTCACCTGAGTGCTTTGAAGATGTTGTGAATTATCTTATCTTTCAGCTCACTGGAATCATGTACTCCTCTACATTTGCCCTTTATATACTTATAGATATAAGCTGCAGTTCACAAAGTGTCAAAGTATCAGTCGGCTCGTGATTGTGAGTGGCAAATCAAATGATAAGTCCCATCTTCATTGTTTTCTTGATGCACACAATGAGGCCTTTTCTGAAGGACACCCACTGAGGATCTTTATCACCCTCCTTTCTATTGCCAAGTTCTCCGAGTGTTGTGATATCTGGTTTCTCAGTACCAAATTTAAAAAGATCGGAAACAAAAGCCCATCTACTCACCCTAACCCTAACCCTAACCCTGCCGGACAAGTGGGCTCTTAGAGATTCTTAAATTGGTCATATTTAAAATGTTCTACTCAATTTAGTTCTACTCAAGGCAGATTGTATATAAGATTTACATATTTTATAATTAATCCAATAGATGCAGCACATGTTGTGAAGATTAAAATTTCCCACACAGCAATATTAATAAAGACCTGAATTCTTACTTTTTCTTCAGTTTGACCTGAACATTTTATGTTCTATCTCTAATTAATGTTCTTTGATTGCTACTTCCAATAACACCAGAACAAACAGCTAGTTTAATAGCAATAAATGATCTGCTGGAGGAATTTAGCAGATCGAGCAGCGTCTGTGAAAGGTAAGGAGTTGTCAGCATTTTGGGCTGAAACCCCGCATACCATTAATACTGATCAAATCATTGCAGGTGGTACATACTTTAAGTTTCTTTTTAACTTTCTGATCAATGGAAGAGGGAAGAAGAGAGAATGTATGGGGTGAGTTGGGTCTTTGATTATGCTGGCTTCTTAACCGAGGCAGTGAGAAGTACAGACATGAATCCAAAAAGAGGAGGCTGGTTCCCTTGACGTGCTGAGCTGGATAACAGTGTTGCCTGATTCAGAGAATAAAGACAAATTCATGTTTGGTCTCCCCCTGTTGTAATTTTTGCAGAATTCACAAGATCCCCTTTAAACCATGTTAGAGGAGATTCATCTCAAAAGGGGAATTTACCAGTTAAGAGCTCCGTTTGGGTTAATAAAACAGCTATTCCAGCCTTTTGTCATTGTTATTAGTTTGGCATCCCAACATCAGATTAGTTGAAATAAGTCACTTGTGAACTTGAACTGAATACTTTCCAAGTGTGGGATACAAATTTGTTACTGTCTTTTGTACTTGCGCATTCTTTATCAGCTCTGAATGCAGTCACACTTAAAGCAATGGTGCCAGAAGCGTGAGGACATTCCTCCTGGTTTTTCTGGTTACCCCAACTTTATCTAGTGTAATGCAAGGTCAGAGCAGTTTGTAATCCAGAGTCACTGCTCTTTTCCATGTTGTCTTTGAATATTATCTTACATAAGAGATTACTTCAAAGAAGTGAAAAGCACACTTCTGAAATAGAACACAAGTACCAAATGTACTCGGAGGAGAGAACAAAGCCTATTTGTAAATTGAGACAATAAGTAGTTTGTTTCAGACACATAAATCAATTATTGAGTGGACTTGCTAAGCAATGTGCCCGGGATTGTTGTTGTTCAGTTGGTGAAGATTATGCTTGTGAAGAGAGTGGTGATACTCTGCCAGCCTGTCCTTAACTTTGCATAGTTATCTCAACATAACTAGATAGCATGAGTATTAACTGTACCTACTACAGAAACAGTAAATACTAGGTACACTTAGTTATAGAGTTGCTATTTTGTGTTGAGCTCTTAATTAGAAATTTTAAAAGTGGATAAGCTACCATGTGTTAAATTGAATAGAAGGGACGGCAGAGCGAGTAAATGGAATATCTATTATGAGAGGACATCAGAAACCAATTGTGTAGAATGCCTTATCATCAGATTGGGTAGCTGAATTACAGAACACCTTCATTCAATCGGCAAGGGCAATACTGGGTTTCTAGTCGTTATCACATTAAATGCTAAACAATTTCATTCCGATTCCCATTCCCATTCTGACGTTTTGTTCATGGTCTCCTCTTGTGCCAAGAGGGGGCCACCCTCAGGGTGGAGGAGCAGCATCTTATATTCCGCCTGGGTAGCCTTCAAACTGATGGTCTGAATATCGATTTCTTATTCTGATAAACAATTAAACCACCCCCCCCATCTTTCTCTATTTCCTACTCTGACGTTTTACCTCTCTCCCTTGCCTATGATGTTTTACCTTTCTCCCCTGCCTATTTCCTACTCTGATGTTTTACCTCTCTCACCTGCCTATTTCCTACTCTGACGTTTTGCCTCTCTCACCTGCCTATAACCTCCCCCGGGTCCCTTCCTCCTTCCCTTCCTCCTATGGTCCACTCTTCTCTCCTATCAGATTCCTTTTTCTCCAGCCATTGACCTTTCCCATCCACCTGACTTCACCTATCACCTTCCAGTTAGCCTCCTTCCCCTCCACCCAACTTTTTATTCTGCCATCTTCCCTATTCCTGCTCAGACCTGAAGAAGGGCCTCGGCTCGAAATGTCGACTCCTTATTAATTTCCATAGATGCAGCCTGACCTGCTGAGTTCCTCCAGCATTTTGCATGTGTTACATTAATTCTCCTACTGCTCTCCCTCTGGGAACTCTGTCTCCAGCATCTTGCATTGCTCCAGAGATGCCCAATGTAAACTTGAGACAAAGCACCTCATCTTTCATTGCAGACCTGGGGGTCTTAATATTAACGGTTTCAGGTAAGTTTTTTCCCTTTCCCTCTCCATGGATGTGGTTGTTCCTTTGTGATTCAATTAGTTTTTTATTCTTTTCTGGCACCAACTGCTGGTTTTAAAAATAATTGTTGTCTTGCTAGCCTTGGTTTGTGCTCTGTCACAGATAATCCCTACATTTTTGCCTGGTCTGCAACTTGAAAGTCTTGTTCATTCAGTTTTTTAGTTCTCATGGAGGGTTCTTGACATCTGTCCTCACAGATACTGCCTGACCTGCTAATTGCTGCCAGTATTTTCTCCTTCCACTTTGATTTTCCAGAAGTTGCAGTCTTTTGGTCCAACTATAAGGACAAATTGATAAGAGTCGATGTTATCAATGTTCCATGTTGAAAGAAGTCTGAGATTGAGCAATTATTATCCCAGATCATTATTCAAAGAAGAGCAGTGAAATGAACCCTAATCTCCTGGCCATTATTTATCTCATGACCAACATCTCTAAAATAGACTCTTAAGTCATCATCTCATTGTCATTTCAGGAGCATGCTCAGAGTAAGTTAGCTGATGTGAAGACTGTGAAAATTGGTTTATAAATTTAATTTTTTTCTTATGATTACTCGTACATCAATTAGAATTTGCTCTATGCTTTTCTGGAAAGAAGAAAGATGGATTTTACGTCATGATATTTAGGTTATGCTGGAATCTTGGCCAAAGTACTGATATAATTCTCAGCTGGGTTTTGTTCTGAATAGCTTCATTGTGTCCTCTTCCACTTGAGATACAGATGCTGCTGATGCTTCTCCTACAGCTGTGCTGTTTGGTGAAAAATACTTGAGAATCAACTACAAACCTTTTTCCAAATTGGTTCTAACCACTGATGTCAAGGCGGTGTTTAATTTTTAATTTAATGGATTTAGTTTTGTCCTCTGTGCTTCTACATCAAACCATCGTTGGTTACCTTTGTCATTTGCCGCTTCGCACTTGTTCCCATGTGCTTGATGTGGCTTTGTAGCTGTTTATATTTCCTGAAGTCTGGGTAAATTACTGAATTTATCTTTCCTGTGATTTTTCAAAGATAGTCCTCGGCTTATGTTTATAGGATGTGTGAAAATTTGAGAAGAACATGTTAGGTGGTTTCAAAAATACCTAAAGCATTTCTCTTAGTTGGATTTATTTCTTCTCTACCATTATTGTCAAGAGAATGTAAATTGGAAGAAGTAGAACATTATTCACATAAACAGAAACAAAAATTTTTGCAAAGTGGGTCTGATTAATTGAAAATCGTGTCTTAGCGTTTTATGCATTTTTGATGGAAAATGTTGGAATGCTTCTTATTTCAAACCCATTTCAGCATAAAAAATGAATCAGATTCAGTTTTATTGATACTGACATAAATCATGAAATTTGTTACTTTTTGACAGCACTACAGTGCAGGCATGACAAGTTAATATAAAAATTACAATAAATTACGTAAGTTACAATAAAAATAACGAGTGCAGAAGTGGTATAGTGAGGTACGGTTCATGGACCATGGCAGAAGAGAAGAAACTGTTCCTAAATCATTGAGATTGAGTCTTCAAGCTCCTTCACCTCCTCCCTAATGAGAAGAGGGCATGACCTAGGTGGTGAGGGTATTTAGTGATGGATGCCACCTTCTTGAGACACCGCCTTTGGAAGATGTCGTTGATAGTGGGGAGGCCTGTGCTGATGGCGGAGCTGACTGAATCTACAATCCTCTGAAGCCTCCTATGATCCAGTGCGTTGGTGCCTCCCTGTCAGACAATGATGCAACCAGTCCGAGTGCTCTTTACATTTGAAATTTGTAGAAATTTGCTCAAGTCTATCATGACATACCAAATCTTCCCAAACTCCAAATGAAGTGTAGCTGCTGGCATGCCTTCATCAAGGTAGCATCAATATGAAGGGCCTAGGATGCGTCCTCTGAGATGTTGACACCAAGGAAATTGAAGCTGCTAACTTCCTCTTCCTAAAGTCCACAACTGATTCCATGGTCTTGCTGATGTTGAGTGTGAGGTTATTGTTGCAACACCACTTGACCAGCTGATCTATCTCACTGCTATACGCCTCCTCTGAGGTTCTCCAAACAGCAGTGGTGTTACCGGTCAATTTATAGATGGTGTTTGGGTGGTACCTAGCCACACGGTCATGAGTGTAGAGGAAGTAGAGCAGTGGGGTTAAGGCATGGCTGTGTTGCTTCTTTCAGGAGGAAGAGATTTTAATACTAATCTGTACTGACTCCGATCTCCTGATGAGGAAGTCGAGGATTCCGTTGCAGAGGGAGGTATAAAGGTCCAGGTTTTTATGCTTGTTGATTGGTTCTGAGGGGATGATGCTGTTGAATGCCAAGCTGTAATTGATAAACAACAGCATGACATGATGTATTGCTGTTGTTCAGGTGGTCCAAAGCCCAGAGGAGAGTCTGTGAGATGGCATCTGCTGTAGACCTATTTTTCTAGTAGGCAAAATGCAGTGGATTCAGGTCCTTGCTGAGGCAATAGTTAATTCTGCCTATCACCAACCTCTCAAAGCAATTCATCATAGTAAATCTGAGTGTGATTGGGCGATAGTCATTGAAGTAGCTCACCCTCCTCTTCTTGGGCACCGGTAAGACTGATGCCCTTTTGAAGCTATTTGAGAGGGAGAAGGGAAACTCGGAAGTGTCAGTATTACAGTTGAACAAAGGGGACTATGGTGCTATGAGGGAGGAGCTGGCCAAAGTTCAATGGAACAATACCCTAGCAGGGATGACAGTGGAACAGCAATGGCAAGTGTTTCTGGGAATAATGCGGAAGGTGCAGGATCAGTTTATTCCAAAGAGGCAGAAAGAGCCTAAGGGGAGTAAGGGGGGGGGGCCGTGGCTGACAAGGGAAGTAATGGACAGTATAAAAATAAAAGAGAAGAAGTATAACATATCAAAGGCGAGTGGGAAGCCGGAAGATTGGGAGACTTTTAAAGAGCAACAGAAAGTAACTAAAAAGTCAATACGCGGAGAAAGAATGAGGTACGAAGGTAAACTAGCCAAGAATATAAAGGAGGATAGTAAAAGCTTCTTTAGGTATGTGAAAGGAAAAAAATAGTTGAGACCAAAATTGGGCCCTTGAAGACAGAAACGGGTGAATTTATTATGGGAAACAAGGAAATGGCAGACGAGTTGAGCAGGTACTTTGGATTTGTCTTCACTAGGGAAGACACAAACAATCTCCCAGATGTAATAGTGGCCAAAGGACCTAGGGTAATGGATGAACTGAAGGAAATTTATATTAGGCAGGAAATGGTGTTGGATAGACTGTTGGGTCTGAAGGCTGATAAGTCCCCGGGACCTGATGGTCTGCATCCCAGTGTACTTAAGGAGGTGACTTTAGAAATCGTGGACGCATTGGTAATCATTTTCCAATGTTCTATAGATTCAGGATCAGTTCCTGTGGATTGGAGGGTGGCTAATGTTGTCCCTCTCTTCAAGAAGGGAGGAAGAGAGAAAGCAGGGAATTATAGACCGGTTAGCCTGACGTCGGTGGTGGGAAAGATGCTGGAGTCAATTATAAAAGATGAAATTACGACACATCTGGATAGCAGTAACAGGATCGGTCCAAGTCAGCATGGATTTAGGAAGGGGAAATCGTGCTTGACTAATCTTCTGGAATTTTTTGAGGATGTAACTATGAAAATGGACAAGGGAGAGCCAGTGGATGTAGTGTACCTGGACTTTCAGAAAGCCTTTGCTAAAGTCCCACATAGGAGATTAGTGGGCAAAATTAGGGCACATGGTATTGGGGGCAGAGTACTGACATGGATTGAAAATTGGCTGGCTGACAGAAAACAAAGAGTAGTGATTAACGGGTCCCTTTCAGAATGGCAGGCGGTGACCAGTGGGGTACCACAGGGTTCAGTGCTGGGACCGCAGCTGTTTACAATATATATTAATGATTTAGATGAGGGAATTAAAAGTAACATTAGCAAATTTGCCGATGACACAAAGCTGGGTGGCAGTGTGAAATGTGAGGAGGATGTTATGAGAATGCAGGGTGACTTGGACAGGCTGGGTGAGTGGGCAGATTCATGGCAGATGCAGTTTAATGTGGATAAGTGTGAGGTTATCCACTTTGGTGGTAAGAACAGGAAGGCAGATTGTTATCTAAATGGAGTCAAGTTAGGAAAAGGGGAAGTACAACGAGATCTAGGTGTTCTTGTACATCAGTCACTGAAAGCAAGCATGCAAGTACAGCAGGCAGTGAAGAAAGCTAATGGTATGCTGGCCTTCATAACAAGGGGAATTGAGTAGAAGAGCAGAGAGGTCCTTCTGCAGCTGTACAGGGCCCTGGTGAGACCACACCTGGAGTACTGTGTGCAGTTTTGGTCTCCAAATTTGAGGAAGGACATTCTTGCTATTGAGGGAGTGCAGCGTAGGTTCACGAGGTTAATTCCCGGGATGGCAGGACTGTCATATATCGAAAGATTGGAGCGACTGGGCTTGTATACTCTGGAATTTAGAAGGCTGAGTGGGGGATCTTATTGAAACATATAAGATTATTAAGGGATTGGACACGCTGCAGGCAGGAAGCATGTTCCTGCTGATGGGTGAGTCCAGAACCAGAGACCACAGTTTAAGAATAAGGGGTAGGCCATTTAGAACGGAGTTGAGGAAAAACTTTTTCACCCAGAGAGTGGTGGATATATAGAATGCTCTGCCCCAGAAGGCTGTGGAGGCCAAGTCTCTGGATGCTTTCAAGAAAGAGATGGATAGAGCTCTTAAAGATAGCAGAATCAAAGGTTATGGGGATAAGGCAGGAACTGGATACTGATTGTGGATGATCAGCCATGATCACAGTGAATGGCAGTGCTGGCTCGAAGGGCCGAATGGTCTACTCTTGCACCTATTGTCTGTTGTCTATTGCTAGTGGGAACTTCCGACTGCAGGAATGAAAGGTTGAAGATGTCCTTGAGTATTCCAGCCAGTTGGTTGGCACAGGTTTTCAGTACCCTGCCAGTGGGTGTGATTAAATGCAACTTAAGGTTAGCTATGGTTGTTACAACAAATAATCTTTAATCAGATCTTGACCAATTAGAAAAATGGGCTGCAAAATGGCAGATGGAATTTAATGCAGACAAGTATGAGTGTTGCACTTTGCAGGATAAACCAGGGTAATACTTACACAGTGAATGGTAGGTCTCTGAGGTGTGTCATAGAACAAAGGGATTTGGAAATACAGATCCATAAGTCCTTGAAAGTGGAATCACAGGAGACAGGGTCATAAAGGGAGCTTTTGGCGCTTTGGCCATCATAAGTCAGGACACAGAGTACAGGAATTCGAATGTTATATCAAAGTTTTATAAGACATGTATGAGGTCAAATTTAAAGTATTGTGTACAATTCTGGCTGTCTACCCACAGGAAAAGTACTAACAAATTTTAAAGAGTGCAGAGAAAATTTACGAGGAGGTTGCCATGACTTAAAGACCTGAGTTATAGGGAAAGATTGAATAGGCTTGTCCATTGCTCCCCGGAGGGCATGAAAATGAGGGGAGATTTTACAGAGAGATACAAATTTATGAGAGGTAAGGTCAATGCATGCAGGCTTTTTCCCTTCAGGTAAAATAGAATAGTATAGAACTTTCTTGCCATTGCTCAAGACAATAGTCCCTGCAAGTCAGGTATTTCAGATATTTATAATGCATGCTGTACAACAATTAAAAAAAAATTCCTATATTTACATGCAATAAGTGACTTTGATAGTCCATAACACTCAAAGGCCATTGGCCGGGAACTAGCATTATTCAGCTGCATAATAGCCCTCCGGAAGAAGCTGTTTTTCAGTTTTACTTCTTGGCTAAGATGTTTCTGTATCTCCTACCAGATGGCAGGAGATTGAACAGACAGTGTGCGGGGTGGGTGGGTCATTAATGAAGTTACAAGCATGCCGTAGGCATTCAAGAGTTATAGATCGTCTCCAGGTCTGGTAGTTGAATCCCAGTGATGTGCTGAGCCATTCTAATCATCCGTTGGAGTGCTTTGTGATCTGTCTTGCTGCAGCTACAGTTCTACACTGTCATTCCGTATGTCAGTATGCTCTCCATCACACATTGATACAAGTTGGCCATCAATTTTTGAGGCAGATTAGCTCTCCTTAAACACCTCAGGTGATATAGTCTCAGAAAGGCAGCGTCCATTATTAAGGACCTCCAGCACCCAGGGCATGCCCTTTTCTCACTATTACCATCAGGTAGGAGATACAGAAGCCTGAAGGCACACACTCAGCAATTCAGGAACAGCTTCTTCCCCTCTGGCATCTGATTCCAAGGACATTGAAGCTTTGGACACCACCTCACTTTTTAAAAAGTTTTGCACATTTAAAAAAATATATTCAATATATGTGATTGATTTACTTGTTTATTTATTATTATGTTTTATTTTATTTTTATTATTATTATTTCTCTCTCTCTGCAAGATTATGTATTGCATTGAACTGCTGCTGTTAAGTTAACAAATTTCACGTCACATGCCAGTGATAGTAAACCTGATTCTGACTCTGATTCTCTTGTGCTTTCCCGACTAGTGAGGTTGTGTTGAAAGACTAAGAGAGCTGGTGATGTTCATCCCCAAAAACTTGAAACTGGAGACTCTTTCCATTACCCCACCACTTATAGTGGGGCTTCTTCGGGACCTCTGCCTTCCTGAAGTCGACTGTCATTTCTTTTGTTGTCTTGATGTTGAGTGATAGGTTGTGGTTCCTGCACCAATCGGACAGTTTCTGCACCTCCCTTCTATGTGCAGATTCATTATAGTTTGTGATTAGGCCAATCACAGTTATGTGTTTTGGAAATTTGATGATTGAGTTTGTAGCATGAGCAGGAGTGCAGTCATACGTGAAGAGAGAATAGAGAAGTGGAGAGTGGAGAGAGAACTTCTCTCAGAGGGTGATGTGAGTGTGGACTGAACCAACTGTGGAAGTGGTCAATTGTAACATTTAAGAGAAGTTTTGATAGGTTTATGGATGGGAGCAATTTGAAGTGATATGGTCTGGGTGCAGGTAGATGGGACTAGGAGGCAAATCAGGTTGGCATGGACTAGATGGGTCAAAGGGCCTGTTTCTTTGCTGTAGATGGAACTCTTATGATTCAAAGAAGTACTTTCTACCATGCTAAAGTGAAATTTTCAGTTTCTTTATATTCATTGAATATTCAAATCTAAATCAAATATCACCCCAATTTCAAACTACGCTGAACCCACAGAACACCTGTATATGACATCAACATTGTTGTACATATTTTTGTGCAACTGTACAAGAAAATTAGAACAGTAAAGGGTTCATGAGCTCATAATCTAGTTCATTCAAAGTTCAGTTTATTAGTCTGACATGAGCTTCTCTTCCATATTAACTGATGATAATCTCCTTTGCTGAAAGTTATGTTGCTTTCTTTTCAGTCTAAAGTAAAAAAATACAAGTATTAAATATTAAACAAGGTTTAAATATTACAGTCTGTTTCAGTATAATACTCATTTAGTCCTATCATAGAAGTGGCAATTAATCTTAAGTACATCATACATATTAACTGATAAAAAGATAAAGCTTCTTATAAATGTGTCTCCTGACTTGTGGAATAATTACCTTTAGTCCTGTATTTATTTAAGATTAATTGTACATTAGTCATCAACTCATTCCTATTTCTGGGTTTTCGGATTAATAGATCATATTTACCCTTAATTATTTCCTCCCGCAAAATTAAGATTAATGGCTATAGAAATCAACCCAGCCAAAATTTTTTCTAAATCCCTTTGTTTTGGCTCAGTTTAAAAAAAATGCAGGGTAGATGGGAGCCTACTCTCTGTCAGTATGATGTTTGTACAATGTGGTATGCTGGCCAGTGGTGTAGTGGCATCAGCTCTGGACTTTGAGGTGAAAACAGCCAAGTTCAAATCTGGCTCATTCCATACACGCTTTCCATCCACATCAACATGCTACAGAAATGGCAAAAACACTGCCCAATGCACCACAAGGTGCAAAAGGTTCAGCGATCTGCAGCATCAGATTTTTAAAAATATAAATAATTAGTCATGTGTTTGCAGAATTTGGTCAATAAGGAGGCTCAAGACAGCTTGATCTTGACATTATGCAGTTTCATATTATATGTTTTGTTCACTAATAATTGATCGTAAATGCTGACTTACATAATTTGTCCGTCTGATCATTGCCTCCCACTGACCAGAATATTGAAAATAATATCCCCAGATTTCCTCTTGTACACTATTTAGAGTGATTGAATAAAAGACAGAGGTTGTTTGACCAACCATGTCCATGCTAGTTGAAAATTAAATTAGTCTCATTTCCAAGTGTTCAGATTTTGGGCCCCCAAATGCTGATCCAGTTTCTTTTTAAAAACAATCTGGGCTTTTCCCCCCACCCCCATCACCCTTTTAGGCTGTAAATTCTACCTTGCACCGAAGTGAAATAATTTTATTCTCTGACATTCCTCCAACCTTTATACTTTTATACTTTATACTTAATTGTCACCAAACAATTGATACTGGAGTGTATAATCATCACAGCGATATTTGATTCTGCGCTTCGCGCTCCCTGGAGTACAAATCGATAGTAGATATTAAAAATTTAAATTATAAACCATAAATAGAAAACAGAAAAGAGGAAGTAAGGTAGTACAAAAAAAACCGAGAGGCAGGTTGGATATTTGGAGGGTACAGCCCAGATCCGGGTCAGGATCCATTCAGCAGTCTTATCACAGTTGGAAAGAAGCTGTTCGCAAATCTGGCCGTACAAGTCTTCAAGCTCCTGAAGCTTCTCCCGGAGGGAAGAGGGACGAAAAGTGCATTGTCTGGGTGGGTTGTGTCCTTGATTATCCTGGCAGCACTGCTCCGACAGTGTGCGGTGTAAAGTGAGTCCAAGGACGGAAGATTGGTTTGTGTGATGTGTTGCACCGTGTTCACGACCTTCCGCAGCTTCTTTCAGTCTTGGACAGGACAACTTCCATACCAGGTTGTGGTGCACCCTAGAAGAATGCTTTCTACAGTGCATCTATAAAAATTAGTGAGGTTTTAGGGGACAGGCCAAATTTCTTTAGCTTTCTTAGGAAGTAAAGGCGCTGGTAGGCCTTCTTGGCAGTGGACTCTGCTTGGTTGGACCAAGTCGGGTCATTTGTGATATTGACCCCAGGAACTTAAAGCTTTTGACCTGTTTCACTTGTGCACCACCGATGTAAATTGGGTCATGCGGTCTGCTACTCCTTCTGAAGTCAACAACCAATTCCTTCGTCTTGCTGACGTTGAGGGATAGGTTATTGTCTTCGCACCATGCCACCAGGTTCTTAATTTCCTCTCTGTACTCAAACTCATCATTACCCGAGATACGGTCTACAATTGTGGTGTCATCAGCAAACTTATATATTGAGTTTGATGGAAACTTGGCTACACATCATGGGTGTACAGTGAGTACAGCAGGGGGCTGAGTACACAGCCTTGTGGGGTACCGGTGCTCAGAGTGATTGTAGAGGAGAGCTTGTCCCCTATTTTTACAGCTTGGGTCCTGTCTGTGAAGAAATTGATCCAGCTGCAGATCTGAGTGCTAAGGCCCAGGTGCCGGAGCTTAGGAATCAGTTTATTTGGAATGATGGTATTAAAGGTAGAGTTGTAGTCAATGAAAAGGAGCCTTACATATGCGTCTTTATCCTCCAAGTGTTCTAAGGAGGAATGTAGGGCCAGAGAGATGGCATCTGTCGTTGACCTGTTGCTCCAGTAACCTTCCCAGTTAAGTCAATTTTATGCAGTTGGTTTGTGAAATAGGTCCTTTTTGTTTACCTTAATCCCTTAAAATACAATTCAGTAATATTCCCCTTCAGTCTGTTTTATTCTGAAGAGAAAGGTTCCAGTACAGATATTCTCTTCTCATAATTATAGGTCTCTAGTCCTGACAACGCCAAGGTCAACATCCTTCATTGTTCTTATTACATCCTTCCTGTGGTGTAGTAACTGGAATTTACACACTGTTCTAGCTGTGACCTAAATAAAGTTCTGTAGCTTGACCTCCATATTTCTGAAATCTTGGCTTATCCAATAAAGACAATCATCCCATTTAATTTCTTAATCACCTTATCTACCTGTCCTGCTAATTGAAACACATCACCAATGAGATGACTTAGTATATTTTTCACAATTGAACGTGTTGCATCCATGTAATGGATTGAAACCCTGACACAGCTATTATACAGTGGCATGGAAAAGTCTGGGCACCCCTGGTCAAAATTTCTGTTACTGGGAATAGTTAAGTGAGTAGAAGATGAACTGATCTCCAAAAGTCATAAAGTTAAAGACGAAACATTCTTTTCAACATTTTAAGCAAGATTAGTGTATTATTTTTGTTTTGTACAATTTTAGAGTGGGAAAAAAAGGAAAGGAGTACCATGCAAAAGTTTGGGCACCCCAAGAGATTTGAGCTGTCAGATAACTTTTACCAAGGTCTCAGACCTTAATTAGCTTGTTAGGGCTGTGGCTTCTTCACAATCATTGTTAGGAAAGGGCAGGTGATGCAAATTTCAAGGCTTTATAAATACCCTGACTCCTCAAACCTTGTCCCAACAATCAGCAGCCTTGGGCTCCTCTAAGCAGCTGCCTAGCACTCTGAAAATTAAAATAAATGATGCCCACAAAGCAGGAAAAGGCTATAAGAAGATAGCAAAGTATTTTCAGGTAGCTGTTTCCTCAGTTCGTAATGTAATTAAGAAATGGCAGTTAATAGGAACGGTGGAGGTCAAGTTGAGGTCTGGAAGACCAAGAAAATTTTCCGAGAGAACTGCTTGTAGGATTGCTAGAAAGGCAAATCAAAACCCCCGTTTGACTGCAAAAGACTTTCAGGAAGATTTAGCAGACTCTGGAGTGGTGGTGCACTGTTCTACTGTGCAGCGACACCTGCACAAATATGACCTTCATGGAAGAGTCATCAGAAGAAAACCTTTTCTGCGTCCTCACCACAAAATTCAGAGTCAGAAGTTTGCAAAGGAACATCTAAACAAGCCTGATGCATTTTGGAAACAAGTCCTTTGGACTGATGAAGTTAAAATAGAACTTTTTGGCTGCAACGAGCAAAGGTATGTTTGGAGAAAAAAGGGTGCAGAGTTTCATGAAAAGAGCACCTCTGCAACTGTTAAACATGGGGGTGGATCGATCATGCTTTGGGCTTGTGTTGCAGCCAGTGGCACGGGGAAAATTTCACTGGTAGAGGGAAGAATGAATTCAATTAAATATCGGCAAATTCTGGAAGCAAACATCATACCATCTGTAAAAAAAAGCTGAAGATGAAAAGAGGATGGCTTCTACAACAGGATAATGATCCTAAACACACCTCAAAATCCATAATGAGCTACCTCAAGAGGCGCAAGCTGAAGGTTTTGCCATGGCCCTCACAGTCCCCCAACCTAAACATCATTGAAAATCTGCGGGAAGACCTCAAAAGAGCAGTGCATGCAAGATGGCCCAAGAATCTTATGGAACTAGAAGACCTTTGCAAGGAAGAATGGGCGAAAATCCCCCAAACAAGAATTGAAAGACTCTTAGCTGGCTACAGAAAACGTTTCCAAGCTGTGATACTTGCCAAAGCGGGTGTTACTAAGTACTGACCATGAAGAATGCCCAAACCTTTGCTTTGGGCCCTTTTCCTTTTTTGTTATTTTGAAACTGTAAAAGATGGAAATTAAAAAATAATTTTGCTTAAAATATTAAAGAAATGTGTCATTTTTAACTTTATGCCTTTTGGAAATCAGGTTATCTGCTACTCGCTTAGCTATTCACAGTAACAGAAATTTTGACCGGGGGTGCCCAAACTTTTGCATGTCCCTGTACATCCAATTGTGTCTCAAAAATCACACAGAATTATCTTTTTTTCCTCTCGTGTAGGGTTCTGGATCACTGGTCTTGAATGCCATGGATTCTGTGAATTTCCTGATTTATCCAGGACTTTCTTGCCCGTAATATTTCCATATCTGTTTATACCTATTCTTCAATCATTACTCGACAAGCTGATGGAATGTTTTCATTTCACACTTGTCAGCTTTCAGAACAGAGTAAATAAAATTAGTGTATAATGTCAAGTTGTGATTAACAGGGTTGAGGCTACATGGTTTATTCTTTACAGGAACATATAGCTGCTCAGAGAGCCTAGAGCAGATTTATATCCTTACCCAAAAAGCACAGTCAGAGTTCATGGTCAGAGTTTGACACAGGAGGTGAGGTGCTGGAATTTAGAGGTTGGGCAGGTATTCAACAGAAAATGATAACTCTCCTAAATATATATTCCCTTCATCATTCTGGAACATTACCTTCTAAGAAGTAACTATGTGATTGAAGTCTGATTTAAAAGCAAGAGTTGGGTCGGCTGGTGGCACAACGACATCGGCGCCAGACCCGGGAGCGGAGGTTCCCGGGTTCCAAACTAGTTGGGTCCACTCCCAAGTGCACTTTCCATCCGTGCTGGGTTGAGTGTCGAGATCACAACTCGATCTTGTAAAATAAAGGGAAAATACTGTGAAAATGTCTGTGTGAGGAGTAATGTGTTACAGTCTCTCTCTCTCTCTCTCTCTCTCGCTCCACGCTTTGCAAAAGCCATGAAAAAGACATCATCATGGACACACGCATGGACACGCAGACGTACACACACAGACGCGCACGCATGCAGGCACACGCCAAAAAAAAATTTAGAAGCAAGAGTCATTGAACAGAATGCTAAAATCCAAAGGAAAAATCAATAGACCATCAATGAGAGTGCAATAATGGCCCATCACACAACTTCCTGGGCGATACCAGACAGGGCATATTTAGAAAAAAACTGATGCATTAAAGTATTTTATAAGTGCACAAGTACATAACTTGGATTCCACAGCTTATTTAGTTTACAGTAATACTAACCCATTTATAGAGCACTTATCATGCAGCCTATATAGTTCAATGTAAATCGACTACAGCTCAGCATTCAATATCATCATGCCCTCAAAACTAATCAATAAACTTCAAGACCTTGGCCTCCATACATCCTTGTGCAATTGGATTCTCGATTTCCTTACATGTAGACCCCAGTCAGCTGGGATTGGCCTCCTCACCAGTCCCTATCTGCTCAGGCTGTGTGCTGAGGCACCTGCTCTACTCACTTTACACTAATTACTGTGTGGCTAAGCACGGCTCCAATGCCCTATTCAAGTTTGCTGACGACACCACTGTCGTAGGCCAAATCAAAGGTGGTGATGAATCAGCATATAAGAGGGAGAATGAAAATCTGGCTGAGTGGTGCCACAATAACAATCTCTCACTCAATGTCAGCAAGACAACAGAGCCGATTATTGAATTCAAGAGGAGGAAGCCAGAGGTCCAGTTCTCATTGGAGGATCAGAGGTGGAGAGGGTCAGCAACTCAGTGTCATCATTTTGAAGGTCCTGTCCTGGGCCTAGCATGTAAGGGAAATTATGAAGAAAGCATGGCAGTGCCTCTACTTCCTCAGATGTTTGCGAAGATTCGGTATTACATCTAAAACTTCGACAAACTTCTGTAGGTGTGTGGTGGAGAGTGTATTGGCTGGTAGCATCACAGCCTGGTATGGAAACCCCAATGCCCTTGAATGGAAAATCCTATAAAAAGTAGTAGATTTTGCCCAGTCCATCACAGGTAAGGCCGTCCCCACCATTGAGCACATCCACACGAAGTGTTGTTGCAGGAAAGCAAGGATCAATAAATAGGCTTTGAGGTGGTGTTTAGAAGTGTCAATTAAGTTCATAGTTTTAGGTATTGGATTCCACAACTTAGGAGTGTAATTCAAAAAAGCTGTCCTGCCAATTATCTTTTGAGAGAGATTGCTTAAATTTAAGAGACCGGCGGCAGGGGACATAAGATATAGGAGCAGAATTAGGTCATTTGTCCCATCGAGTCTGCTCCACCGTTTCATCATGGCTGATCCAATTTTCCTCTCAGTCCCAATCTCCTGCCTTCTGTCTGTATCCCTGACCAATCAAGAATCTGTCAACCTCTGCCTTAAATGTACATGAAGACTTGGCCACAGCTGCCTGTAGCAATGATTCACCACTCTCTGGCTAAAGAAATTGCTCCTCATCTCATAAGGCTCTTTTATTTGTATGCCAAAAAGGACCTAGTCCTTTCCTGGTGTACATGATGAATAAACTCTTCCCGGGCTTCCAGCCGGGTACAGATATCGATTATTATCGATGTTTTGATAACAAGCTCCAGCATCTTCCTAATCCCTGATGTATCTGGCGGAGTCTGTCATTGAAGCATCAGTTATAATCAATATCTGTACCTGGCTGGAATCCCGAAAGGAATTCATTCATCTTGATAAGCCTTCAATGTAGATGTCACTTATTTGAAATATTGTAATTGTGCATATCACTTAGTCTGTCATACGTGACTTCTGCCTTCAATGGAATATTGTATGAAGTGTGATGCTTTGTGAAACTGTAGAAGTTAATTGTGGTTTATTATTGGGAGTTTAAGGTTAGCTATGTTCAAGAGTTAGAAAGTAGCATCTTGGAACGTTCTGCACAAAAATCAACAAAAACATCCATCTACTGTATAGAGATGAGTCTGTGAGAACCAAAATGCCAATAGGGTATAGATGTATAGGGTGAAGGTATAACTTGGTAAATGATGTGGTCACTGAAGAAGTTTGCCTGACTACAGACGTTGGCAGTCATCAAATTGCACATGCTATTTTTGTCTCTTTCAAGGCACACAAGGTTTGACCTTCATCTAGCTGCAATTACAATGCCAGCTGGAGACAAAGTCCACACACATACAACAGAACAATCACTTGCATTTACTCAAATAAATTCACTCTTACCAGAAATTTCATTGTTTAGTCCCAGAAAGGTATAGTGGGGCTAGTCTTTGGGAATGTGAAGTCATTAATAAATTCTCTAGGTGTTTATGCAGTGAGTTGTTTCTGCAATGCTTAGCTTCAGTACATATTAGTTCTGCGGGTTTTGTAGAACAAGGAATGTGTATGGTTATTTCCCTTTGTAGAATAGGAATGGACGTGTGGAGACAAGATAATCATCTGGCAAGCTATCTGCATTGAACTGGAATATTGCTGTCTCGGCATTAAGCTTCATGAAAAAATGTCAATAATTACGGACGTTTATCTGCATCTGCTTTTAGCATGAATTAAACCTTACACATGTTACCTGAAGCCCAGTGTCATCCTGCCACATGGATGTTCTACACATTAGTGCAAGCAGAGCATCTAAAAGTTCAGGTGAGCAAAGGAGAGTTGTCAACCTTAACAGAAGATGTGAGTAAAGAACATTGTGAATTGTTTGGAACAACATAGGAAGCAGGAGTAAGCGTAAATTGGGGGACCACTTTATTGAGTACCTCTGCTCAATCCATCAAAAGTGGAACTTCCTGGTGGCCAAACATTTTAATTACCATTCCTGTCCCCATTCCGACATGGCATCCTCTTCTGCATCCTCAGGGCAAAGGAGGAGCACTTTATATTCTGTCTGCATTGCATCCAACCTGATGGTATGAATATTGATTTCTCCTTCTGGTGAAAAAAATTCCCCTACCCCTCCCCTCTTCTTCTATTCCCCACTTTGGCCCTTTGCCTCTTCTAACCTGCCTATCACATCTACTTGGTCCCCCTCCTTGTTCCCTTTTTCCTATGATCCATTCTCCTGTCCTATCAGATTCCTTCTTCTCTAGCCCTTTGCCTTTCCTAAACACCGGGCTTCACGTATCACTTTCCGGCAATCCTCCTTTCCTCCCCCACCATTTTATTCTGACGCCTACCCCTTCCTTTCTAGTCCCAAAGAAGGGTCTTGGTCTGAAGCGCCAACTGTTTATTCCTCTTCATAGATGCTGCCTGACTTGCTGAGTTCCTCAAGCATTTTGTGCGCATTGCTTTGGATTTCCAGCATCTGCAGAATGACACTACAGACAGACTTTGACTATTAACATTTTTGTGATTATCATCAGAATAGTATTTATTAATCTGAACTTAGACCTCTACTGTATGCATTTATTAATAACGTTTTCTCAACTCAAGCATTTGGCATTTCCATCAAGACAGAAATCAAATCTGAGCAATCTTACCCTGAGTTTGAACTCATGCTACAGAATGTTGTTACAGTATAATCCTTTGTCACCAGAACACTTCTGTCTCTACAGCAGGGGTTCCTATCTTTTTATGCCATGGGCTCCTGTCATTAACCGTGGAGCCCAGGTTTGCTCTACAATCTTCAGTTGCCCTATAAAAGACAAGACATCATAGTGGAAATTGTGAGAGAATGTTTGAATTTCCTGGTAGAGATGGAGGTTGGTCTTCCCAAAGCTACGTAGTTGATAGCCACAGGATAGTATATCTAGTGGTCTGGCTAGGTTTTAAAGGGAAATTCACAGAAACTAATTTAACCACATTTCTGTTTTGTGTCTTTAAATCAGGAAGTTTCATTCCCATCAATCAATCCTTCTATTGTGTAAAGATTGACATTTTCATTTGCATTAAACTGAATAAAGCATTTTCATTTTATTTAATCTGATTGTCTACCTTTTTTAAATTTGGGAAGTCAATCAATTGCATTGCGGTGCTTTGATTTGCACTAATTCAAAGCCGAACGTCAATGTCTCTGCATGGAGAAATCTTGCTAATTTTAGGAGTTGAGGATTTCATTTCATGAGGGCACTTCATGAGGACTTTTCTGCTTTGACAGTATTTTCTAGTGTCATCACACAAGGCACTCTTGCCGGGTTATGTTATGAGTCCACATAAGGTTAGGCATCCTAGTTTATAGATATTGTGCCAGAAAACAAACTCTGCTCTTGGCAGCAGCCTGCTCTTTCTGTGTTCTCTTAAATAATTAATTTTATTGTAGTATGAAGTGTGCACAGGTGCAGTTGTTTTGAAATCTTACATAACAATATTTGCAAAGCTTTTTCATAGATAGACAGTGGTGCCATGATGATTCATATCCCGTAAGTAGGTCACTCAGCAGTTCATGAAGGTAGTTTTGGAAATGTGACAATAATCTCCATTGTTTCATTGCACTGATATGTCAGATATCATAGGGATGTTTAATGCTTTCTTGGCTGTGAAGTATTTCAGTTATGATATTCATGATAGGTTGAAGGATGGCTCAGGGTTAAATAAACCGGAACTACAGAGCTGTAGATGTAGGCTAGCAAATAATGCATTTGAAGCATGAGTAGCTTCTTGATTAGCAAGAGTTCGAAGTAAAACATAGCTGGTTGTGAGGGATTGTGATTTTTTTTTACACAAGTTTGTGCTGAAGTTAGCACTGCACTGCTAGAATTCAGGGTTGTCATATTATTGTCATCATTGGGTGAGGGTCTTGCAACAGAGTCATGTGACCAAAATGAATGGAAATCCAGAACAGGTTTGCAGATAAAGTCACTGAAGATAGAGCACTTACAGAAATACAGAGATTATTGAAGGGCAGTGTCGCAGAGCCCTCTTTTATAGCAGCAGTGCTGCCACACTATAACCCAAGTTTTTATCTTTTATATGTAAGCTTCTCGGTGGGAGAGCATTTTGGAGATAGTGATAACAATTCTATCTCCTTTACTATAGCATTAGAGAGGAATAGGAACAGACAAGTTAGGAAAGCGTTTAATTGGAATAAGGGGAAATATGAAGCCATCAGGCAGGAACCCGAAAGCATAAGTTGGGAACAGATATTCTCAGGGAAATGTACGGAAGAAGTGTGGCAAATGTTCAGGGGATACTCGCATGGAGTTCTGCATAGGTACGTTCCAATGAGACATTGAAAGGATGGTAGGGTACAGGAACCGTGGTGTACAAAGGCTGTTGTAAATCTAGACAAGAAGAAAAGAAGAGCTTATGAAAGGTTCAAAGAACTAGGCAGAGATCTAGAAGATTATAAGGCTAGCAGGAAGGAGCTTAAGAAAAATTAGGAGAGCCAGAAGGAGCCATGAGAAGGCCTTGGTGGAGAGGATTAAGGAAAACCCCAAGGTATTCTACAAGTATGTGAAGAGCAAGAGAATAGGACCAATCAAGTGTGCTGTGGAAAAATGTGTATGGAACCGGAGGAGATAGCAGAGGTACTTAATGTGTACTTTGCTTCAGTATTCACTATGGAAAAGGATTTTGGTGATTGTACAGATAACTTACAGCAGACTGAAAAGCTTGAGAATATAGATATTAAGAAAGAGGATGTGCTGGAGCGTTTGGAAAGCATCAAGTTGGATTAGTCGCCAGGACCGGATGAGATGTACCCCAGGCTACTGTGGGAGACAAGGGAGGAGATTGCTGAGCCTCTGGCCATGATCTTTGCATCATCAGTGGGGGTCGGGAGAGGTTCTAGAGGATTGGAGGGTTGCAGATGTTGTTCCATTATTCAAGAAAGGGAACAGAGATATCTCAGGAAATTATAGACTATTGAGTCTTACTTCAGTGGTTGGTAAGTTGATGGAGAAGATCCTGAGAGGCAGGATTTATGAACATTTAGAGAGGCATAATATGATTAGGAATAGTCAGCATGGCTTCATGAAAGACAGGTCGTGGCTTACAATACTGATTGAATTTTTTGAGGATGTGACTAAACACATTGATGAAGGTAGAGCAGTAGATGTAGTGTATATGGATTCCAGGAAGGCATTTGACAAGGTATCCCGTTCAAGGCTTATTGAGAAAGTAAGGAGGCATGGAATCCAAGGGGACATTGCTTTGTGGATCCAGGATTGGCTTGCCCACAGAAGGCAAAGCGTGGTTGTAGACGGGTCATATTCTGCATCTGTTCTGGGACCCCTGGACTTCGTGATTTTTATAAATGACCTGGATGAGGAAGTGGAGGGATGGATTAGTAAATTTGCTGATGACACAAAGCTTGGGGGTGTCGTGGATAGTGTGGAGGGCTGTCTGAGGTTACAGCGAGACATTGATAGGATGCAAAACTGGGCTGAGAAGTGGCAGATGGAGTTCAAGCCAGATAAGTGTGAAGTGGTTCATTTTGGTAGGTCAAATTTGAGGGCAGAATATGTATTAATGGCAGTGTGGAGGATCAGAGGGATCTTGGGGTCCGAGTCCATAGGACACTCACAGCTACTACGCAGGTTAACTCTGTGGTTAAGAAAGCATACGGTGCATTGGCTTTCATCAATTGTGGGATTGAGTTTTGAAGCCGAGAGGTAATGTTGCAGCTATATAGGACCCTGGTCAGACCCCACTTGGAGTACTGTGCTCAGTTCTGGTCGCCTCACTACAGGAAGGATGTGGAAACCATAGAAACGGTGCAGAAGAGATTTACAAGAATGTTGCCTGGATTGGGGAGCATGCCTTATGAGAACAGGTTGAGTGAACTTGGCCTTTTCTTCCTTGGAGTGACGGAGGATGAGAGGTGACCTGATAAACGTGTATAAGATGATGAGAGGCATTGATCATGTGGATGGTCAGAGGCTTTTTCCCAGGGCTGAAATAGCTAACACGAGAGGGAACAGTTTTAAGGTGCTTGCAAGTAGATACAGAGGGGATGTCAGAGATAACTTTTTTACGCAGAGAGTGGTGAGTGCATGGAATGGGTTGCCGGTGACGGTAGTGGAGGGGGATATGATAGGGTCTTTTCAGAGATTCCTGAACAGGTACATGGAGCTCAGAAAAATAGAGGGCTATGGGTAACCCTAGGTAATTTCTAAAGTAAGTACGTGTTCGGCACAGCATTGTGGGCCGAAGGAACTGTATTGTGCTGTAGATTTTCTACGTTCCATTCCCTTAATCTTAAAAATAGTGTGCAAGATGTGCCAAAGATTCTGAATTTGTCACTACCTTTAATTCTTGCCATGTGTTTTGGGAGTGTTCGCCTTGCTTATCTGAAATTATGCCCTTGCACATGATGCCTGAGCATATTTTACATCTGGGTGAGATTAAGCATGTTCCTTGAGACCACGTTGACTATCCTTTTGGATGAGTCTGAATATTCATGAGGGTATTTTTCTGGGAGCATGCTTTGGCGGGCCTTTTGATCCGCATCTGGAAAGCTGCAAAAATGGAAAGTGGTGCTTGTCATGAAGATATTCGCCATTTGATAAGGCTATTTATAGAATTGACAGGTGGTATTTGTGAAGATTGATGTGCGTAGATGGAATTGTTTCAAACAGCCTTCACCGAGTTTATTGAGATCGGAATAAGCATAATTAAGCAATCAGCCTGGTATGATCAAAATTCCTTTGTTGGTCTCAGTGCAAACTATGTTACAGAGTGTATTTGGGAGAGAAACACTACATCAATTGGAAGGTTATTTGAATCATTAATAATTAATGAGCTGGAGTTGATAAAGTGCTTCTAAATGGCTAGTTGTCCCTGTGTTTATTAATATTTCTGGAATATTGCATTTCCTTAAATTTCTTTACTGTATGTTCCCATAAAATGGCCTTGATCATTTGATAGCTAGATTGTGGAGTCATCAGCAATGATTGCAAAAAATATGACCCTAGATGGTAAGTATTCCAGTTGCACACCTAAACTATTGAGGAAAGCAAAATCTCATTTTGAGAAGATGAGTTGTGACCTCCACTAAGTTCCTACTGGTGCCATGACTTTCCTTACAGTGGGACTCATTTGCATTGTCTGAAATTGCCAGAGTGAGAATCTATTTCAAGGGTGTATATTTCTTAAGGCCTGATATTCATCCTTCATTATGGCATGAAAGATGCTGGGAGGTATAACTGTCTTAGAATGAATGTACCTGTGTGCCTTGAGCTGACTGTGAGAAAGTCCCTATGATGTCTGTCCCCACATACTCAGAATCAGAATCGGGTTTATTATCACTGGCATGTGACGTGAAACTTATTAACTTAGCAGCAGCAGTTCAATGCAATACATAATCTAGCAGAGAGAGAAAATAATAATAATAATAATAAATAAAACATAATAAATAAACAAGTTGTTGCGTATGTGGCCTGGTTACACAACAATGCCATTAATAAAAACGCTGGAGACGGGAACTAAGTTTGATGGTTCTTTACTGGCAGAATCCGAACTCAGTATACACGTACAGATCAATATGTGCCTAATAGCACATGCTCAATATGTGCCTAATAGCGCATTCAACGATGTGTTACTAAAACATAAAGTAATCCCTTATTATACTGTAGGCTATACGGTACACAAGTAAATCAATTACGTATATTGAATAGATTATTTTAAAAAGTGCAAAAACAGAGACACTGTATATGAAAAAAGTGGGGTAGTGTCCAACGCTTCAAAGTCCATTTAGGAATCGGATGGCAGAGGGGAAGAAGCTGTTCCTGAATCACTGAGTGTGTGCCTTCAGGCTTCTGTATCTCCTACCTGATGGTAACAGTGAGAAAAGTGCATGCCCTGGGTGCTGGAGGTCTTTAATAATGGACGCTGCCTTTCTGAGACACCGCTTCCTAAAGCTGTCCTGAGTACTTTGTAGGCTCGTGCCCAAGATGAAGTTGACTAGATTTACAACCTTCTGCAACTTCTTTTGGTCTTGTACAGTAGCCCCTCCATACCAGATAGTGATACAGCCTGTCAGAATGCTCTCCATGGTACAACTATAGAAGTTTTTGAGCGTATTTGTTGACATGCCAAATCTCTTCAAACTCCTTATAAACTATAGCTGCTGTCTTGCCTTCTTTATGACTACATCAATATGTTAGGACCAGGTTAGATCCTCAGAGATCTTGACACCCAGGAACTTGAAGCTGCTCACTCTTTCCACTTCTGATCCCTCTATGAGTATTGGTATGTGTTCCTTTGTCTTACCCTCCCTGAAGTCCACAATCAGCTCTTTGGTCTTACTGACGTTGAGTGCCAGGTTGTTGCTGCGGCACCATTCCACTAGTTGGCATATTTTACTTCTGTACGCCCTCTTGTCACCACTTGAGATTCTACCAACAATGGTTGTATTGTCAGCGAATTGGTAGATGATGTTTGAGCTATGCCTAGCCACACATTCATGGGTATACAGAGAGTAGAACAGTGGCTAAGTGCCAAATAATATTTAAACTACTTCAGTGTTAGACAGCAAAGGTCTCCAACTTAATGGATGTCTAACCACATGCTGTTGACATTCTGCATTTCCATCATTGAGACCTGTATCATTGGTGATCAGTAACTCAACCTGACCAGCCAAAACTGTTTAACTAGTAGTAGCTTGTAGTTCAGAGGCTGGGCATCCTCTTTTTTTTCTTCTGACACCACAAATACTCCTACTACCTGTGAAGTACAAGTCAGAAGTTGTGATAGAAGACAGTACTCTTCATTTGCTTCACTTAGTCCAACTACAGTCAAAAATCTTGAAGGTCATCCAGGATGAAACAACTTGTCCACCACATTAAACTCGTATTCCCTCCAGCACAGTTTGTGATGTGTACTACCACTATAAGCAATTTTGCCAGCTCCTCCCACACCTGAAACCTCTACCAGCAAGAAGGGTTAAAGGCTTACATGCATGAGAATATCATAACTTCTGTGTATATACTCTTCCGAGGTACTCACTTTTGTGACTTGAAAATATGCCCGTGATCTATCACGGTCATGAGGTCGAAAGCCCAGAGCTCCCTACCCACCGGCACTGTGGGTGTAACTTCAGCCTGCAGCAGTTTATGAAAGTGGCTCACTACCACTTTTTCAAGGGCAATTCAGGGTGGGCAATAGATTCAAACCTTGAAAATGAGAATAAATGAAAAAGAGAACTCTGAGAACCTCGTGGGCATATCCTTCGTATGTTTACACTTCAGGGTAGCAGATCTCCATTCCTGCTCTTTGTGATCCCGTCTGCAGAAGGAAAGGTAGATGAAGTTTTCTCTTCTTTTGTGTGGAGCATCAGTGACCTCCCTAATGCAGTGGTAGGCAGCAGATTGTGATTTGCAGCAGTGGGCTGGATTGATCTTGAAGCTAGGAAATTAAATAAAACAATGCTGTTGACTGAACTCTATGAGTATATATGAGCTTTATTTGAGATGGCGGATAATATTGGATCTCAGGAAACACTGTTTAACAGAAACATACAGTACCGTGCAAAAGTCTAGGTACATAGGATGCCCAAGACTTCTGCATAGTACTCTATTTGTCAATGTGGAGTGGAGAGCGAGTTGGTAACTCTGGTGGGAGCAAAGGATGTTGCGAATGGTGAGGCTGGACCACTGCGGGAGGGGTGTGGGGGACAGCTGGCAGAGAATGAGTGCCGGGCCAGGGGTTGGCACATGTTCAGATACACTCAGCCCCGAGATGCCAGGTAATCCCAAACAATTGGTTTACTAATCATCACAGACTGCCTCTCTGCAGCTCTTCACTCCCTTTCCTCTCCCTTCTGCTTTTCCCAACCATGATTACCCTCTCCTTGTTCCCTTTCCACTTTCAGTCCACAATAGAGACCCATATCAGAATCATCACTCACATATATCATGAACTTTCTTTTATGGCAGCGGTACAGTGCAAAGCATAAAATTACTTTTTTTGCACTTATTTGACTTGGTTATATAAATGAATACACATCATACTGTAATTCACAGATTTTATTATTATGTATTGCAATGTACTGCTGCATAACAACAAATTTCATGACTTATGCTGGTGATATTACATCTGATTCTGAAAATTACTACAGTACTGTGCAAAAGTCCTGAGCTCTACAGCTGTGTATATGTACTCAAGACTTGCACAGTACTGTACTTTCTGAGTAATTGTTTTTCAGACAACTTTAGAAATAAACATGAATCTTTGGCACTGAATGTTGGTGCTTTTAATACTAAAGGGTCATTATGTCTGCTGTGGTTCTATTGTTTATTTCTATGTCTTACAGAAACAGGAGTCATTGATCCAAGTTGAAATCCATTGCAATTAACTTTTGCGTGTTAAAATGTCAATGCAGTTTGATGGTGTGCAGGCAGACTGTAGAATAAACAAACAGGACCTTTAAAGCTGCGGATGTAGGCTAGCAAATAATGCATTTTATGCGTGAGTGGCTTCTTAATTAGCAAGAATTCCAGGTGAAACATTGCTACTTGTGAGGGACAAGTGATTGTGATTTTTTTTTCACGAGTATGTGCTGAAGTTTGCACTGCCGTGCTGGAATTAGTTGAGGATCTTGCAACAGAACCATGTGACCAAAATGAATGGAAATCCAGAATAGGTTTGCAGAGAAATACAGATAATTTTATTTCACACAAAGTTAAACAAATTTACAACTTTACTAGTAATTGTTGGACTTCTAGATCAATCCAAGATGTATGAAAAAAGTAGTTAAAGATCATAAGTAACTTTACGACTTTGAAAGTGCTGTTGAATACTTATTGTTGTATAGCCATGTTTATATTCCATACAATTTCTTTTTCCATATTCCCTTGTCACCTTGCCATAATGTTGTATAACACAGTGGTCCCCAACCACCAGGCCGTGGATCGGTACCGAGCCGCAAAGCATGTGCTACTGGGCCGCGAGGAAACAATATGATTTCGCGATGTGAGTCAGCTGCACCCTTTCTCATTCTCTGTCACGCCCACTGTTGAGTTTGAACACACGCGAAGTCATTACGCATGTGAAGTCATTACGCATGCGTCATTCATGTCAGTGCAGGAAGGAGATCAACTCCTCGAACTTGCAAATGTCGGCGGGCTGAAAGGTACCTTTGACATAACATCTCTTCCGGCATTCTGGATCAAAGTCAAGGCTAAATATCCTGAGATAGCCACTGAAAACTGAAAGCGTTGCTTCCATTTCCAACATATCTCTGTAATGAATGCAACAAAAACTAAATTGCGGAATAGACTGGACATAAGGAACCCCCTTCGAGTATCGCTGTCTCCCATCACCCCTCGAGAGGACCGTCTCGTTGCAGGGAAACAAGCCCAGGGCTCCCAGTGATTCAGCGATATTGGTGTGTTGCAATGATTTTATATATTCATACGGGGAAAATATGTGCTTTGTGTTTAATATCCAAATGTTACTTAAAACGTTATGAGACTATTGACTTATATAACCATATAACAATTACAGCACGGAAACAGGCCATCTCGGCCCTTCTAGTCCGCGCCGAACGCTACTCTCACCTAGTCCCACTGACCTGCACACAGCCCATAACCCTTCATTCCTTTCCTGTCCATATACCCATCCAATTTTTCTTTAAATGATAATATCAAACCTGATTCTGCCACTTCTACTGGAAGTTCGTTCAACACTTATTTCAAGCTCCCCTGTCCTCCCCGATAATTGACTTATCACTATATTCACGCGAGGAAAATATGCGCTGTGTATTTAATATTAAATTCGTTAGGGAAACCCTTTTAGAAACGAAACTGAGTGTATTAGCCACTTACCACCGAAATTCCGGTAGTGATTAACAGCAACCCCCCGACCCCCGAACAGAATCGCCAAAAACGATTTGAAGGAAAAAAATCAGCAGGTACACGCAGGTCACGTATGCTCACTGGTGCCCGTGCAAGGCTTCATGGTCATTGTAGTCTTTCTCTGGGTAAACACAACGTATTTGACTGCTACTGTTGTCTGTTGGCAACCCTACCCCCCCTCCCCACCCCCCGGGGTCGGCCGGTCCGCAAGAATATTGTCAATATTAAACCGGTCTGCGGTGCAAAAAAGGTTGGGGACCCCTGGTATAACATTATTCACATTTATGGAGCATCTGTGCATCTTCACCTATACAGTGAGAAATTTTGCAATCTCATCGCTCTCCATGAAAGTTCTTTCTGATTTCATTATCTGATCTAACTGACTATATCATAGACAACCCAGTTAATCTAGATTTACCCACTCATGGGAACAGTTTCTCTTGTATCCATCCTTCATAGAACTTCATCATCTTTGGCCTTTGTTGCATAAACATCCCAGAGCCTGCTCAATCTTTCCTGATAGTACCATTAAAAAAGTGATATAATCTTTGTAAATAGGTTTTCCAATATCTGATTTTATATAAGGAGAATCCTCACGGCACATGGTACTTCGGGTCTGTTCAAAATTTGTTACAAAATTGAACCTACCCATAATTTTGTATTGTGTTCATCTATTATGAATGTCATTATACGCTTTTTCACTGTATATAATTACGTTGCTCATTTTAGTCTAAATGATATGAATACTTCTACTTTGTTTCTCAGTGAAAAGAATTCAGTTTATAAAGCCACACACATCAAAGTTGCTGGTGTACGCAGCAGGCCAGGCAGCATCTCTAGGAAGAGGTACAGTCGACGTTTCGGGCCGAGACCCTTCGTCAGGACTAACTGAAGGAAGAGTTAGTAAGAGATTTGAAAGTGGGTGGGGGAGGGGGAGATCGAAAATGATAGGAGAAGACAGGAGGGGGAGGGATGGAGCCAAGAGCTGGACAGGTGATTGGCAAAGGGGATATGAGAGGATCATGGGACAGGAGGTCCGGGGAGAAAGACAAGGGGGGGGGGAACCCAGAGGATGGGCAAGGAGTATAGTCAGAGGGACAGAGGGAGAAAAAGGAGAGTGAGAGAAAGAATGTGTGTATAAAAATAAATAACGGATGGGGTACGAGGGGCAGGTGGGGCATTAGCGGAAGTTAGAGAAGTCGATGTTCATGCCATCAGGTTGGAGGCCACCCAGACGGAGTATAAGGTGTTGTTCCTCCAACCTGAGTGTGGCTTCATCTTTACAGTAGAGGAGGCCGTGGATAGACATGTCAGAATGGGAATGGGATGTGGAATTAAAATGTGTGGCCACTGGGAGATCCTGCTTTCTCTGGCGGACACAGCGTAGGTGTTCAGCAAAGCGGTCTCCCAGTCTACGTTGGGTCTCACCAATATATAGAAGGCCACATCGGGAGCACCAGACGCAGTATATCACCCCAGCCGACTCACGGGTGAAGTGTCGCCTCACCTGGAAGGACTGTCTGGGGCCCTGAATGGTGGTAAGGGAGGAAGTGTAAGGGCATGTGTAGCACTTGCTCTGCTTACAAGGATAAGTGCCAGGAGGGAGATCAGTGGGGAGGGATGGGGGGGACGAATGGACAAGGGAGTCGCGTAGGGAACGATCCCTGCGGAAAGCAGAGGGGGGGGAGGGAAAGATGTGCTTAGTGGTGGGATCCCGTTGGAGGTGGCAGAAGGTGGAGAATAATAGGTTGGACCCGGAGGCTGGTGGGGTGGTAGGTGAGGACTAGGGGGACTCTATTCCTAGTGAGGAATAGCCACACTCAGATTGGAGGAACAACACCTTATATTCCGTCTGGGTAGCCTCTGACCTGATGGCATGAACATCGACTTCTCTAACTTCCACTAATGCCCCACCTCCCCCTCGTACCCCATCCGTTATTTATTTTTATACACACATTCTTTCTCTCACTCTCCTTCTTCTCCCTCTGTCCCTCTGACTATACTCCTTGCCCATCCTCTGGCCCCCCCCCCCGCCACTTGTCTTTCTCCCCGGACCTCCTGTCCCGTGATCCTCTCATATCCCCTTTGCCAATCACCTGTCCAGCTCTTGGCTCCATCCCTCCCCCTCCTGTCTTCTCCTATCATTTTGGATCTCCCCCTCCCCCTCCCACTTTCAAATCTCTTACTAACTCTTCCTTCAGTTAGTCCTGACGAAGGGTCTCGGCCTGAAACGTCGACTGTACCTCTTCCTAGAGATGCCGCCTGGCCTGCTGCGTTCACCAGCGACTTTGATGTGTGTTGCTTGAATTTCCAGCATCTGCAGAATTCCTGTTGTTTGCAGTTTATAAAGCCCTCTGCTTAAGACAGCTCAATATATAAATTCTACCTCTTGCTGCATTTCAACCTACAATTGAATAGGTCATTGTGAAATGGGGATTTCCAAACACATTGGAAGTAGTGTTTTGTATAATGAACAGCTTTTAAAGTCCTTTTGTACATTCAGTGGCAATTCTGGGCATTTCTTTTGAAAAGATGTTGTCTGAACTGCTGAGGACTGATTTTATTTGAATGGGCACAGCAGAAACATGGCAAGGTCCAGTGTCTGCTCTTTTCAAGTATTTGGAAAGGGTGAGAGGGTCTAGGTATAGAATATTGTATTTAATTTATATAGGAAATTAAAATAATGCAGAAAAATGAATTTGTGATTGGCTGGTAAATTTTTGGAGGCATTTGTAAGGATTATGCTGTCTGAAGTCTTCATTGTCATCATTCTGTTAGGATGTGAAAAGTGAAATTACAATCTTAAACTAATCTACTTAGTGAGAATGGTTTCATTTCGGGTTGGATTCTTCTTAAAACCATAAGACAAAGGAGCAGAATTAGGACACTCAGCTCGTTGAGTCTGTTCCATCATTCCATCATGACTGATTTATTATCTCTCACTCTGTTCTCCTGCCTTCTCCCCATATCCTGATCTGCAGAGGAACTTGCAGTGGGAGGGGAAAGTTCTAGGTGACATAGTCCATATGAGTACCAACGAGGAAAGAGGTTTTGAGGGAACTTGAGCAGCTAGGGACTAAGTTAAAAAGCAGAACCAAAAAGGTAGTCAGTCTCTGGATTACTACGACCTGAGCCATGTGCAAATTGACACAGGGTCCAGAAGATTAGAGAGAGAAATGCGTGGCTCAATGATTGGTGTGGGAGAAGTGAGCTTGAATTCATGGGAAATTGGCACCAGTACTGGTGAAGGAGGGAGCTGTTCCATTGGGATGGGTTCCACCTGAACCGTGATGGGACCTGGATCCTAGTGAAACGCATAACTAGGGCTGTGGATAGGGCTTTAAACTAAATAGTAGGGGGAGGGGTCAACAGATCGGAGAATAGATAAAGTAAAAAGGTAAAGTGTGGATAAAGATAAAGGAAAAAAAAGATTAAATAGAGAAAAGTAAGAGTGGAGTAAAAAAAAGTAAAGTGCAAAAGAGTAAAAGGTTGCAAGATTTTAAAAGCACAGTGAGTGTAAGGGCACTTTATTTGAATGCCCGTAGTATTCGAAACAAGGTCAGTGAACTTGTGGTTCAAATCAGTACAAAGAGGTATGAATAAGTGGCCATTACAGAGATGTGATTGCAGGGTGGAGAGGATTGGGAATTAAGTATCCAAGGATATCAGTAATACTGAAGGATAGGCAGGAAGGTAAGGGAGGCGGGGTAGTGCCCTTACTTAAAGATGAGATCAGGGTGATAGTGAGAGATGATAGAACATCTAAGGAGCAGAATGTTGAATTCATCTGGGTAGAGATTAGGAATAGTAAAGGAGAAAAAAAATCACTGCTGGGAGTTGTCTATCGGCCACCGAATAATAACATTACAGTGACACATGCAATAAACAGAGAAATACCTGAGGCATGTAAGAATGGAACAGCAATTATCATGGTGGACTTTAACTTGCACATAGATTGAGTGAATCAAGTTAGTCAAGGCAGTCTTGAGGAGGACTTCATAGAATGCATCCATGATAGCTTTCTTGAACAGCATGTTACTGAACTTACAAGGGAATGTGCTATCTTAGATCTGGTCCTGTGCAATGAGACAGGTAAAATTAGTGACCTTGTAGTTAGGGATCCTCTTGGAAAGAGTGATCACAGTAGGATTGAGTTTCGCATACAAATGGAGGGTACAATAGTTTGTTCTCAAACCAGTGTATTATGTCTATACAATGGAGACCACAATGGGATGAGGGAGGATATGGCTAGTGTAGACTGGGAACACAGGTTATATGGTGGGACAGTTGAGGAACAGTGGAAGACTTTCAAAGAGATTTTTCACAGTGCTCAACAAAGGTATATTCCAGTTAAAAGCAAGGACAGTAAGGGTGGGGAGAGCCAGCCTTGGATAACTAAGGAAATAAAAGAAGGCATCAAACTAAAAGCTCATGCATACAAAGCCGCCAAGAGTAGTGGGAAACTGGAAGATTGGGAAAATTTAAAAAGCAACAAGGTACCACTAAGCGAGCAATAAAGAAAGCGAAGATAGATTATGAAAATAAACTAGCACAAAATATAAAAATGGATAGTAAAAGTTTTTATAATTATACAAAGCAGAAAAGGGTGGCTAAAATGAATGTAGATCCTTTGGAGAATGAGAAGGGGGAATTGATATTTTTGTAATAAGGAAATGGCCGAGGCTTTGAATGACTGTTTTGTGTCGGTCTTCACAGTGGAGGACACATCTAACATGCCAAAGAGAGATGTTATGGATGCGATGGGAGGTGAGGACCTTGTTACAATAGCTATCACTAAAGAGGTAGTGCTGAGCAAACCTGTTGGCCTAAAGATAGGTAAGTCCCCTTGTCCTGATGGTATTGCATCCCAGGATACTGATAGAAATGGCAGAAGTTATACTTGAGGTTTTGTTGATGATTTACCAAAATTCTCTGGAGTCTGGGTAGGTCCTGGTGGAATGGAAGACGGCGAATGTCACGCCGCTGTTCAAAAAGAGATGTAGGCCAAAGGCAGGTAACTATAGGCCAGTTAGTTTAACATCTGTAGTTGGGAAAATGCTTGAATCATTAAAGAAGAAATAACGAGGCTTCTAGAAAGAAATGCATCCATCAGGCAGTGCAGCATGGATTCAGCGAAGGCGGTCCTGTTTGACAAACTTACTGAAGTTCTTTGAGGATATAACAAGTACAGTGGATAGAGGGGAACAGATGGAAGCTATTTATTTGAATTTCCAGAAGGCATTTGATAAGGTGCCACATAAAGGACTTATTCATAAGATGAGGATGCATAGAGTTGGGGGTGACGTATTGGCATGGATAGAGGATTGTTTGACAAATAGAAAGTAGAGAGTTGGGATACATGGGTGTTACCTGGTTGGCAATCAGTGGTGAGCGGTGTACTGCAGGGGTTGGTGCTGGGCCCACAACTGTTCACTGTTAACGATTTGGAAGAGGGAACTAAGTATAGTGTATCTAAGTTTGCTGATGATACCAAATTAACTGGAAAAGCAAATTGTGCAGAAGATAGGGAGAGTCTGCAGAGAGATATAGATAGGTTAAGTGAGTGGGCAAGGGTCTGGCAAATGGAGTACAATGTTAGTAAAAGCAAGGTCATCCACTTTGTAAGGAAAAATTAAACAGCAGATTATTATTTAAATAGTAAAAATATTGCTGCTGTGCAGAGGGACTTGGAAGTACTTGTGCATGAATCACATAAGGTTGGTTTGCAGGTGCAGCAGGCTATCAAGAAGGCAAATGGGATGTTGGCCTCCATTGCTAGAAGAATTGAATTTAAGAGCAGGAGGCTATGCTGCAACTGTACAGGGTACTGGTGAGGCCGCACCTGGAGTACTGTGTTCTAGTTCTGGTCTCCTTACTTGAGGAAGGATACACTGGCTTTGGAGGAAGTGCAGAGGAGGTTCACGAGGTTGATTCCAGAGATGAAGGGGGTAAGACTATGAGGAGAGATTGAGTCGCCTGGGACTGTACTCGCTAGAATTCAGAGGAATGAGAGGAGATCTTAGAGAAACATAAAATTATGAAAGGGATAGATAGGAAGGTTGTTTCTACTGGTAGGTGAGACTAGAACTAGTGGACATAGTCTCAAGATTCAGGGGAGTAGATTTAGGATGGAGATGAGGAGGAAATACTTTTCCCAGAGAATGGTGTATCTGTGGAATTTTCTGCCCAATGAAGCATTGGAGGTTACCTCAGTAAACATATTTAAGACAAGGTTGGATATATTTTTGCTTAGTAGGGGAATTAAAGGTTATGGTGAAAAGGTAAATAGGTGGAGATGAGTCCATGGCCAGATCAGCCTTGAACTTATTGAATGGTGGAGCAGGCTTGATGGGCCAGATGGGCCAGATGGCCCACTCCTGCTAATATTTCTTATGTTCTTATGTTCTTACAACCTTTGATGCCCTTACTAATCAAGGACCTATCAACCTCCATAACGCACTGTGACAATGAATTCCACACATTCGCCCCCTCTGGCTAAAGAGGGTGGCAGAATTACCATTTCAGGTTGATCAACTGGAGAAATGAGATAAAATCATGTTTTCTCATGTTAGAGATCTGGTGTGATGAGCGTGAGGGGTGGAGTGAACAAAGAAAATGCTGGTGCTAGGGTGGAAACCAAACAATCAAAGTGACAGAAAAGGAGAAAGAGGGAGGTTGAGAGAGGTTTTGGGAGAGAGGGAAAGAGAGGTTGAGAGAGAGAAAGAGAGCGAGACAGAGGAGAAGCACACGAGAACACAATCATGCTGGAGCTGAGAGATTAAGAGCACCACAGTTGCGAGAAATCTGAAATCAAAGAGATTGCTGGAAGCCCTCGAGAGGCATTATAGAGAAGGAAGATCTGCATTACAAGTTGGTGATCTCACATCAGAATTGGAAATTTTAGAAATGCAGTCCCGAGGTCTGAGGCTGTAACAGAAGATGAGCTGCTGTTGTTTGAACTTACATTTTCCTTTGTTGGAACATTAGAATCAGAGGCAGAAAGATCAGATTGGTAATGTGATGGAGAATTAAGGTGTCAATTAACTTGGAAGTTCAGAGTTGCCAGTATGAACTTAATGGATGTGTTCTGGCAAAGGGGCACCCAACCAGCAGTTTGATCCTTGTACAGAAGAGATCTCATTGTCAGGATAGAATTTCGGTATGCTGATTAAAGTAAATACAAGTGAATCATTGCTTACCTGGAAGGAGTGATTTGGTCCCTGGATAGTGTGAAGGGAAAAATTAAAAGTGTAGTTATTGAATCTTCATGACACCAATGCATTTGATACATCAGTCCTGATGAAGGGTATCTGCCTGAAGTGTCGACTGTAGTCTGTTGACTAGATGCTGTCTGGCCTGCTGAGGTCCTCCAGCATTTTGTGTGTGTTGCCTTCATTTCTGTAATGTGATTTCTGTTGGTCCTTGCACTATCTTAGCCATTTCCTCAGTTTGGCCCACCTCTCCTCCTTCAGCAAATGCGAGCATACTTTTTTTTTTATGATGAAAAGCTATTGACGTGAAACATTAATTCTCTCTTACAAATGCTGCCAGATGTATTGTGTTCTCCCAGCAATCTCTGCTTTTGCTTCATATGTCTAATATTTGGTCTATAAATACCTCTTATATTGGCCAGAAAAAAAAATTGACAGAGTTCTCTGAGGGTAGTACAATGAATTCTGCCAGCTAGGTTATGTTTTAGAATTATTTGTGCTTTTGAGAAGTTAACAATGTACACAAATCTTTGAAGTCAGCAGGACAAGTTAATGGGACCTTTTTGTCAGTAACAAGCATGTATTACCATGGGTTTAGACATTCAGTACAAATATACTGTATTTATTTTGAGCCACTGGTTTGGCACCATGTGGAGCTTTGTACTTAAGGAAGATGTCAAGACGTGTCCTAGATTTTCCCTGAAGAGGAAACATCCATTCCACATCACCCTGTCAAGACCCCTCAGAATCTAAATTCTATGCCTATGTTTTTTTTCCCTCACTGCTCTATAATTAACAGCTATGAACACACTCACTTAATGTTCTCATCCACTAACCTGCCTACTAACTGAGAGCTATCTGAAAATATAGCTATTAAAGTAAGATTATCAATGCAGATAATTCAGAGAAAAAAAACTCAATTTTTTAAAATGGATTGAGAATGCTGGAGATTTGAAATAAAATAAAATGCTGGAGATATTTAGTAGATCGGGGAGCATCTGCGGAGAAAGAAGCGTAGTTTACAGAGTCAAATAACTTTCACCAGAACCAGGCCACCTCCAATGGCATCCCACCACTAAACACATCTTTCCCTCTCCTCTCTTTCTCCTTTCTGCAAGGATTGCTCCCTACGTGACTCCCTTGTCCATTCGTCCCCCCCATCCCTTCCCACCGATCTCTCTCCTGGCACTTATCCTTGTAAGTGGAACAAGTGCTACACATGCCCTTACACTTCCTCCCTCATCACCATTCAGGGCCCCAGACAGTCCTTCCAGATGAGGCAACACTTCACCTGTGAGTCGGCTGGGGTGACATACTGTGTCCGGTGCTCCCGATGCAGCCTCCTATATATTGGCGAGACCCGACACAGGCTGGGAGACCGTTTCGCTGAACACCTACACTCTGAACACCAGAGAAAGCAGGATCTCCCAGTGGCTACACATTTTAATTCCATGTCCCATCCCCATTCTGATATGTCTATCCACACCCTCCTCTACTGTCAAGATGAAGCCACACTCAGGTTGGAGGAACAACACCTTATATTCTGTCTGGGTAGCCTCCAACCTGATGGCATGAGCATTGACTTCTCTAACTTCCGTTAATGCCCCACCTCCCCTTCGTACCCCGTCCCTTGTTTGTTTGTTTGTTTATTTATTTATTTATTTTCTCTTTTTTTTTCTCCCTCTGTCCCTCTTACTATGACTCCTTGCCCATCCTCTGGGCTCCCCTCTCCTTTCTTTCTCCCTAGGCCTCCTGTCCCATGATCCTCCCCCTTCTCCAGCCTTGTATCCCTTTTGCCAATCAACTTTCCAGCTCTTGGCTCCATCCCTCCCCCTCCTGTCTTCTCCTATCATTTCAGATTTCCCCCTCCCCCTCCCACTTTCAAATCTCTTTCTATCTCTTCTTTCAGTTAGTCCTGACAAAGGGTCTCGGCCTGAAACGTCCACTGTACCTCTTCCTATAGATGCTGCCTGGCCTGCTGCGTTCACCAGCATTTTTTGTGTGTTGTTAGAAAACAGGCATGTTTTAAATTGGTAGGACAGCAGAGAAAATAACCAGTAAATTGGAGCCCACAACAGATGAAGTGTGAACTGTATTGTCAGTTGAGAGAGGGTGATGAAGGTTTGTATAACCCCTGATGAACAATGTGAAGGAGATGTAAACAGGAGGAATTGAATTGAGACAAAAGACAGGCAAAGCAAAGTAACACACAAAATGCGGGAGGAGCTCAGCAAGTCAGGCGGCATCTATGGAAATGACCACAATCTCCACAAAATTTAGAAACACCTCAGGGACCCTGCGTTACCCTGCGTTACCCTGCGTTACCCTGCTCCATTCCCAAATAAAATGCTGGAATTGTTAGATGCTAGAAGCCATAAATAAAAGAGGATGCTTGAAATACTGGGCAGGTCAGATAATACCTGTAACATTTTGGAAAGTAAACAGAGGTAGTTTTCCAGAATTGCAAAATTGCATGGCTTTCTAAGTAATGAGACCACTGCACTGCAACTCCAGGAACATGGGTCCAATACTGACCTCCAGTGCTGTCTGTGTGAACTTTGCACCTTCTCTCTGATACCAGGTGCATTTCTCCCATTTCGTCTCACCTCCCACCTCCCAAAGACCTGTGTGTTGGTCACTTTAAACTGGCCATTGTAAATTGCCTTCAGATTGTAACTGAGTGTTCTATTTTGAGACACTTGACGGGATTTTGGTGAGAATAAAAAAAAACAGACTAGGTGCTTGACGGTCAGCATAGAGTGAACGGGCCAAAAGGCCTTGTTCCAAGCTGGATGGCTCTGTGACTCCATGGCAACGGCAAAGCTCAGTCATGAGGAATAGCTTTAACTGATTGTGGAAACAAATAATTGTAGGTTTGGGATATTTACTTATGGGATCCAGGCCTGCTCTTTTAGCCAATACATAATAACCCATGAGTAAATATTTATGAGCTCAATTTCAGAACCAGTTCAGTCTATCTGGAAGGCATACAATCAGCATACGAGTTTCATGATACAGGCCAGTAACTATGAAGGAAGAGGTCTGTGTTTCCAAGTTGGGATTTGGCACAACTTTGAGCAGAGCATGAAGGTGGTAGCTTTCCATTGTGCCTGCTGCCTTTCTTTTAGTTTGTAAGATTGGAGGTTTGAGACTAACATTAGGAATGGTATAAAATAGGATGGCTTGTCATCACTCCATTAACAGTGCTGGACTATTAAAACTACAATGACTCTGAAAGATCCAAAACCCTCTGTTATTGAAAGCCAACATGGAGGTTCAGAAAGTGATCGGGAAGGCAAATGGTAGGTAGGTTAGCTTTTATTATGAGAGGATATGTGTGCAGAAATAAAAGTATCTCATTACGTAGAACATAATATAGGCCTAGGCAAGACTGCATCTGAAGTATTGTGTTCAATTTTAATCTCCTCACCCAAAAAATTGCCAAACTATAAATCAGTGGGAATTTGCCAGCCTGGTTCCAAACAAAAGATGATTTCTAAATGACAGAAATGGAAAATAATACATTTTTGATTGTGTAGTTAAAATGTGCATTATTGGTTCCTTTTATTTCTGCAGTAACTACATTGAGTTCCTTTGCCTCATTTCCTATTCTGTCACTAAAACCTAATTCGTCCATAAATTTCATTCCCTTAGTTTCCCAAACTCCTCCTCAAATCCCAATATATTCTTCAATCCATTGCCATATACTGTAAGATTTGTCCATCATATGTCCATGCCTATGATGTAAACTACACTTGAAATTCTGTTGTGTGACACAGTATTTTTACGTTACATGATAACTTTGGAACTAAAAACAGATTTGCACCTTCATATTCACTTAATTGTTATTGTAATACCTCTCTTCGTATGAGATGATTATGAACAGAGTCATTAGTTGTGCAGTTAATCAATATGCAAACAGGACTGAAATGGTTGTAGCAGCCTTAAATGCAGAGCAGACTCGACTGACTCCCATTAGATGGCATGTCCCCACCCCTGTCACAACTGAGGAATCTACCACGGTTGTAAACCTTAAATCCTCACATGTCTTGATGTTTAAAAATCACAGCTGAAACACTTCTCCTTTCTCACAGAGGAGTAACAGAGTTTGATGAGGTTGATCACTTTGCTGGATGTCCTCTCCTATCACCACCTGAAGCAAAAATCCTCCCAATGTGCAACACAATTTAGTCCATAAGATATAGGAGCAGAATTATGCCACTTCGCCCCATCAAGCCGGCACCACCATTTCATCATAGTTAATCCAATTTTCCTCTCAGCCCCAATCTCCTGCTGTCGCTGTGTATCCTTTCATGCTCTGACCAATCAAGAATCTATCGACCTCCACCTTAAATATACAGAAAGATAGCCTCTACAGCTGCCCATGGCAAAGAATTCCACAAATTCACCACTCTCTGGCAAAAGAAATTCCTCCTCTTCTCCTTTCTAAAACACTGCCCCTCTATTCCAAGGCCGTGTCCTCTGGTCTTAGACTCTCCCACCATAGGAAACATCCTCACCACATCCACTCTATCAAGGCCTTTCACCATTTGATAGGTTTCAATGAAGTCACCCCTCATTCTTCTGAATTTCAATGAATACACGCCCAAAGCCATCAAACATTCTTCATTTGACAAGCTATTCAATCCTGAAATCATTTTTGTGAACCTCCTTTGAACCCTCTCCAGTTTCAGCACATCTTTTCAAAGGTAAGGGGCCCAAACCTGCTCACAATAATCCAAATGAAGCCCCAGCAGTGCTTTATAAAGTTTCAACATTACATCCTTGCTTTTATATTTTAGTCGTCTTGTAATGAATGCTAACAGTATTCACCAGGGAAAAGGACCTTGGCAATTATGGGGATGATTTACAGTGGATGGAAATGCTTGATCATATAGACATTAAAAAAGAGGATATACTGGAGCTTTTGAAAACTATTAGATTAGATAAATCACCGGGACTGGATGAGATATACCCCAGGCTACTGTAGGAAGTGAGGGAGGAGATTGCTGAGCCTCTGGCGATGATCTTTGCAATTTCAATAGGGATGGGAGAAGTACCGGAGAATTAGAGGGTTGCAAATGTTGTTCCCTTGTTCAAGGAAGGGAGTAGAGATAACCCAGGAAATTATAGACCAGTGAGTCTTACTTCAGTGGTGGGCAAGTTGTTGGAGATAATCTGATTAGGGATAGTCAGCATGGCTTTGTCAAGGGCAGGTCGTGCCTTACGAGCCTGATTGAATTCTTTGAGGATGTAACAAGACACACTGATGAAGGTAGAACAGTGGATGTAGTGTATATGGATTTCTGTAAGGCACTTGATAAGATTCCCCATGCAAAGCTCATTCAGAAAGTGATGAGGCATGGGATCCAAAGAGACCTTGCTTTGTGGATCCAGTATTGGCTTGCCCACAGAAGGCAAAGGGTGATTGTAGATCGTTTATGTTCTGCATGGGTGATGGTGACCAGTGGTGTTCTGCAGGGATATGTTCTGGGACCCCTCCTCCTTGTGATTTTTATAAATGACCAGGTTGAGGAAGTAGAAGGGTGGAGGGTTGTCTGAAGTTACAGTGGAATATCAATAGAATGCAGAACTGGCTGAGAAGTGGCAGATGGAGATCAACCCAGTTAAGTGTGAAGTGGTTCATTTTTGGTAGGTCAAATTTGAAGACAGAGTACAGATTCAAAGGTCCAACTTAATGACAGAGAAATGTATACAATATACATCCTGAAATGCTTTTTCTTCGCAAACATCCACAAAAACAGAGAAGTGCCCCAAAGAAGGAACGACAGATAAACGTGAGAACCCCAAAGATCTCCCCCGCGCATAAGCAGCAGTGAGCAACAATCCCCCTCCCCTCACCGGCAAAAAAAAGCAAGCATCAGCAGTGCCACCGAGCACTCAAGCGTGAGCTAGGCAATAGCAAAGACACAGACTTGTAGTTTCCCTAAAGACTTTGCATTTCATCTGGTATTCGACAAACCACAGGTTCTCTCTCTCCCTAATAAGGGAGAAGGAGGTGTCTCCATTTTCCGAGCAAGCGGGGAGACATAACAACAACTCGCTGGTTTATGATGTTAAAAGTCCGTTATGTTGCTTTTTTCGAGCTCTGTGCCTGGAGATCGCAAAGATCTCGGGACTTCAGGCCCACAGCAGTAGATTTTCTGACTCTCCCGACGACGCGCGGGTCTCCTGCAGTGACAATGACCCTCAATTCGCCCGTCTCCAGAGCCCTAAGATCTTAGGCTTCCAAATACGAGCCGGACTCTCAGGTCAATCCCTTGGCATGCCAAACAACAGCCAGTTCTGAAACATCGAGAAAGGGTCCCATTCCCCAAGAACCGAAGTCTGTGTATAACTCCAGGTCAGGGTCTTCAAAAGAACCCTGAAAGGGGAAAATAAAGATATTAAAGATGCAAGCAAAGGAGTCGCTGTTTAGTGTCATCTTAACTCCCACCCTTCTACTTCCTCATCCAGGTCATTTATAATAGTATTAATGGTAAGACTCTTGGCAGTGTGGAGGATCAGAGGGATGTTGGGGTCCATATCCGTAGGACACTTAAAGCTGCTGCGCAGGTTGACAGTGTTGTTAAGAAGACATATGGTGTGTTGGCATTCATCAACCATGGGATTGAGTTCAAGAGCCGTGAAGTAATCTTACAGCTATATAAGACCTTGGTCAGACCCCATTTGGAGTACTGTGTTCAGTTCTAGACACCTCACTAAAGGAAAGATGTGGGTACTATGGAGAGAATGCAGAGGAGATAGAACATAGAATAGTACAGCACAGTACAGGCCCTTCGGCCCACAATGTTGTGCCGACCCTCAAACCCTGCCTCCCATGTAAGTCCCCACCTTAAATTCCTCCATATACCTGTCTAGTAGTCTCTTAAACTTCACTAGTGTATCTGCCTCCACCACTGACTCAGGCAGTGCATTCCACGCACCAACCACTCTCTGAGTAAAAAACCTTCCTCTAATATCCCCCTCGAACTTCCCACCACTTACCTTAAAGCCATGTCCTCTTGTATTGAGCAGTGGTGCCCTGGGGAAGAGGCGCTGGCTATCCACTCTATCTATTCCTCTTATTATCTTGTACACCTCTATCATGTCTCCTCTCATTCTCCTTCTCTCCAAAGAGTAAAGCCCTAGCTCCCTTAATTCTCTGATCATAATGCATACTTTCTAAACCAGGCAGCATCCTGGTAAATCTCCTCTGTACCCTTTCCAATGCTTCCACATCCTTCCTATAGTGAGGTGACCAGAACTGGACACAGTACTCCAAGTGGGGCCTAACCAGAGTTTTATAGAGCTGCATCATTACATCGTGACTCTTAAACTCTATCCCTCGACTTATGAAAGCTAACACCCCATAAGCTTTCTTAACTACCCTATCCACCTGTGAGGCAACTTTCAGGGATCTGTGGACATGTACCCCGAGATCCCTCTGCTCCTCCACACTACCAAGTATCCTACCATTTACTTTGTACTCTGCCTTGGAGTTTGTCCTTCCAAAGTGTACCACCTCACACTTCTCCGGGTTGAACTCCATCTGCCACTTCTCAGCCCATTCCTGCGTCCTATCAATGTCTCTCTGCAATCTTCGACAATCCTCTACACTATCTACAACACCACCAACCTTTGTGTCGTCTGCAAACTTGCCAACCCACCCTTCTACCCCCACATCCAGGTCGTTAATAAAAATCACGAAAAGTAGAGGTCCCAGAACAGATCCTTGTGGGACTCCACTAGTCACAATCCTCCAATCTTAATGTACTCCCTCCACCACCACCCTCTGCCTTCTGCAGGCAAGCCAATTCTGAAACCACCTGGCCAAACTTCCCTGAATCCCATGCCTTCTAACTTTCTGACTAAACCTACCATGTGGAACCTTGTCAAATGCCTTACTAAAATCCATATAGATCACATCCACTGCACTACCCTCATCTATATGCCTGGTCACCTCCTCAAAGAACTCTATCAGGCTTGTTAGACACGATCTGCCCTTCACAAAGCCATGCTGACTGTCCCTGATCAGACCATGATTCTCTAAATGCCCATAGATCCTACCTCTAAGAATCTTTTCCAACAGCTTTCCCACCACAGACGTAAGGCTCACTGGTCTATAATTACCCGGACTATCCCTACTACCTTTTTTGAACAAGGGGACAACATCCGCCTCCCTCCAATCCTCCGGTACCATTCCCGTGGACAACGAGGACATAAAGATCCTAGCCAGAGGCTCAGCAATCTCTTCTCTCACCTTGTGGAGCAGCCTGGGGAATATTCCGTCAGGCCCCGGGGACTTATCTGTCCTAATGTATTTTAACAACTCCAACACCTCCTCTCCCTTAATATCAACATGCTCCAGAACATCAACCTCACTCATATTGTCCTCATTGTCATCAAGTTCCCTCTCATTGGTGAAAACCGAAGAGAAGTATTCATTGAGGACCTCACTCACTTCCACAGCCTCCAGGCACATCTTCCCACCTTTATCTCTAATCGGTCCTACTTCACTCCTGTCATCCTTTTTTTCTTCACATAATTGAAGAATGCCTTGGGGTTTTCCTTTACGCTACTCACCAAGACCTTCTCATGCCCCCTTCTTGCTCTTCTCAGCACCTTCTTAAGCTCCTTTCTTGCTTCTCTATATTCCACAATAGACCCATCTGATCCTTGCTTCCTAAACCTCATGTATGCTGCCTTCTTCCACCTGAATAGATTTTCCACCTCACTTGTCACCCTAGGTTCCTTCACCCTACCATACTTTATCTTCCTCACCGGGACAAATTTATCCCTAACATCCCGCAAGTGATCTCTAAACATCGACCACATGTCCATAGTACATTTCCCTGCAAAAACATCATCCCAATTCACACCCGCAAGTTCTAGCCTTATAGCCTCATAATATGCCTTTCCCCAATTAAAAATTTTCCTGTCCTCTTTGATTCTTTCCTTTTCAATGATAATGCTAAAGGCCAGGGAGCGGTGGTCACTGTCCCCCAGATGCTCACCCACTGAGAGATCTGTGACCTGACCCGGTTCATTACCTAGTACTAGATTTAGTATGGCATTCCCTCTGGTCGGCCTGTCCACATACTGTGACAGGAATCCATCCTGGACACATTTAACAAACTCTGCCCCATCTAAACTCTTGGAATGAATCAGGTGCCAATCAATATTAGGGAAGTTAAAGTCACCCATGATAAGAACCCTGTTATTTTCGCACCTTTCCAAAATCTGCCTCCCAATCTGCTTCTCTGCGACTACCAGGGGGTCTATATAATATCCCCAGTAGAGTAACTGCTCCCTTCCTGTTCCTGACTTCCAGCCATATTGACTCAAAAGAGGATCTTGCTACATTATCCACCCTTTCTGTAGCTGTAATAGTATCCCTGACCAGTAATGCCACCCCTCCTCCCCTTTTTCCGACCTCTCTATCCCTTTTAAAGCACTGAAATCCATGAATATTGAGAATCCATTCCTGCCCTGGTGCCAGCCAAGTCTCTGTAATAGCCACTACATCATAATTCCATGTATGTATCCAAGCTCTCAGTTCATCACCTTTGTTCCTGATGCTTCTTGCATTGAGGTACAAACATTTCAGCCCTTCTACCTTACTGTCTTTACACCGTTTATTCTGCTTCTCTTTCCTCAAAGCCTCTCTGTATGTTAGATCTGGCTTTACTCCATGCACTTCTTTCACTGCTCTATTTCTCTGGGTCCCATCCCCCTCACAAATTAGTTTAAACCCTCCTGAACCATGCTAGCAAACCTACCTGCAAGGATATTGCTCCGCCTCGAGTTCAGGTGCAACCCATCCAATCTGTACAGGTCCCACCTTCCCCAGAAGAGATCCCAATGAACTAAAAATCTAAAACCCTGCTCCCTGCACCAACTCCTCAGCCACGCATTCAACTGCCATCTCCTCCAGTTCTTACCATCACTGTCACGTATAGCGCTTGCAGCAATCCTGTGAATGCCACCCTTGAGGTCCTGTTCTTCAGCCTTCTGCCTAGTTCCCGAAACTCACACTTCAGGACCTCATCCCCCTTTCTGCCTATGTTGTTGGTCCCAACATGTATCACGACTTCTGGTTGCTTTCCCTCTCGTACCAGAATGTCGTGCACCCGATCAGAGACATCCCGGACCCTGGCACCCGGGAGGCAACAAACCATGCAGGTGTCCTTGTCACGTCCACAAAATCTCCTGTCTGCTCCCCTGACTATAGAGTCTCCAATGACGACAGCTATCCTCTTCTCCGTCCCACCCTTCTGCACCACCAGGTCAGACTCAGTGCCGGAGGCCCTGCCACCGTGGCTCACACTTGGTTGGTCGTCCCTGCCAACAGTATCCAGGATGGTAAACTTACTATTCAGGGGAATGGCTACAGGGGTGCTCTGCACTACCTGTCTGCTCACCTTCGCTTTCCCCCCTCTGAATGTCACCCAACGACCTGCTTCCGACAGCCTAGGTGTGACTACCTCCCTGTAGCTCTCATCTGTGACTGCCTCATTCTCCCTTATGAGTCGAAGGTCATCCAGCTGCTGCTCCAGATTCCTTACACGGTCTTCCAGATCGCCCAGCTGTATGCACTTCTGGCAGATGTGACTCTGCAGGAGAGGGGAGTTCCCCCAAGACTGCCACATCTCACATGAGAGGCACATCACCGTCTCAGGAGACATTGTAAGAACTAACTGCGAGCCAGCTTGTCCTCCGCCTCTTCTTGTCGAAGCCTCTCGAGTCAAAGCCTCAAAGCTCCACTCCTTCACTGGCCCACTCATGCACTGGCCGTATGGGTCCTAGCTATGCCTGCCTTTTTGTTGGCTTTGTGGAACAACCTATGTTCCGTGCCTATTCTGGTATCTGTCCCCCACTTTTCCTTCGCTACATCGATGACTGCATTGGCGCTGTTTCCTGCACGCATGCTGAGCTCGTTAACTTTATTAACTTTGCCTCCAACTTTCACCCTGCCCTCAAGTTTACCTGGTCCATTTCCGACACCTCCCTCCCCTTTCTAGATCTTTCTGTCTCTGTCTCTGGAGACAGCTTATCCACTGATGTCTACTATAAGCCTACTGACTCTCACAGCTATCTGGACTATTCCTCTTCTCACCCTGTCTCTTGCAAAACTGCCATTCCCTTCTCGCAATTCCTCTGTCTCCGCCGCATCTGCTCTCAGGATGAGGCTTTTCATTCCAGTACGAGGGAGATGTCCTCCTTTTTTAAAGAAAGGGACTTCCCTTCCTCCACTATCAACTCTGCTCTCAAACGCATCTCCCCTATTTCACGTACATCTGCTCTCACTCCATCCTCCCGCCACCCCACTAGGAATAGGGTTCCCCTGGTCCTCACCTACCACCCCACCAGCCTCCGGGTAAAACATATTATTCTCCGTAACTTCCGCCACCTCCAACGGGATCCTACCACTAAGCACATCTTTCCCTCCCCCCCCCCCGCTTTCCGCAGGGATCGCTCCTTACACGACTCCCTTATCCATTCGTCCCCCCCATCCCTCCCCACTGATCTCCCTCCTGGCACTTATCCTTGTAAGCAGAACAAGTGCTACACATGCCCTTACATTTCCTCCCTTACCACCATTCAGGGCCCCAGACAGTCCTTCCAGGTGAGGCGACACTTCACCTGTGAGTCGGCTGGGGTGATATACTGCATCCGGTGCTCCCAATGTGGCCTTCTATATATTGGCGAGACCCGACGCAGACTGGGAGAGCGCTTTGCTGAACATCTACGCTCTGTCCGCCAGAGAAAGCAGGATCTCCCAGTGGCCACACATTTTACTTCCACATCCCATTCCCATTCTGACATGTCTATCCACAGCCTCCTCTACTGTAAAGATGAAGCCACACTCAGGTTGGAGGAACAACACCTTATATTCCGTCTGGGTAGCCACCAACCTGATGGCGTGAACATCGACTTCTCTAACTTCCGCTAATGCCCCACCTCCCCCTCGTACTCCATCCATTATTTATTTTTATACACACATTCTTTCTCTCACTCTCCTTTTTCTCCCTCTGTCCCTCTGACTATACCCCTTGCCCATCCTCTGGGTTCCCCCCCCCGCCACTTGTCTTTCTCCCCGGACCTCCTGTCCCATGATCCTCTCATATCCCCTTTGCCAATCACCTATCCAGCTCTTGGCTCCATCCCTCCCCCTCCTGTCTTCTCCTATCATTTTGGATCTCCCCCTCCCCCTCCCACTTTCAAATCTCTTACTAACTCTTCCTTCAGTTAGACCTGACGAAGGGTCTCGGCCTGAAACGTCGACTGTACCTCTTCCTGGAGATGCTGCCTGGTCTGCTGCGTTCACCAGCAACTTTGATGTGTGTTGCAGATATACAAGGATGTTGTCTGGATTGGAGAGCGTGCCTTACGAGAATTGGTTGAGTGAACTTGGCCTTTTCTCCTTGGAGCGACAGAGGATGAGAGGTGACCTGATAGAAGTGTATAAGATGATGAGAGGCATTGATTACGTGGATAACCAGAGGCTTTTTTCCCAGGGCTGAAATGGCTAACATGAGGGGGCATAGTTTTAAGGTGCTCAGCAGTAGGTACAGGGGGGATGTCAGGGATAAGTTTTTCACACAGAGAGTGGTAGATGCATGGAATGGGCTGCCGGTGACGGCGGTGGAGGCGGATACAATAGGATCTTTTAAGAAACTCTTAGATAGGTATATGGAGCTTAGAAAAATAGAGGGCTATGTGGCAGGGTAGTTCTAGGCAGTTTCTAGAGTAGAGTACATGGTGGGCATGATATCGTGGACCAAAGGGCCTGTAATGTGCTGTAGATATCTATATTTTATGTCAACATTGAATTTGCCTTCCTCACCACAGAATCAGTGATATCAAAGTATGTATGTGTCACCGTATGATTCATTTTCTTGTGGGCCTTCATAATAAATAGAAAGGAACACAATAGAATCAATGAAAGACCACACATAACAGGACAGACATACAGCCACCAATGTGCAAAGGATAACAATCTGCAAAACACAAAAAGGAAAAAAAAAAGAAAAAAATTAACAGTAAATATTAAGAATATGAACTAAAGAGTTCTTCAACCTATGGATTCACTTTGTAGGAATAGTTCAGTGTTGAGGTGAGTGATGTTATACCCTGTGGTTCAAGAGCCTGATGCTTGAGAGGTAATAACTGTTACTGAACTTGGTTTTGCCTGCCCTGAGGCTCCTGTACCTCCTTCCTGATGGCAGCACAAGAAGAGACCATGGCCTGAATGGTGGCGGTTTTTGCTGCTGCTGCTTTCTTATGACAGTGCTCCATAGTGATGGTAAAAATTGCAGGAGATGGCAGTTGAATGCGTGGCTGAGGAGCTGGTGCAGGGAACAGGGTTTTAGATTTTTGAATCATTGGGATCTCTTCTGGGGAAGGTGGGACCTGTACAGATTGGATGGGTTGCACCTGAACTCGAGGGGGAGCAACATCCTTGCAGGTTGGTTTGCTAGCATGGTTCGAGAGGGTTTAAACTAATTTGCAAGGGGGATGGGACGCGGAGCGATAGAGCAGTGAAAGAAGTGCATGGAGTAATGCCAGATCTAACATATAGAGAGGGTTTGAGGAAAGAGAAGCAGAATAAATGGTCTAAAGACAGTAAGGTAGAAGGGCTAAAGTGAGTGTACTTCAAATCAAGAAGCATCAGGAACAAAGGTGATGAACTGAAAGCTTGGATACATACATGGAATTATGATGTAGTGGCCATTACAGAGACTTGGCTGGACCTGGGCAGGAATGGATTCTCAATATTCCTGGGTTTCAGTGCTTTAAAAGGAATAGAGAGGGGGAGAAAAGGGGAGGAGGGGTGGCATTACTGGTCAGGGATACTATTACAGCTACAGAAAGGGTGAATAATGAATCAGGATCCTCTTTTGAGGCAGTATAGGTGGAAGTCAAGAACAGGAAGGGAGCAGTTACTCTATTGGGAGTATTCTATAGGCCCCCTGGTAGTAGCAGAGATACCAAGGAGCAGATTGGGAGGTAGATTTTGGAAAGGTGCGAAAATAACAGGGTTGTTATCATGGGTGACTTTAACTTCCCTAATATTGATTGGCACCTGATTAGTTCCAAGAGTTTAGATGGGGCAGAGTCAGTTAGTGTGTCCAGGACGGACTCCTGTCACAGTATGTTGACAGGCCGACTAGTGCGAATGCCATACTAGATCTAGTATTAGGTAATGAACCGGATCAGGTCACAGATCTCTCAGTGGGTGAGCATCTGGGGGACAGTGACCACCACTCCCTGACCTTTAGCATTATCATTGAAAAGGATAGAATCAGAGAGGACAGGAAAATTTTTAATTGGGGAAAGGCAAATTATGAGGCTATAAGGCTAGAACTTGCGGGTGTGAATTGGGATGATGTTTTTGCAGGGAAATGTACTATGGACATGTGGTCGATGTTTAGAGATCTCTTGTAGGGTGTTAGGGATAAATTTGTCCCAATGAGGAAGATAAAGGATGGTAGAGTGAAGGAACCATGGGTGACAAGTGAGGTGGAAAATCTAGTCAGGTGGAAGAAGGCAGCATATATGAGGTTTAGGAAGCAAGGATCAGATGGGTCTATTGAGGAATATAGGGTAGCAAGTAAGGAGCTTAAGAAGGGGCTGAGAAGAGCAAGAAGGGGGCATGAGAAGGCCTTGGTGAGTAGGATAAAGGAAAACCCCAAGGCATTCTTCAATTATGTGAAGAACAAAAGGATGACAGGAGTGAAGGTAGGACCAATTAGAGATAAAGGTGGGAAGATGTGCCTGGAGGCTGTGGAAGTGAGCGAGGTCCTCAATGAATACTTCTCTTCAGTATTCACCAATGAGAGGGAACTTGATGACAATGAGGACAATATGAGTGAGGTTGATGTTCTGGAGCATGTTGATATTAAGGGAGAGGAGGTGTTGGAGTTATTAAAATACATTAGGACAGATAAGTCCCCGGGGCCTGATGGAATATTCCCCAGGCTGCTCCACGAGGCGAGGGAAGAGATTGCTAAGCTTCTGGCTAGGATCTTTATGTCCTTGTTACCGGAGGATTGGAGGGAGGCGAATATTGTTCCCTTGTTCAAAAAAGGTAGTAGGGATAGTCTGGGTAATTATAGACCAGTGAGCCTTATGTCTGTGGTGGGAAAGCTGTTGGAAAAGATTCTTAGAGATAGGATCTCTAGGCATTTAGAGAATCATGGTCTGATCAGGGACAGTCAGCATGGCTTTGTGAAGGGCAGATTGTGTCTGACAAGCCTGATAGAGTTCTTTGAGGAGATGACCAGGCATATAGATGAGGGTAGTGCAGTGGATGTGATCTATATGGATTTTAGTAAGGCATTTGACAAGGTTCCACACGGTAGGCTTATTCAGAAAGTCAGAAGACATGGGATCCAGGGAAGTTTGTCCAGGTGGATTCAGAATTGGCTTGCCTGCAGAAGACAGAGGGTCGTGGTGGAGGGAATACATTCGTATTGGAGGGTTGTGACTATTGGTGTCCCACAAGGATCTGTTCTGGGACCTCTACTTTTCATGATTTTTATTAATGACCTGGATGTGGGGCTAGAAGGGTGGGTTGGCAAGTTTGTAGATGACACAAAGGTTGGTGGTGTTGTAGATAGTGTAGAGGATTGTCGAAGATTGCAGAGAGACATTGATAGGATGCAGAAGTGGGCTGAGAAGTGGCAGATGGAGTTCAACCCGGAGAAGTGTGAGGTGGTACACTTTGGAAGGACAAACTTCAAGGCAGAGTACAAAGTAAATGGCAGCATACTTAGTAGTGTGGAGGAGCAGAGGGACCTGGGAATACATGTCCCTGAAAGTTGCATCACAGGTAGATAGGGTAGTTAAGAAAGCTTATAGGGTGGTAGCTTTCATAAGTCGAGGGATAGAGTTCAAGAGTCGCGAGGTAATGATGCAACTTTGTAAAACTCTGGTTAGGCCCCACTTGGAGTACTGTGTCCAGTTCTGGTCGCCTCACTATAGGAAGGATGTGGAAGCTTTGGAAAGGGTACAGAGGAGTTTTATCAGGATGCTACCTGGTTTAGAGAGTATGGATTATGATCAGAGATTAAGGGAACTAGGGTTTTACTCTTTGGAGAGAAGGAGGATGAGAGGAGACATGATAGAGGTATACAAGATATTCTGAGGAATAGATAGAATGGATAGCCAGCTCCTCTTCCCCAGGGCACCACTGCTCAATATAAGAGGACATGGCTTTAAGGTAAGGGGTGGGAAGTTCAAGGAGGATATTAGAGGAAGGTTGTTTTGCTCAGAGAGTGGTTGGTGCGTAGAATACACTGCCTGAGTCAATGGTGGAGGCAGATACACTAGTGAAATTTAAGAGACTACTAGAGAAGTATATGGGGGAATCTAAGGTGGGGTTTATATGGGAGACAGTGTTTGAGGGTCGGCAGAACAATGTGGGCCGAAGGGCCTGTACTGTGCTGTACTATTCTATGTTCTATGTTCTGTATAGATGTGTTCTGTGATGGGGAGGGCTTTACCAGCGATTGTCTTACTTTATGTAGTTCATTAGTTTATGTAGTTCATTACTTTATGTACTTCATTCAAGGGCATTGGTGTTTCCATAGCTAGCTGTGAGGCAGCCTGTCAACACACTCTCAATTGTGCATTTATAGAAGTTTGCCAAAGTTTTAGATGACATGACGAATCTTCACAAACTTCTAAGAAAGTAAAGGTGTTATCTTGCTTTCTTCGTAACGGCCCTTACATGCTGGACCTGGTAGGACATATCCTTTGAAAGTATAACGCTGAAGAATTTAAAGTTGCTTACCCTCTCCACCTCTAACTCCCCAGTGAGGACTCCAGTTTCCTCTTTCTGTACTCAATAATCAGCTCTTTGATCTCGCTGACACTCAGCCAAATTTTCCTTATCCTTCCTCAATGCTGATTCATCACCACCTTTGATTTGGCCAATAACAGTGGTGTCGTCAGCAAACTTAAATATATAGCTAAGCAGAATGAAAATCAGAATCAGGTTTATTATGGCTGATGTATGTCAGCAAATGTGTTTTTCTGCAGCAGCAATACATAGCAAGATTACTGTAAATTACAAAAAAAAGTGAGTAGCACAAAAGAGAAAAAGCGAGGCAGTATTCATAGGTTCATGGATCATTCAGAAATGATTACGCTGATAATGATAAATGATAAACACTGCTGTGTGACTCTAAGTCTGCTAGAAGAGGAGAAGAAGTTGTTCCTAAAATGTTCAAGATGTTGAATGTGAGTCTGCTGTGTGGTTTCTTATTACTGTGTCGGAAGTCAAGGGCAAGCCCTGTGTGCCAGACATGCAAAGAAAGATTGCTTCCTGACGTTAACAAGCTAAGCTGGTGCGGATGGTGCAGAAATGTTTTGATGTGTGTTTGCTAGTCCAGAAGAATTTATGGAGATTATGTTTTACTGTTCTAGAGGTGGTGAAGTTTGGCTCATTGTATAACCAGCTTGTGAGCTTAAAAGATTCAAAAGGTTATCTGTCTCAATGCCAGGAACCTCCTTTTTTTGATTTACTTCGGCACTGCTAATGAACATTCCTATGACTTCTTTGAACTAGAGGAAGAATTTTAGCTTCAATTACAGGCCAGGTGAGAGTTGACATAACAGAGTGCAAACTTGAGGCCGGGATCTAATTTGGGTTGGTCTCGCAAAGAAAGGCCTGTTTTAATGGGTAATTCAAACCACTCACACAGGGATTAAAGATGCCAAAAATAATTTCCTTTATGCTGGTAACATTGGTACAGACATAAACAGCTGTGGACATTATTGCTGTTATCCTAGACACACTTGCTCAGAGAGTGACATGGTTTCCAGGAGGGCAGACACTATCATTTATGTTCACATAGCCTAGTGGCTTGGAAGGTGCAACTGGCAAAATTCAATTATCTGTGTTAAATCATGGACTTTGGTGCTGCCTGTGGAAAAGTTTGCATGTTGTCCCTGTAACTGTGGCACAAATTTCCTCCAGGTATTCTGGTTTCCTCCTATGCCCCACAGTTATAGACAGATAGTTACTTTATTGGTCCCAAAGGAAACACAGTGTCACGGTGGCATTTCAAGTGCATAGATATACAAATATTAAAAGAGAAGTAAGAAACAATTAAAAAAAAGTCACCTTAGAAATAAGATGTACAAGATTACAAGTCAAAGATCACAAGATCTACAAGATTTCCAGGTTCACACTGGTAGTGCAGTTTAGAAGATTACTTGGCCAATATAATTGTGGGTGAATGAGGTAGCAGTTATAGAATAGGGATGAATTGCTGGGAACGTCTGTAAAAGGGTATGGGGTAGCAGTGTGGTAGTGTAGCGGTTAACGTAACGCTTTACAGTGCCAGTGACCCTGGTTCAATTCCTGCCGCTGTACGTAAGGAACTTGTATGTCCTTCCTGTGATTTTGTGGGTTGCCGCAGGGTGCTCCGGTTTCCTCCTACTTTCCAAAGATATATGGGCTAGTAGGTTAATTGGCCACATGGGTGTGACTGGGCAGCATGGCCTTGTTGTGCTGGAAGGGTAAAAGTACCATGCTGTATCACTAAATAATAAAACAAAATCAAGTCACTGTAGGATTAATTAAATGGATGCTTCATTCACAAACGTGTTTGGCCAAAAGGCCTGTTTCCATGCTGTATGTCTCTATGACTCTCCTGTGTCCGCACTTTTGATGGTGTTCAGGGCTTCCTTCATCATGTCAGTAGGTTTCTCTCGGTTTTCACTACTGTCAGTCATGCAAGTCCCGGGTGGGGAGTCAGAAACACCATGGCACTCAGATTGAAGGATTCTTCATTGCCGTTTCCATAACCACTCTATTTTACCACTCAGGGTTGTCAGCGCTAAGCTGAACCCGTGAACCTGGAGGACCGGTGGACAACTCTTAATTTGGCCTCTAACCTTTGACCAGTTTGGCATGGGTGACCTGACCATAAAATCCTATCTCCAGCCAACATAGCTCTCCAGGTCATTGAAACACGCAAGCCTCCAAACAACGATAAGGGTTGCAGTCCTCTTGGAGGACTTTTGAGTGTAACTACAATGATTTTGAGGACCGAAGTTTTCTAGGAGGTGTCAACAGGAATTTACCATGTTTTTGCAGTAGGCACCAATATCAGGTACTAGACTGCACAACGAAGAAAAGGTCTTTCAATTGTTCTATGTTCCTCCCTAGATTACTGTCTTATTGAGAGCAGGCGCCTTGGTGTGAATGGGCCAATACAACACATTTAATAACATATGGAACATATTGTGTGTATGTGGATTCTGTACAAATTTTCATAAATAAATAGAGGCAAATATTGCAGTATGAGGAAAATGTGACGGGAGTGGCAGAGAAATGAGCTGTCTCGAGGTGCTGAGTGACTGGTGTGATGAGCTAAATCTACTTCAGTACGGTGGGATTTTATGAAAGGAAAGCAGCTCTCAAAATTGCACCAGTATATAAATATATAGTTTCTATATAATAACTCTTCTGTTAGCAATGTTTAAATTAGTTATAACTTTTAATAGCTTTTCTTTAGGGAGGTATCATTTACACTTAAAGTATTTGATACTATTTATGCCCAAAACATGTTGAAAAAATATTTAGTAGCTGATGAGCTTCCAATATTCTGTTGGAAAATTTAACAGTCCATTTGCACACAGCAAGGTCTCACAAAGCTCCTGTGAGATGATGATTCTGTAGTCTTTTCCAATGTTGTTAAACATTAAATGCATAATTTGATAGTTGGAAAACTTCCCACTCTTATTTCTGCATCAGTGCTATGAAATCTCTTCAACTACCTGGGGGAGTCCTGCAGTACGTAACACTTTTCATATGAACCATTGGATAGGTTTTTCCAATGTTAGTGGGGATAAAACAACTTGCCTGGAGCCTCTACACTAAGTCTCAGCGAAATTCCAGAAAATTGTCGACAAAATATTTATTTGGGAACAACAATGGTAAATGAAAACAATTGAAGACAGCTATCGGCGCTGCTTAAAGGCACACAACATGATATAAGTTTAATTAGTGAAATAGATTGAGTGCTCTTAGTAGCCTTGACATGAAATACTGCAAATCCAAACTGGTCCAGATGACCAGGTGAAGGGTTTCAACCTGAACCATTGACTATCTATTTCCCTCCGCAAATGGTGCCTGATCTACTGAGTTCCTCCAGTGCTTGTGTGTTGCTCCAGATTTCAGCATCTGCAGTCTCTTCAAACTGGTTGTCTTATACCCACCAATGTTGGAGGCTGTGCCTACTGTACCATCTGAAAAGTGGCGTCTCCACTACTGCAGCACTCCTTCAGCACGTCTAATTTATGAGACTTGGACTGCTAACCATCAGACCCAAATGCAGTGGTTACCACTGAACCTAGATGTCACTGTTGTAAGATACTATTAGTACCCAGATTAATTTGGGGTTTATATTTTCTATTTTGAATTGATGCATATATTGTTCCTAGTAACTTATTTAATACATGATCTCTTCTTTCCAGCAATTATGTATGTTATGGGAGCATTGGGTCCTGCAGCAGGCTATCTTCTTGGTGGTGTCTTGATTGGCTTCTATGTAGATCCCAGGGCCACAATTCAGATTGACCAGACTGACCCACGCTTCATTGGAAATTGGTAAGAAGTAGCAGTAGTCTTTTATTTTCCTGTCTTTGCATACCACAGGAATCCATATCTTACAGTGAATGAATGTAATTGATGCCTAAAGAGAAGAAGTTAAAAGAAGCATTAGTTTTAACTCCATAAGGTTATTTGTTGTAAACTTGAAGGCCCCTGAATAACAAAACTATAAAAGCATTGATTCAAAAAGGAAGATAAGTTCTGAGAAAATAAGAAAATGTGTAGAAAGGTCAAGGAATATGTTTCAATTTGACACTGCAGGATATCCTATATTATAAACACAAGAGATACTGCGGATGCTGGAAATCCAGAGCAACGCACACAAAATGCTGGAGGAACTCAGCAGGTCAGGCAGCATCTATGGAAATGAATAAACAGTTGACATTTTGGGCCGAGACCCTTCTTCAGGATGTGAAAGCAGGGGGGAAGATCAGAATAAAAAGGTCGGGGGGGGGGAAGGGATGGAGGATTAACTAGGAGGTGATAGATGAAGTAGATGAAGCCAGGTGGGTTGGAAAAGTAAAGGGCTGGAGAAGAAGGATGGGGGAGGGAAAAACATTACTGGGAGGAGAAATTGATGTTGATGCCATCCGGTTGGAGGCTACCTAGAATATGAGGTGTTGCTCCTCCACCCTGAGCATAGCCTCATCATGCCAAAAGAGGAGGCCATGGACTGACATGTGGAAATGGGAATGGGAATATGAATTAAAATGGTTGGCAACCAGGAAGTTCCGCTTCTGGCAGATGGAGTGGAGGTGCTAGACAAAGCAGCCCCTCAATTTACTTCGGGTCTCACCAATGTAGAGGAGGCCGCCGGGAGCACAGGATACAACAGACTACCCCAACAGATTCACAGGTGAAGTGTTGCCTCATCTGGAAGGACTGTTTGGGGCCCTAAATGGAGGTAAGGGAGGAGGTAGGTGGACATTTGTAGCAGTTCTGTTGCTTGCAGGGATATGTGCCAGGATTATGTGAAAGCAGAGAGTCGGGGGAGGTAAGGATGTGTTTGGTGGTAGGATCCTATTGAGGATGGTGGAAGGTGCAGAGAATGATGTGTTGAATGTGAAGTCTTATGGGGGTGGTAGGTGAGGAGGAGACAGTACTAAGGTGACAGGAAAATGGGGTGAGCGCGGATACCCAGTAAATGCAGGAGACGCGGGTGAGGATAGCATCAGTGGTGGAGGAAGGGAAACCCCATTCTATAAAAAAATAGGACATCTCTGGTGTCCTGGAAAAGGAAAGCCTCATCCTGGGAGCAGATGTGATGGAGACGAAGGAACTGAGAAAAGAGCATAGTATTTTATGATTATACCATTTTGACAGACAAGAGTAGGGCTCTGTGATGTTTTTCAATATTCCCTTACCACATCGAAGGAGACCACTTGATCTATCCATGGTCTATCAATCTCACCCCTCTCTCCGACTTACTTCTGTGCTATCTGTTCTCTCTCACATGCCCATCAAATCCACTCTAATATTCTTGCCACCCAATTCAGGGTTACAATGTTGATGAAGGCTCTCGGCTCAAAACATCGACGGTTTACTCTTTTCCGTAGACGTCCCCCCACAGCGAATCGCCCCGGGCCTAGATTTCACTGCCAGAGAAGCCCTTCTCCAGCTCTCCAAATCAGCTCAGCACTTACAGCGATCTAGTCTTGCCCGACTCTCGACACCCTGCCTTTCCAGTCTAAATGTGGCCCGACATTTAAATTGTCCAAACAGCATTTTATACCTCAGATTAGGACCCAGGTGTCGCCATGGCAAATCGCTTCAGACCTAGAACATGGTGCTCAGTGATTCACTTCAGACCTGGATTTTGCTGCTGAAGAAGCTGTTCTCCACCTCTCTAAATTGGCTCGGCGCTTAGGGCAATTCACCCTCGCACCAGTGTAAGTTGGATGGGCATCGGATCTCCTGTGCCTCGACTTCTCCCCTCCAAATCATTCACTCCAAGTGCGTCGATTTTGCAGCTCACCAGCAGGGCACATCTGTCGAGTTCACTTTACCCTCACTCGCCTCTTCAGTGTTTGTGGTGATAGTCTACCACAACTTCCTTCAAAAAAAGTGTTACTAATAATGTTTTTAATTGAATTCCTTTCTTTCGAACCACAAGTAAGCTGTTGCATGTCTTCAGTAGTGCCATCAGTAGCCCCATCTTAAATCGAAAGGGTAGATATCTGGATAGATAATCGAGTTATCAAAGATTTATCATTATGTGGAATATAATTTTAGAAAGGGTAACAGAGATAAAGGATCAAACACTCCTTAAGAACTGGTTTGATGCTATGCTGAATGAGTCTAGTTGAGCAAAACAGTGCTCACCTGAGATTATCTCTCATTCATCCAGTTATGGAGTTTCCTCATTACTAAAAACACTTCTGCCATTTGTGTTTTGTGCCTTGTCATTCCCCCTTTCGATTCAGATGGGATGCATTACTTCCCTGGGGCAAACAGAAAGATGTGAAGCAGGAAAGCAGTGCCCGATGTGGCCTTCTATATATTGGTGAGACCCGACGCAGACTGGGAGATCGTTTCGCTGAACACCTACGCTCTATTCGCCAGAGAAAGCAGGATCTCCCAGCGGCCACACATTTTAATTCCATGTCCCATTCCCGTTCTGATATGTCTGTCCACGGCCTCCTCTACTGCAAAGATGAAGCCACACTCAGGTTGGAGGGACAACACCTTATATTCCGTCTGGGTAGCCTCCAACCTGATGGCATGAACATTGACTTCTCAAACTTCTGCTAATGCCCCACCTCCCCCTTGTACCCCATCCGTTATTTATTTATATACACACATTCTTTTTCTCTCTCTCCTTTTTCTCCCTCTCACTATACCCCTTGCCCATCCTCTGGGTTTTTTCCCCCCCTATCCCTTTTCTTTCTCCCTGGGCCGCCTGTCCCATGATCCTCTCATATCCCTTTTGCCAATCAACTGTCCAGCTCTTGGCTCCATCCCTCCCCCTCCTGTTTTCTCCTATCATTTTGGATCTCCCCCTCCCCCTCCCACTTCCAAATCTCTTACTAGCTGTTCTTACAGTTAGCCCTGACGAAGAGTCTCGGCCCGAAACGTCAACTGTAGCTCTTCATAGAGATGCTGCCTAGCCTGCTGCGTTCACCAGCAACTTTGATGTGTGTTGCTTGAATTTCCAGCATCTGCAGAATTACTCGTGTCTGAGAAATCAGTGCACTGGCCTCCAGCACACAGATTACTGGCTGTAAGTGAGGCTGAGAGAGGAAAGTGACTGAGGCGATTTCCTTCCCCGCCAGGATACAGAGAGAAAAAAATCAGTACCTTTCTAGGCCCCTCAGTAGTGACTCCTTTCTTAATCTCAACCATGAATTAAGATTGAGATGCTGCACAGCAGTAAAACTGTTCTCATTGTCAAGATTACCATCACTGCTTGAGATGCATATTAAAAGGGAACACTTCATCCTTGGGCAGGTCTCTCGTCATCTGTTTAAAAGAGCAGCATACTGTATGTTAATAACCCTTGGAGAGACAGTGGATTTATTAAGGGCAAGGCACTGTGGTCATCTATATGATGTTTGCTGTAATGGAAAATGTTAACATTTTCCCTCAAGTTCCTGTTTTCTTTTGAGGCAATTATGTATGTAAGAAATTTCTGCCTGGAAGTTCATTGCCAGGAGCACTTTCTGTACAGATTAATAACATTAGCAAGTTGTATCTGAAATTAATTCTGTTAGCTTCAGTGGAACGTAATTTAGAACTTTTGGTTTGGTATTGGGAAATGAACCTGGTTAGGTGTCAGATCTCTCAGTGGGAGAGCATTTTGGAGATAGTGATCATAATTCTATCTCCTCTAGGAACAGACAAGTTAGAAATGCGTTTAATTGGAGTAAGGGGAATTATAAGGCTATCAAGCAGGAAATTGGAGGCTTAAATTGGAAACAGATGTTCTCAGAGAAAAGTACAGAAGAAATATGGCAAATATTCAGGGGGTATTTGTGTAGAGTTCTGTATAGGTATGTTCCAATGAGACAGGGAAATTATGGTAGGGTACAGGAACCGTGGTGTACAAAGGCTGTTGTAAATTTAGTCAAGAAGAAAAGAAAAGCTTACAAAAGGTTCAGAGAGCGAGGTAATGTTAGAGATCTAGAAGATTATAAGGCTACTAGGAAGGAGCTTAAGAAGGAAATTAGGAGAGCCAGTAGGGACCATAAGAAGGCCTTGGCGGGCAGGATTAAGGAAAACCCCAAGACATTCTACAAGTATATGGAGAGCAAGAGGATAAGACGTGAAAGAATAGGACCTATCAAGTGTGACAGTGGGAAAGTGTGTATGGAACCAGAGGAAATAGCAAAGGTACTTAATGTGTACTTAATGAATACTTTACTTCAGTATTCAATATGGAAAAGGATCTTAGTGACTGTAGTGATGTCTTGCAGCAGACTGAAAAGCTTGAGCATGTAGATATTAAGAAATAGGATGTGCTGGAGGTTTTGGAAAGCATCAAGTTGGGTAAGTCGCCGAGACCGGAGGAAATGTACTCCAGGCTACTGTGGGAGGTGAGGGAGGAGATTGCTGAGCCTCTGGTGATGATCTTTGAATCATCAATGGGGATGGGAGAGGTTCCGGAAGATTGGAGGGTTGCGGATGTTGTTCCTTTATTCAAGAAAGGGAGTAGAGATAGCCCAGGAAATTATAAACCAGTGAGTCTTATCTCAGTGGTTGGTAAGTTGATGGAGAAGATCCTGAGAGGCAGGATTTATGTACATTTGGAGAGGTATAATATGATTAGGAGTAGTCAGCATGGCTTTGTCAAGGGCAGGTCTGATTGAATTTTTTGAGGATGTGACTAAACACATTGATGAAGGAAGAGCAGTAGATATAGTGTATATGGATTTCAGCAAGGCATTTGATAAGGTACCCCATGCAAGGCGTATTGAGAAAGTAAGGAGGCATGGGATCCAAGGGGACATTGCTTTGTGGATCCAGAACTGTCTTGCCCACAGAAGGCAAAGAGTGGTTGTAGATGGGTCATATTCTGCATGGAGGTCAGTCACCAGTGGAGTGCCTCAGGGATCTGCTCTGGGACCCTTACTCTTCGTAATTTTTATAAATGACCTGGATGAGGAAGTGGAGGGATGGGTTAGTAAGTTTGCTGATGACACAAAGGTTAGAGGTGTTGTGGATAGTGTGGAGGGCTGTCAGAGGTTACAGCGGGACATTAATAGGATGCAAATCTGGGCTGAGAAGTGGCAGATGGAGTTCAAGCCAGATAAGTGTGAAGTGGTTCATTTTGGTAGGTCAAATATGATGGCAGAATATAGTATTAATGGCAAGACTCTTGGCAGTGTGGAGGATCAGAGGGATCTTGGGGTCTGAGTCCATAGGACGCTCAAAGCAGCTGCACAGGTTAACTCTGTGGTTAAGAAGGCGTACGGTGTATTGGCTTTCATCAATCGTGGAATTGAATTTAGGAGCCGAGAGGTAATGTTGCAGCTATATAGGTCCCTGGTCAGAGCCCACTTGGAGTACTCTGCTCAGTTCTGGTCGCCTCACTACAGGAAGGATGTGGAAGCCATAGAAAGGGTGCAGAGGAGATTTACAAGGATATTGCCTGGATTGGGGAGCATGCCTTATGAGAATAGGTTGAGTGAACTTGGCCTTTTCTCCTTGGAGCGAAGGAGGATGAGAGGTGACCTGATAAAAGTGTATAAGATGATGAGAAGCATTGATCGTGTGGATAGTCAGAGGCTTTTTCCCAGGGCTGAAGAGGTTGCCACAGGAGGACACAGGTTTAAGGTGCTGGGGAGCAGGAACAGAGGAGATGTCAGGGGTAAGTGTTTTACCCAGAGAGTGGTGAGTGCGTGGAATGGGCTGCCAGCAATGGTGGTGGAGGCAGATACGATAGGGTCTTTTAAGAGGCTTTTAGATAGGTACATGGAGCTTAGAAAAATAGAGGGCTATAGGTAAGCCTAGCAATTTCTAAGGTAGGGAGAGGTTCAGAACAACTTTGTGGGCCAAAGGGCCTGTATTGTGCTGTAGGTTTTCCATGTTTTCTGTGTTCAGTAGGTAATTGCAATGTGCTGATCCAAAAGTTGGTGTTCTTGAATTTGAATGGCTATGGAAATAATTTGAGTGGAACTACAATACAGAGGTGTACAGACTGATATGTTCTTTCTGTCTTATATTTAGTAGTCTTAACTTTTGATCCAATCAAAGGCAATCAAATATCAGTTTCCTTTTGGGAGGGAGAAACATCTTGACTCATCAAGTGTTGAAACTGTCTATTACAATCATTCAACACACACAAAATGCTGGAGGAACTCAGCAGGTCTAGCAGCATCTATGGAAAAGAGTAAACAGTTGACGTTTTGGGCTGAGACCCTTTGTCAGAACTGAACCATATTCATACAGAATTCTCCGTGGCAAACTCCTGTCAGGGACACTTAACTAGATCCCCAATATTCTCAGTGGCTTTCTTGCACAAAACCATGCTTTTGCTCCAGCTCCCTCTGGAAATGCTGTCCTTGCTCTCTCCCATCATTGTGCCCTGTAAATGCTAGTACCAGTCTCCTATATTGTGACATATGCAAAGATTGAATGAGCTGTCCTCAGCTGTGACAACTTGCAGCATAGCGTGGGAAACACTGCGTTGAGACCAACAATATTATTTCTACTAAGACGTTATACAGAGAACTCCCAACAATGTTGTTCTGTGAACCTCCCATTTGAAATTCCCCCTCTTTATGCAATTTTCAAAAACAGCATTATGCTGACCTACAATAACTATATTCAAAGGGAATCATAAAATTTCTAGATATTCCAGCTGTAGATTATGTTCCATTTTGCAACAATTGAGGGTGATCCAGGACAATTGAATATTTCCTCCTTTGATAATAATGACACTGATTGCCAAACAACTTCCCAGTCCAATTCATTTGTGTGGAATAGGGTTGCATTGTTTTGTGTTCCTGAGATCGCCTCCACCCCACCCCCCACAGGTCAATAGGGAATTACTCTGAGTAACATTGAAATCCATAAATAGACAGTACTTTATGCACTTAAATCCTTTCTTATCTGTATTGAGTTATAATAAATGATTTCCAAAATCTGCTGTGTCCGTGCTTTACTGGAAGATCATGCCAACCAATGATTCCATTGACAGTTCCCAGCACCTGCAGATTCCATGTCAGCATGGTCTAAACCTTTACCTGCCTACTGTACTGTAGCAATGCAGAACACACAGGAAGTGAGATGTGGGCACACATTCACTTTGAAATGTGCCCCTGTGGCTTTCCAAAGCCTACTGAACCAGAAGGTCAGATACACCTCATATCTGGCAAGCTCGCTTTCCACTGCAGCTCCTTTCAATCAAGTGGGTTTCCTACTTTCATTGAAAAGGCAAACATTGCTTATTTCACTATATATTTATGCTTTTGTTAATGATAATTTATTGTTTTCAACTTCTTAAAAGTTAATTTTAAAGCAATCTTAATGTTTGATTTTCAGAGGCAAATAGACATAACATCTGTTTAACATGAGCATAACAGAGGTCTCAACAGGGACCCGCCTGGATGTAAAAGGCTAAATTAGTTACAGGGTTAGAATGTTGTGGTAGGGCTGAGAGGAGTGTGCGTGAGAGGTTAGATTGAACGTGATCAGCTCCATAATGTTTTTTTTTAACCCGGCATTCTAATCGAGGTTATGCTTCATATTTTTAAGCTAAATTGTTTTCTTACTGTTATATTTTTCATAAAATTCGAGATTCAACATGGCATACAATGTTTCTTCTTAGGCAGTCCCTCAGGTTAAGAATATACAATTTGATTTGTCTCCCACAGCAAAACAAATTCTCTGATGATGTTGCTTGGTCTGTTGAGTATCTCTCACATTTTCTGTTTTTATTTTTCCAGCATCGGCTTTACCGATCTCAAGTTCTCTTCACGTATTTTGTCAAGTTGTCTTGTTCTTTCCGAAACTTCACAGGTGGAGTGGATTTTTGCTATGTGCGGTTACTATGCTCCTTGTTATAGTGCCAATGTTCACTTTCCCTCAAAAACTTCCACCTCGGCAGAAGAGGAAGAAGAAAATGGTTTCAAATAATTTGAATAGTGATAATGAGATGATGAAAGGGAAAGCTGAGAACAAAGAACACAAAAGAAGCACTGTGACTTCCTCCATGGGTTTTGGAAAGGATATTAAAGGTGGGTAAAATTGATATGCCATTTTTGTGAAATTATCAAAGTATAACGGAATTCATTTGTTTAATTCTGATCAATCCTTCACAGTCATGACTTTATTAAGCACAACAATGCAAGGTGATGCACGTTTATGTGATTAAGGCATAGAAATTCATTGTGTCTTAAAACAGTTTTAAAAGAACAGTCTTTTGTTAAGTTTTTTGAGCAACTCCAAGTTGATAGTGACACTTAAAGATGGTGTTGTCAAGCCCCTTCATGCAACACCACAGTTTATTCAGAAAAGCAAGTATAATTGGTCAAAAACCTGGCTGAGATACACAGCTGAGCTTCTGAGGCTACGTCCACACTACGCCGGATAATTTTGAAAACGCCGGTTTCGAGGAAAAACAACAGGCATCCACACTAAGCATTTTTCAAAATATCTCCGTCCACATTAGACGGATATTTGGGCAAATCTCCTCCTACTGGGCATGCGCAGGACACACAGAAAACAAGCGAAGAGGAAACGATATACTTGGTGCGTGTTTGTCCAGTTACAGAGTAGAAAAACTTTAAAGGAATTGCTCTTGGTTCCTGCACAGGAGGACTTAAAACTTAAAAAAAACAAATACTGGAGCGTATGGAGGCAACCGACAGGGAGTTCACAGACAGTATGACCCAGCTGACGACGAACATTGAAAAACTGACTAACTCTGTTACATTAATAAAGCACCTTGTTAAATGTATAAAACGTCTGCATCAGCGTTATCTTGTATTTCCATACAATGTTACATTAGGCTGTTACACATCTATTGACAGAGAAGTACTTGCATAAATAGGTAAACCACCTTCATACAAGCAAGGACAGAAAACAGGGCGAAGTGAGTATACTTATTTATTCAATAAGCTGTGGGTCAACTGGCTTCAGTCTCATCCGTCTGTTCTGAAATTGTTAGGTGGTGGCGTTCAAGAAAACAACGAACATCTGTTCCGGCACGTCATGACAGCGTTTTTAAATAGTCAAAAAAAGCTCACTTTACAATTTAACTCTCACGCCGTTCACACCGACTGCGCGTTATAACAGCTTGCGCAGTACCAAGCAGAAGCAGAAAAAAGCATTGTTGTTGTGGTGTTGTCATGACAGCGTTTTAAAATCTCTCCGGTTACCCCGTACACACTACGCCGGATATTAAGCGTTTTCAGATTTATTCACTCTAGAGAGTGTTTTCGAAAATCTCCGTTTTTGGGGGCTGAAAATGCCGGCTCAGTGTGGACGGGAAGGCAAAACGAAGAGAAAAGGCTTTGTTTTCAAAATTACCTGGCGTAGTGTGGACGTACCCTGAGTCAGTGCTTAAAGTTGCAAGCTCATAACACCCCCAGCACACTTTCAACTACTTGATAGTGTTGCTTAATTTAATTGTGGGTGCATCAGTGATTCCTGTGGACAGGAAAGTTCATCCTAGATTGACTAATGGGGACCTTGTGAAGCTACTAAATCACATTATCCATGCAAGAGACGTTGTTTGTTTAAAAGGGTGAGGTTCACTAAATCTTCAATTGCTGACACTGCATTTAAAAAGAATGAGGGGTGGCTTTCTGAGCTACAAGTAGAAGCTGGTAATACTTTGGCACTATTCACCTACATTGAGCAAGAGTACTTCTCTGTGCTTTCTATTACAACCATGTCTTCTTGTGCAGAAGTCCTTTGCATGAATGGCCAGTCTGCCTGCTTCTGCTGATGGACAGCTGAATGGAATCTGACTGTTATAAGTTAGATGTCAGTGACCTCTCAAAAGCAACAATAAACTTTAATATGTGGTGTGTGTCAGCAGCTGTTGGCCGCATGATCCTGAATCTAAGTTGAGAATGACTTTCCATTGTGAGATTGGGTGTGTGAGTTTATACTTAAGGCTTTCCCAGGTCAAGGTCAGGAGTGACAACCATCATGTGGACGCATAACCTGAATAGTCATTGCAGCCCCAAGAAATGTTGATCAGGGTGTGTCTCCCTGTGAAATGTAGACAGATTAGCTAGTATGTGCTATCTCTCGTCTCCCGGCCACGAATATTCTTGAGTCCTGATGAAGGGTTTCTGCCTGAAGTAATGATTGTTTACTCTTTTCCACAGAGGCTGCCTGGCCTGCTGAGTTTCTCCTGCATTTTTCTGAGTGATACTTTTGGTGCCTGGAAGTATTCTTTTCATGTACACATCAGATCTAGAAAAGAGTATGTTGTAACTCAGTTTTGGGTACAACAAAGTGTTTGAAGCTACAGTGTAAATAAGGTGTGAGTGTGTAGAGTGTGTGCAGTAGCCTGGCTATTGGAGATCCGATCTTCTGCCTTGTGAACAGTAGCCATTTTTACCCAGACCACTGAGGAGAATGAATTGAGAGCATTGCATTTGCTGGTGTCATTTGGAGTGATGCGGGCAAGGAAAAAGTATTAGGAACAAGAGAAAAATCTCAGAAAAATGAGCATATGAACGGTGTTAATGAAAGGTGTTAAGACACTGAGAGAAATGTACAGAGTTGTTCATAGTTCTTTCAACTTTGCAATTCCACTTTTCTCAATACTGTGCATATTTATTTCTAGACTAAGTATTTTAGTTTTCTTTCTCTGACGTAATAGGCAGTGCAAAAATATCTCACGTTGAATGAAGTATTTTGCACCTGTGACAGGCATAATGCTATACTGGTATAGATAGAAAGACAAAGATGGTCTAGTCACCTTTGTTGTGAATGCTCATTACATTGCAAAGGAAGGCTATTAATATATTGGTATTGAATCTGTCTAATTCTTTACCCAGCAGTGGTGAAGAAGGGAAGGAGAAAATGGATGGTATAATAATATGCTCTTAAATTCTGTTTGGGCTTCCTTGCTTTTAAAATGTATAAGTGGACCACAGCATTTTGTTTTGCATGTCTGACAGTTCACGTAGAGTCATAGAACACTACAGCCACAGAAACAGACCCTTTGACCGATCCAGTCCATGCCAAACCATTGATCAGCCTAGATCCATTGACCTGCACCCGGACTATAGCCCTTCCCTCCCCTCCTATCCAAATTTCTCTTACATATTGAAATTGAACCACGTCTACCACTTGCGCTGGCAGCTCATTCAACACTTTCACCACCCTCTGAGTGAAGACATTTCCCTCATGTTAACCTTACACATTTCACCTTTCACCCTTAATCCATGATCACTAGTTGTATTCTCACCTAACTTCAGTGGAAAAAGCATGTTTGCAATTACCCTATCTATACTCATAATTTTGTATATTTCTATCAAATCTCCCCTCAATCTTCCTAACCTAAACCTATAACTCAGATCCCCAAGTCCCAGCAAAAACTTTGTAAATTTTCACTGCGCTCTTTCTATCTTATTTACATCCTGTAGGTAGATGACAAAACTGCACACAATACTCCATCGCTAACGTCTTATACGATTTCAATATAATGGGGCAGAGTTTGTTAAGTGTGTCCAGGATGTTGACTGAATCTTCTTGACCAACCTACCATGTGGGACCTTGTCAAATGCCTTGGTAAAGTCCATGTAGATAACATCCACTGCTTTGTCTTAACCAACATAACAACATCAGCTATCCATCCCCCAGCCCTATGGCTCTTCACCAATGGCCAATGATGTTTTAAATGTCTCTGCTGGGTCCCCTGCAATTTCTTTACTATTCCCCCACAGGAGCCGAGCGAGCACCTTGTCAGGCCCTGGGAGTTTATCCACCCTAATTTGTGTCAAGGCAGCGAACACCCCCTCTGTAATCTGTATAGGGCCCGTGGCCTCACTGCTGCTTTGCCTCACTTCTGTAGACTCAGTGTCTACCTCCCGAATAAATACTGATGCAAAAAATCCAGTTAATATCTGCCCTCATCTCTTTTGGCTCTGTGCATTGTTTACCACTCTGATATTCCAGCGGACCAGTTTTGTCCCTTGCTATCCTTTTGCTCTTAGTATAATGTATATGTAGAAGCCCTTAGGATTTTCTTCACCTAGTCTGCTAGAGCAAAAACATGCCTTCCTTTAGCCCTTATGACTTCTTCTTAAGTGGTCTCTTGCATTTTTTTATACCCCTCAGGTACCTTATTTGTTCCTACATGCCTATACCTGCTATGCATTTCTGTTTTTTTAACAAGGGACTCAATCTCTCTTGAAAACCAAGGTTCCATAAATCTATTATCTTTGCCCTTTATTCTGACAGGAACATATAAACTCAGTTCTCTCAAAATTTCACTTTTGAAAGCCTCCCACTTACCAAGTACACCTTTGCTAGAGAACAGCCTGTCCCAATCCACACTTACCCATCTTTCCTGATAGCATTAAAATTGACCTTTCTCTAACTTAGAATCTCATCCCAAGGACCAGACTGATCCTTTTGCATGCCTTTACCTTAAAACTAATGGCATTAAGATCACTTGATGCAATCTGTTCCCCTACACAAACTTCTGCCCTGTCTCATTCCCTAATTGGAGATCTAGTATCACACTCTGTCATTGGGACTTCTATGTACTGATTAAGGGAACAATCCTGAACAAATTTGACACACTCTTTCCCATCCAGCCCTTTTACAGTTGGGATTCCCAGTCAATATGTGGAAAGTTAAAATCACCTACTATCAGAACCTTATATTTCTTGCAACAGTCTGCAATCTCTCTATAAATTTGCTCCTCTGAATCCCACGGACTGTTGGGTGGTCTATAATATAATCCCATTAACGTGGTCATATATTTCTTATTCCTCTGTTCCACCCATAAAGCCTCGCTAGACAAGCTGTCGAGTTTGGCCTGTCTGAGCACTGCCGAGACATTTTCCCTGACTGGTAATGTCAGCTCTCCCCCTTTAATCCCTCACATTCTGTCGCACCTAAAACAATGGAAACAATGGAACCCCGGAACACTGAGTTGCCAGTCCTGTCACTCCTCCGTCCGAGTCTCACTAATGGCTACAATGTCAAAATTCCACATTCCATGCCCTAAGATCATTCACCTTTCCTACAATACACTTTGTATTGAAGTATTTGCAGCTCAGCACATTAGTTGCACCATACTCACCTTCTGATTCCTGACTTTATATGTAGGCTTAACAACATCCGTCTTCACAATCAATCCACTAACAGTTCTAGTTCTCTAGTTCTCATCCTTCTGCAACTCTAGTTTAAACACCAACCCCTCCCCTCTTCCTGCAGCACTAGTAAACCTTCCCGCTAGGATATTAGTTCCCCTCCAGTTCAAGTGCAAACTATTCCTTCTGTACAGGTCCCATCTGTCCTGGAAGAGACCCAATGATTCAAAAATCTGTAGCTCTCCCTCCTGAAACATCTCCTTAACCACATGTTAAATTGTATGATTTTCCTATTTCTAGTCTTTAGCACATGGCATGGTAAAAATCCTGAGATCACAACCCTGGAGGTCCTGTTCTTTATCTTAGCAACTAACTGCCTGAATTTGCTTTGCAGGACCTCCTCACCCAACCTAGCCATGTCATTGGTGCCAACGTGGACCATGACTTCTGGCTGTTCACCTTCCCACTTCAGAATGCTGTGGGCTCGACCTGAGATGTCCCTGACCCTGAAGCATACTATCCAGGAATATCATTCTCATTCACAGAACTTCCTTTTTGTTCCCCTAACTGTTGTATTCCTTATCACTACTGCTCATCTTCTTCCCCCTTCTCTGCTTAGCCACAGAGCCAGACTCAGTGCCAGAGACCTGATTGCTGTGAGGTCATTCACCACCCCCACCCCCACCCCCCCAAACTGTATCCAAAACAGTACCCACATCTCCACAATTCTATTGTTAGAAAACCAGGTAACTAAAGCCTCTCTTATGGAGGAAGTTATGAAAAAGTCTCAGATTAGTAAATGTTCAATGTACTTTTTGGGCAAATATGCTCTGACAGCCCCCCCCCCCAAAGGATGTATTTGTCTTTCTTTGTTTCCATGTTATACTTGTTGCTACAGCTCCAAAATTTTATTTCTTCTTGTCTCCTGGTCTTATTTTCTTTTTTAAGCATTGCAAATCCCTCTCCAGACCCTCTAACGTCTTCCTCATTTTCTTTCCTTTGTACTGCTTTAAATACTTGATTTCTTTCTCTCTCTCTTTAATGCACAACTCTGTTTCTTCTGACTTTCCTGTATTGTGTGTTCATTTGAATCTATCCATCGATCCCATATTCCCACTTTTCCCTTGCGAAGCGGTCTCTCTCCCATCCCATCGACTATCACCCAATCTCCCTGCCACCTATCTACATTAGGGGCAATTTACAGTAGCCAATTTACCAAGCAGCTCAGCTTTGAGGTGTGGGAAGAAACAAGGCAAGCCCAGGGAAAACTCGCATGGAGAGAATATGCAGATTCGATCCAAGTCCAGGATCAGCTGAAGCTGGGTTGCTGTAGTACTAACAGGTATACCACTGTGTCACGCTAACTGTAAGTTTATAGAATTTCCTTGCTCTAGATTTTTAAAAAATTGACTGGACAATTCCACTGCCTAGAAATTGGACACACTTGCTGATTCAGCTCAGACAAGCTGTCCAGTGCATGATTTAAGTTTATGTTCAAAGTAGGAATTAGTCCATGAATTTATCTGCAGCATCATTTGCAGCCTATTGATGACACCATTGATGTTCATTGTAGATTCAGCTGCATAAATTGGGCTTTAGGGATGCAACGTAATCCTTTCATTGTTCATTCAAAGTTCAGCTCTCACTATGTTGCGCTACTCTGCATTTGCTTTCCTGGTTTAAAAGGAGGTAATTGATAATGGGACTCTTGACAGCACACCTTCAAAATCTACTGATGGCTGCTCAAACATCATAAAAGGTCTCTGAATTCTGTTGCAGCTCAAAGTGAATGCTTTTTTTCCCCATCATTTAATTGTTTACATACTCATGCAAAGAATGCCTGACTGGGCACATCATGGGACCTGTCAAAGTGGTGAGGATTGACAAGTGTGGTGGACTGGGAATCATAGGTCAGGATACTCCCCCCTCCCCCATTAAAACACACCTTTTCTAGAAGTGTTCAGAAGCACTGCACCTTATGTAAACTTGTCAAATAAAAAATTGCTTCACAGGGGCGGGTTTTCTAAGTATGCATTTATGGAGTTATGAGGAGAAAATAAGCTGAAGAAGCCATTCAGCCCTTGTGTTACTCTTTGCAGGTGCACATGCATTGTTAAGTATACAACGGTGAATGCTTCCTCACCTTATTTTCTGAGAAACCTCTGAGTGATGGGGTTTGTGAAATGATGTGGAGCTCGCTCAAGGCAGGCTGGTGAAAAGAAGCCTCTTTCTCTAAGGAGGCCCACTTTGCTTTTATACTGGCAGCCTTCCTCTCTTGCACTGCAAGGAGATTAATGGTGTGGATGTTCATCGAGGAAAATTCCCACGAACCAAGATTGCAATGGCTTGATGCAGTGGCTGTATTACCAGTTGAGTGGCAATTATTTAAAAGAGCATTAACCTCTTGGAAAAAGAAACACTTGTTCTTGTTTGTTCTTTAAAAATAATCCTTGTTTCTGACATTGAGCTCTTTGGACTTAAGCTCAAGATTGATGGCTGCTAGAAAACAAAGTAGCCACAGCAGCAGTGAAGTCATGCATTTTACAACAATTTGATCAGGTTGGCATTTAATGGATATGGAGACTCTTTGAATTATTTATATTTTACATTCAACATCATACACAAATAAGATATCTTTCTAGGCATTTCTTTTGAGGATCGTGTTGATTGATTGCACAAAAGGACCATTTCAGGTGGACACAGCTGTTATTAGCAGGTGGTGTCATAAGCTGCCAGAAAATTGATCTGCGCAGTACGTTGTGTCACTTCCCTGCACAATCCATCACTTAACACCAGATCTCTTACAATGGAGTCTGCCTGGGTGGCCCCTCAGCCAAACAGAGTTCCAACAGATGGGGCACATTCCAGCTCGTCCAACAATCTTCCTCATGTTTTGCTGTGTCTGCCTTGAGCTCTTGCCTTCGATAGCTATAAGATCCAGGAGCATAATTAGGCTATTTGGCCCATCGAGTCTGTTCTGCAATTCCATTATGACTGATTTATTAACCCTCACAACCTTATTCTACTGCCTTCTTCCCATAAACTTTGGTGCCTGGATTAATCAAAAACCTCTCAACCTCTGCCTTATATAATACCCAATGACTTGGCCTGCACAGCCATTAGTGGCAAAGAATTCCACATATTCACCACTCCCTGGCTAAAGAAAATGTTCCTCATCTCTGTTCCCAAGTGGACATCACTCAATTCTGAGGCTGTGCCCTCTGGTCCAGACTCTCCTACTACAAGAGGCATTCTATCCAGACCTTTCAATAATCAATAGGTTTCAATGAGAAACCCCTCATTCTTCTACACTCCACCGAGTAAAGGTCCAGAGCCATCAAACACTCCTCATATTTTAACCCTTTCATTTTTGGGATCATTTTTGTCAACCACCTCTGAAGCCTCTCCAATGACACTACATCCTTTCTCAGACAAGGGGCCAAAAAATGCTCACAATACTCCAAGTGTGGGCTAACCAATGCCTTATAAAGCCTTAACATAGTATTCTCCAAATGAATGCTAATGTGTTTGCCTCCCTACCACCCACTTAACCTTTGGGGAAACCTGCATGAGGACTGCCAAGTATGTACCTCTGTACATCTGAGCTTTGAATTTTCTCTCCATTTGCAAAATAGTCCATGTCTTTATTCCTTCTGCCAAAGTGATTGACCGGTTCCCTACATTATAATGCATGTCCATAAATTATATTCTATCTGCCACTTCTTTCCCCATTCCCTCGTGGTCTTTAGGAACCATGGCAGAATCTAGTGATTCTTGAAAGACCATTACTAATGTCTCCACAATCTCTTTAGTTAACTCTTTCAGAACCCTGCAATGTGGTCCATCTGGTCCAGGTGACTTATCTACCTTCAGACTTTTCAGATTCCCAAGCAACGACATTCACTTCTGCCCCTTGACACTCCCATATTTCTGACATTCTTCTAGTGCCTTCCATAGTGAACACTGTCATAAAATACTTATTAAGTTCTTCTGTCATTTCTTTGTTCCCTTTGCTACTGCTCCAGTGTAATTTACTAGCAGTCTGATATCCAATCTTATCTCTCTGTTATTCCTCATATTTCTGAAAAAAATGTTGTATTCTCTTTTACATTGTTGGTTAGCTTACCTTTGTATTTCATATTTTCTCTCTTTAGGGTTTTTCTAGTTCTCTTCTGCTGGTTTTTAAAAGATTCCCAATTCTCTACTTTCCCACTAATTTTTGCTATATTATATGCACTTTCTTTTGCTTTTATGGCTGTCTTTGAGTTCCCTTGTCAGCCACAGTTGCCTCATTCTCCCTTTAGAATACTTTTTCATCTTTTGAATGTTTTTATATTGTGCCTTCCAACTTTCCCCAGAAACACCAGCTGCTCTGCCGTCATCCCTGCTGTCCGGTGCTCCCGATGTGGCCTTCTATATATTGGTGAGACCCGATGCAGACTGGGAGATCGTTTTGCTGAACACCTACGCTCTGTCCGCCAGAGAAAGCAGGATCTCCCAGTGGCCACACATTTTAATACCACATCCCATTCCCATTCTGATATGTCTAGCCACAGCCTCCTCTACTGTAAAGATGAAGGCACACTCAGGTTGGAGGAACAACACCTTATATTCCGTCTGGGTAGCCTCCAACCTGATGGCATGAACATTGACTTCTCAAACTTCTGCTAATGCCCCACCTCCCCCTCGTACCCCATCCGTTATTTATTTATATACACACATTCTTTCTCTCTCTCTCTCTCCATTTTCTCCTTCTGTCCCTCTGACTATACCTCTTGCCCATCCTCTGGGTTTCCCCCCCCTCCCCCTTTTCCTTCTCCCTGGGCCTCCTGACCCATGATCCTCTCATATCCCTTTTGCCTATCACCTGTCCAGCTCTTGGCTCCACCCCTCCCCCTCCTGTCTTCTCCTATCATTTTGGATCTCCCCCTCCCCCACCCACTTTCAAATCCCTTACTAGCTCTTCCTTCAGTTAGTCCTGACGAAGGGTCTCGGCCTGAAATGTCGACTGTACCTCTTCCTACAGATGCTCCCTGGCCTGCTGCGTTCACCAGCAACTTTGATGTGTGTTGCCTCATCCCTGCTAGTTTCCCTTTCAGTCAACTTTGGCCAAATCCTCTCTCATGCCTCTGCGATTCCCTTTACTCCACTGTAATAATGATACATCTGACTTTATCTTCTCCCTCTCAGACTGAAGGTTGAATTTTATCATATTATGATCACTACCTCCTAAGGGTTCCTTTACTTTAAGCTTCCTAATCGAATCTGGATCATTACATGATACCCAATCCAGAATTGCCTTTCCACTGGTGTGTTCAACACAAGCTGCTCCAAAAAGCCATATCATAGGCATTCTGCAAATTCCCGCTCTGGCTTCTGTTTGGAGGACTGGATATTCAATAGGCTTTCAATAGGTACATTTAATGTGAAAGCAGTGTATACAATATACATCCTGAAATTCTTTTTCTTCACAAACATCCTTTGTAAAAATTCCCATCAGGGTCTTTTTACCCTTGCAGTTTGTTAAACTGTCCACAAAGATTCTGCATTTTCTGGACCTATGTCACCTCTTTCCAAGGATTTTATTTTATTTTTTTTTACCAACAGAGCCACCCCACCCCCACTGCCAATGTCACCGTCCTTTTGTTACATTGGCTTAATGCATGGTAGGTTATATCAAATCATTCTTAGGGTTTTTTGGGGAAGCTACCAGGAAAGTTGATGAAGGCAAGGCAGTGGATGTTGCCTACATGGACTTTAGTAAGGCATTTGACAAGTTACTGCATGGGAGGTTGGTCAAGAATGTTCAGTTGCTCAGTATTCCAGATGAGGTAGTAAAATGGATTAGACATTGGCCTTGTGATACAAGCCAGAGAGTAGTAGTAGATGGTTGCTTCTCTGACTAGAGGCCTGTGACTAGTGGAGTGCTGCAGGGATCGGTGCTGGTCTATTGTTGTTTGCCATCTATACCAGTGATCTGGATGATAATGTGGATAACTGGATCAGCAAATTTGTGGATGACACCAAGAATAGGGTTCTAGTGGACTGCAAGGAAAGCTGTCATGGCTTACTGTGGGATCTAGACCTGCTGGAAAAATGGGCTGAAAAAGACAGATGAAATTTAATGCAGGCAAGTGTGAGATGTTGCACTTTGGTGCAACCAACCAGGGTAGGTCTTATAAAGTGAACGGTGGGGCACTGAGGAGTGTGGTAGAACAAAGGGATCAGGGAGGATGGGTCCCTAATCATTGAAAGTGCCATCACAGGTAAATAGGGTCATAAAGAAAGCTTTTGGCACATTGGCCTTCATAGATCAAAGTACTGAGTACTGGAGATGGGACGTTAAGTTGAAGTTGTATAAGACATTGGTGAGGCCTAATGTGGAGTATTGCATGTAGGTTTGGTCACTTACCTACAGGAAAGATGTAAGTAAGGTTGAAAGAGTACAGACAAAATTTACAGGGATGTTGCCAGGTCTGGAGGGCCTGCGTTATAAGGAAAGATTTAATAGGATAGGACTTTATCCCTCGGAATGTCGAAGATTGAGAGGAGATTTGGTAGAGTTATACAAACTAATGGGAGATATAAATAGGGTAAATGCAAGCAGGCTTTTTCTGCTGAGGTCGGGTTGGACTACAACTAGATATCATGGGTTAAGGGTGAAAGGTGAAAAGTTTAAGCGGGACATGAGGGAAATCTTCTTCACGCAGAAGGTCATGAGAGTTCTGAATGAGCTGCCAGTGCAAGTGGTGCATGCATGCAAACTCTATTTCAACGTTTAGGAGAAGTTTGGATAGGTACATGCATGGTAGGGATATGGAGGGCTATGGTCTTGGTGCAGGTAGCTGGGAGTAAACCGTTTAAATGTTTTGACATAGACTAGATGGGAAGATAGGCCTGTTTCTTTACTGTATTTTGTATGACTCTATGACAATGTGTGTTCTTGGGTGTTAAGCTCCCAACCATGATCTACTTTCAGCCATGACTCAGAGATGCCCACATCATACCTGCCAATCTGTAACTGCACTACAAGATCACTTACCTTATTCTGTATACTGCGTGCATTCAGATATAACACCTTCAGTCCTGTATTCATCACCCTTTTTGATTTTGTCCCCCTTTGACATTGTAACTGTAACTGCAATTTTGCCCTATCATTTGCCTGACCTTGCTTGCAGTCTCACTACACAATGCCTCTGTTTATATGCCAGCTGCTACATCCTCAGCACTTTCACTTCAGTTCTCATTCCTTTGCCAAATTAGATTAAACCACCTGCCCATGAGGATATTGGTTCCCCTCTGTTTAGGTGTAATCCGTCCCTTTTGTACAGGTCATACCTTCCCCAGAAGAGATCCCAATAATCCAGATATCTGAACCCTTGCCCCCTGCAGCAGTTCCTTGACCACACACTTATCTGCCAAATGCTCCTATTCTTACATTTGCTGGTGCGTGGCACAGACAGAAATCCAGAGATTACTGCCCTGGTGGTTCTGCTTTTCAGCTTTCTACCTAGCTCCCTAAGATCTCTCCTCAGGACTGCTTCACCTTTTCTACCTATGTCTTTGGTGCTAATCTGTACCAAGAGTTATGGCTGCTTCTCCTCCCGCTTAGAATGCCATGGACCTGATCCAAGAAATCCCTGACCCTGCCACCTGGGAGGCAACATACCATCCGGGTGTCCCTATCACATCCAAGGAATCTTGTCTCTATTTCTCTAAGAATGGAATCTCCTATCACTACCGTACCCCTCTTCTGAGCACAGCACCAGACAGTGTCAGAGACCCGGCCACTGTGGCTCCCCCCAGTAGGGTGTCCACCTCAACGGTATCAAAAAAGGCATACTTATTACTGAGGGGAGTAGCCACTGAGGTACTCTGTACTGGCTGTCCATTTCCATTCCTTCTCCTGACAATCACCCAGCTATCTCCTGCAACCCAGGGGTGACACCCTCCCTATAGCTTCTATCTATCACATCCTCAGTCTCCCGTATGAGCTGAATATCGTCAAGTTGCAGCTTCAGTTCCTTAGCATGTCTTTTGAGGAGCGGCAGCTTGGTGCACCTGGTACAGATGTAGTTATCTGGGAGGCTGTAGGTCTCCTAGAATTCCCACATCTCGTACAAAGAACATCACACTGCCCCTGGAATCATTCTCACTGCTTTAACTATGTCCTAATAGATGAGGAATGAAGAATATAAAGAAGAAGAAACTTACCAGACACTTACCTCTCCTAAGCCTGATAAGCCAAAGCTTCCCCACTCTAACACTGACACACTCCAACAATGGCCAGGCCATAACCTCTGCAATATATTTTTATTTGCCCTTGTTAATGAATCCTGTTCACTGATTTGCCACAGTTCAAACTTCATCTTGAATCTTCATCACAAATAGCATAGCACAAAATGCTGGAGGAATTCAGTGGGTCAAGTAGCATTTATGGAAGGAAATGGACAATTATTATTTTTGGTCAGAAACCTTTAGCAGGACCAATTCATGTTTTGCTTCTGATTTCCAGCATCTGCAGCCTTCCTTGTTTTTGTTTCCATTTCAGATATGTTGCTACTGCATTTTTTCACCTTTCTGTAACTTTTGGGGATTGTTGTTGTTTGTAAATTCAAATAAACCATTGTTTCTTTCTACTACTTAAAGTATTTATTTGCAAATAATGCTGAAGTTTAATTAAAATTTATAAAAATGTATGTACTTAACATTTTACAGAAAGCATACCCCCCAATGCCCTCTCAGATATATCAGTCACTCCAGTTTTTGTTTTTTCCATAAGACAAAGGAGCAGACGTCGGCCATTCGGCCCATCGCGTCTGCTCCGCCATTTTATCATGAGCTGATCCATTCTTCCATTTAGTCCCACTCCCCCGCCTTCTCACCAAAACATTGTTTTCACATGTTGTGTTCCAAGCTCTGTTCAGCAATGGAAAATCACTATTATATCTATAAACATATTTAGCCTTGTTAAGTTTTAACAATTTGGAGATTTTTTTTAGCTGGGCATTGTTCCTTCTTACCCTAGTTCATGTGAATTTTCCTCTTCCTACTTTTAATGAAACTTTGGTGACTAATCACATCATATTTAAAATATTATTTTGGCATTATATTACTCCATTAGAGAGTACAGTACTGAATTGAAATAAAGGTATTTAGTCTAGGAAAATCTGCACTTGCTGGCTTTTTTGTAAGAAAGCAGTAAACTGGGGCTCGTGGTCTAAGTTAGGGAGTCATGTCCTGGGTCCTGTTTATTTTGCAGAGATTTCCTGAAATTCATATTGTCAACGTTGACCATCACAAAATAGCTCACCGAATCTCAACATCCAGATCTAAATTGTGAAAAACTTTCAAATTTCTTAAGTAAGCAAGCAGGGTCAAAGATATTTGGAAGTGAAGATAGTTTATTATATATTGAACTAAAGCTGATATATTTTGATTTCTGGAAAATCAAAATGCATACAATATACTACCTGAAATTCTTACTCTTCGCAACATCCACGAAACAGAAAAAAAACCTCAAAGAATAAATGTCATAAAGCATTGGAATCCCAAGGCAAAAAGAATGTGGACAGATGCCAGCAGCAGAGGGCAATAAATTTGTTTCTCCGCTGCCTATGTATATCAGTATAGAGCTGTCAACACCTCTCATGGCCCACAGAGGAAATTTGTGCAGCATGAGAACAGGTGGCTGGGCACTGACCCTGCCTTGGAGGTGGGAATGAGGAAGAATGAGTTGTAATCAACAGCAGCCTGAGCTGGAATATAATTACATTGGAATTTGATCATAGAATGAGTATGTAAATCCTTCACTTTATGTTAGATGCATCAATACCTGTTCAATAGACATAAAATGAGCACATTTGTGTTCGGAAACACTGAACTGTGAGATCAAACCTACTTCCCTTTGAATCCCATGTTATAAGTGGAAACGTATTTGCATGGGATGGTTTTCTCTCAACTGTAATGCCAATGGTACCACAGCTGCTTATCATCTTCCAATCTTCAGTTAAGTTTACAATTTCCACTAAACCTGTTTCAGACATCTTTACAATAAATGATATGGGAAAATAATTGTTAAAAAGCAAAATAAATCTTGTCGTGCTTAAAAATAATATCACATTGCAAATTAATTGGAAAAGGTGTAGCTCAGGCGATTGATGGTTTGGTTCAGTTGTTCTCTGAGCTTGGCAATTTACTTACCAACATTTCATCACTGTACTAGGAGACATCATCAGTGCACAGTTAACCTACATCATGAAATGTGAATTGAAAATAAATGAAAGACAAAATGTATTGTTTCTTTTGCATTTGTGTTTATTTCTTACATATTTTCCATAAGATAATTCCATCATGAAGTAGGTTAAAAGGTTGGCACAACATCGGGAACAGATGTTCTATGTTTTAAGAGCAAATTTTACTGTGTATCTCAGAATTTTTAGGTAGTAATTTGTGAATGCCATAAAGGTGAATTTCCATAACCTAGCCATAATGCTAGGTATGTTGTATACTCAGCAGTGTTGCTATCAGTGTTACCAGTATTGCTTTGTGGTAATAAAGGAGTGTATTTGATAGTAACCACAAAAGACTGCAACATTATTCAGTTTCTGCAAATAACTGCATCAATCTATAGCCACTTGTTTAAATATCAGATATGAGCTGGATTTTCCTTTTAATATGATGAGCTGTAATGCTACATTTCCACAGTTTGCCCATCTCGTGCCACAAGAGGCTATGGTGTTTCTCACCTGATAGATACATTGATTACTTCACCGATGATGTTTTGGCTCTGAAGATATAATGGTCACAAAATTTTTGAGCTCTAGTAAATTTTTAACCAAAGTCATTGTCTCATGTTGCTTGCCCACAAATCATCTATCAGTTCTATAATTTCTAAGCTTATGCTGGTACCATTGTATCTTCTGTTGAGATTACTTGTCTGGGCTCACCATTCCATTGTTCTTACCATCTGCTATTGACCATAGTACATTTGCACACTAGTGCACATCCACATCACTACCTTTATTAAGTATCTGTTTCATGTCAAACGTTATTCATCACTGCTATATTTGACCCAAGGAAGGACCTCTGATCTCAAACATTGACTTGTGCTTCTCTTTAAATGCAGTATGATCTGGCATTTCTATCTTCTACCTCAGCAATTTAATCATCAGATTCAAAGGGCATTACATAATGTCAAGTTCCAAATGTAGTCACTAAGCCAACTTTAAATAGAAAATGTAAAGAAAACTGCACAAATGGAAAATAAATTTTAATTGCTCAAAACGATGTGCTGAAAGCTGATCACTTAAGGATGGATAAGTCCGTGAAGTATTAGGTGTGGAATTACTGGCTAAAACCTGAAAGTAAAGTCATTGGATCAGACTCGGAGATTTTGGATTGACTAAGCAATAAATTATGAGATACGGGTTTTAAATTTCAAAGTTACCTAGTAGGCAGGTGTCCTGTTCAGTAATCCACTACTTTAAGGCCTGGAGAGTCAGTGCAGAATTGGCATTTATAGAATGCAGCAGATGTTTGGATGGATGACCAGAGAACAAAGGAATTTAACACGCATCCTGGAGTTATCAAGGAGTGTAACCTGGAGAAGCAGAGACGTGCATTTCCCTGGCTGTGGGAAGAAGAATTCAGTGCCCTTCACCAGGTGAGATAGCTGAGGAGTGAACATCAAGAGAGCGCTGACCAGGCCTTGGAACGGAGAACTGCAATTTATATAATGACCTAAGCCAAGTCAGGAAAAGTAAGTATATTTTTTGATGGACCTGCATCCTTTGTTTTAAGCTTTATAACCTCCCACTCTTGTCTTGCTGAACATCCGCTTGGCACCTCTTCTCATAGCCAATCAATTTTTATCTGCCCCAGTCTTTGCTATCAACGCAACAACGTCTATCCATTCATTCATTTAATGCTGTCTCCTACTCCATTCCCATGTGAGCTGATGTGTTTGTCTCATTATCACTCTCACCAAATACATGCGGAGATCTGAACTTCAGTTATTGGTTCTTTTTGCCACCAGCAGGCAAAGAGTGGTGAGGGGCGTGCCTCAACAAGATGTGGGAATCACAGTACAGAGGTGTCAGCACGGGAAATCAGACCTTCTTGGTCAGTGATACAGAAGCTGGGAACTTTCAGGTAGATGGTGACTGTATTACAAGTAAATCTGACACATCTTTGCTGACTTTATTTCATCAGTGACTGAACTGTGAGAATGCCAAGAATAGTGAGTGTCAGATTGTGACTTTGCCACAACTGAATCATATCCCTTTTGTCTTCTAGGACCTTCATGCATATGGCAAGCTTTGCTGGACATGCACAAGGACACTTCCTCGGAGGATTAAATTCCTTCAGAAGATTCAGTGTAGCAGCACACAGCTGTGCCCCAGTACAGGTACTCACATTTCAGTGGGTGCAGTTAGAGAGCTGACTAGGATTTCACCTGGAGGTGCACTAGCAAATGACAGAGACAGGAACCCTTGTGGAAAGTCTGTGTCAGGGGCACAATCCTCTCCAGGCTCAGCTCAGCTGGGCACATAATCTCCACTTTGATGACTGGGGTAGATGAGTGTTGAAGTGCAACAACAACTTTGAGGTTCCGTCAGATACTCCACTCCCATACTCCATATTCCACAAAGACAAAGAAGATGATGGTGTGAAACAAGTAATTACAAGAATATCTGCTTTGAAAAAAGTGGGCAGCCACTTAGCACTCAAATAAGGGCACACAAGTCATGATCACAATGTGCAGATTTTGAACAGAGGCTTTTCTGTGCACCATTATTATCGTCAATGCTATGATTTTAATAAGAAAATGTGTTGTTCATCAAAACATCCATATTTTGTGTTAGAAATTGCAGCTTTTGTCTCTGATCATTTGACCTTAATCGCAGAGTAATTCTTTCCAATTTAGCTTAATTTAGGGAATTAAGCAATGTTTAGGGAAATTTTTGCACAGATTCTATTAAATATAATCTGTAGTCCAGATTCTTTTTTGCACATTTGTAATGTAGAATAGATTTTCTAAGAACAATAACTGTCCCAATCTCCATTATACTTGGTTATAGTCCTTTCAGGAAGTTTAGAAAAAATAATCTGGATTGCTAGGCTCAAGGGCACAAGACAGAAAACTTTAAGGCATGTTTTATATGGTGTTTTTGATAAACAAAAAACCTGCCTTCTGTACTCTACTGGCTCTCCAATGCTTGAAGAGACAAGCCGTAGTGATAAGGGGTTTATTGGTTTGAGGAACAAGCAGGCGATTCTGTGGATGATATGTTGCCTCCCTGGTGCCAAGGTCAGGGACATCTCAGACTGAGTCCACAGCATTCTTTAAGTAGCGGGGTGAGCAGCCAGTCGTAGTCTATGTCAGTACCAATGTAGTTGGTTGGAAGGGTAACAATGTCCTTCAAACTGGGTTCATGGAGCTAGGTGCTAAGTTAAAGGGGAGGACCTCCAGGTTTGTGATCTCAGGATTGCTCCCCATACTATGTGCTAGTGAGGCCAGAAATAGGAAGATAACATAGTTTAACACATGGCTGAGGAGATGGTGCAGGAGTAAGGCTTCAGATTTTTGGATTATTGGGCTCTCTTCCAGGGAAGGTAGGACCTGTACAGAAGGGCTGGCTTGCAACTGAACTCGAGGGGCACTAATATCCTTGCTGGAAGGTTCGTTAGTGCTGCATGCTGGGGTTGGGGACGGGTTTAATTTGGAGTTGCAGGAAGATGAAAACCAGAACGCTAGAGCAGATAGTTGAGTAGTTGTGGGGAAAGAGTCGGAATCAAATGGTTGAGCATGGTGGGACTAATGTTTTGAGCTGCATGTTTCTCAGTGCAAGGAGTATTATAGGAAAGGCGGATGAGTTTAGAGCATGGATCAACACATGGAATTATGACATTGTCGCGATTAGTAAGACTTGGTTGCAGGAGTGGCAGGATTGGCAACTCAGTGTCTGGAGTTCCATTGTTTCAGATGTGATAGAGCAGGAGGGTTTAAAGGAGGAGAGGTGGCATTACTGGTCAGGGAAAATGTCATAGCAGTACTCAGACTGGGTAACTGGAGAATTCATCTACTTGATGCTATACAGATGGAACTGACAAATAAGAAAGGGATAACCACATTAATGAGATTATATTATAGACCACCCAACAGTCTGCGTGATTTAAGAGGAACAAATTTGTGGAGAGATCACAGAATGTTGCAAGAAATAAGGTTGTGATAATAGGTGATTTTAACTTTCCACATGTTGACTGGGATTTGCCTACTGTAAAAGGGCTGGATGGGAAAGAGATCGTCAAACGTGTGCAGGAACAATTCCTTGATCAATACACGGAGGATCCACCTGGAGAGACCATGATATCTGATCTCTTAGCAGGGAATGAGACAGGGCAGGTGACAGAAGTTTGTGTAGGGGAACACTTTGCATCTAGTGATCACAATGCCATTAGTTTTGAGGTGATTATAGAAAAAGATAGGTCTGGTCCTTGGGTTGAGATTCTCAATTGGAGAAAGGCCTACTTTGATGGTGTCAGAAAGGATCTGAAATACGTGGATCAATACAGGTTGTGTTCTGGCAAGGATGTACTTGGTAAGTAGGAGGCCAAAAGTGAAATTTTGAGAGTACAGAGTTTGTATGTTTTTGTCAAAATAAAAGGCAAGGATAACAGGTTTAGAGAACCTTAGGTTTTGAGAGATATTGAGGCCTTGGTTAAGAAAAAGAAGGAGATGCTTTGCTGGTACAGGCAGTAGGAGCAAATAAGGAGTATAGAATATGTAAGAGAACACTTGAGAAGGAAATCAGGAGGGCTAAAAGACTAAAAGAAGGCATGAGGTTGCTCCAGCAGACAAAGTGAAGGAGGATCCCAATAGCCTCTACAGATACTAAGATACTAAGAGCAAAAGATTGCAACAGAAAAAATTGGTCCTCTGAAAGATCTGTGCATGGAGCTGAAAGAGATGCAGAGATCTTAAAAGAATTTTTTGCATCTGTATGTACTGGGGAAACAGACACAGAGCCTATAGAAGCGAGTAGTAGTCATAGTCATACTTTATTGATCCCAGGGGGAAATTGGTTTTCGTTACAGTTGCACCATAAATAATAAATAGTAATAGAACCATAAATAGTTAAATAGTAATATGTAAATTATGCCAGTAAATTATGAAATAAGTCCAGGACCAGCCTATTGGCTCAGGGTGTCTGACCCTCCAAGGGAGGAGTTGTAAAGTTTGATGGCCACAGGCAGGAATTGCTTCCTATGGCGCTCTGTGTTGCATCTCGGAGGAATGAGTCTCTGGCTGAATGTACTCCTGTGCCCACCCAGTACATTATGTAGTGGATGGGAGACATTGACCAAGATGGCATGCAACTTAGACAGCATCCTCTTTTCAGACACCACTGTGAGAGAGTCCAGTTCCATCCCCACAACATCACTGGCCTTACAAATAAGTTTGTTGATTCTGTTGGTGTCTGCTACCCTCAACCTGCTGCCCCAGCACACAACAGCAAACATGATAGCACTGGCCACCACAGACTCGTAGAACATCCTCAGCATCGTCCGGCAGATGTTAAAGGACCTCAGTCTCCTCAGGAAATAGAGATGGCTCTGACCCTTCCTGTAGACAGCCTCAGTGTTCTTTGACTAGTCCAGTTTATTGTCAATACGTATTCCCAGGTATCTGTAATCCTCTGCCATGTCCACACTGACCCCCTGGATGGAAACAGGGGTCACCGGTACCTTAGCTCTCCTCAGGAGTATAAGTAGCAGTGAGATTATAGACCGTATGCGGATTACAGAGGAGGAAGTTTAATGCTATTTTGAGGCAAGTTAGTGTGGATAAATCCCTATGGCCTGACAAGGTGTTCCATCGGACCCTGTGCAGAAATTGCAAGGACCCTATCAGAGATATTTAAGACATCCTTAGCCGTGTATGACGATGGGAGGATAGCTGATGCTCTTCTGCTGGTTAAGAAAGGCTCTAAGAATAAGCCAGGAAATTATAGACCAGTGGCCTGACATCAATAGTGGGTAAGTTATTGGAGGGTATTCTAAGGGACCGGATATATGAGTATTTGGATAGACAGGGACTGATTTAGGGATAGTCAGCATGGCTTTGTGCACGGTAGTTTGTGTCTAACCAATCTTACAGAGTATTTTGAGGAGGTGAGCTGGAAAGCTGATGAACACAAAACAGTGAATGTTGCCAACATGGACTTTTGGCAAGCCATTTGACAAGATCCCACATGGGAGGTTGGTCAAATAAGTTCTATTGCTTGGAATTCAAGATGAGGTAATAAATTGGATGAAACATTGGTTTTGCAGGAGAAGCCAGAGACTGGAAGTTGATGGCTGCCTAACTGACTGGAGGCCTGTGACTAGAGGTTTGCTACAGGGATCGGAGCTGGTTCCATTGTTATTGGTCATCAATATCAATGATCTAGATGATAATACAGGTTTCCCCCGCCATCCGAAGGTAGAGCGTTCCAATGAAATGGTTCGTAAGCCGAAATGTCGTAAAGTGAAGAAGCAATTACCAATTATTAATATGGGAAAATTTTTTTGAGCATTTCCAGACCCAAAAAATAACCTACCAAATCATGTCAAATAACACATAAAACCTAAAATAACAGTAACATATAGTAAAAGCAGGAATGATATGATAAATACACAGCCTATATAAAGTAGAAATACTTTTCTGCAATCATTGAAGCACTGTCTGGCTCAGCGAAAATCTCACGCATGCACTCTCGGCAGAAGCACTCTCTCCAGTAACCTTTAAGCTATGAGGCTGCCAAATCATACTAAATAACAAATCATTCTAAATAACACAAAGATACACAACCTATATAAAGTAGAAATAATGTATGTACAGTGTAGTTTCACTTACGGGAATTGGGATGGTGTGTTAGGCTGAGTTGTCGGAAGTTGGGGTGGCGGGAAGTGTTTTCTTATCAACGCCTTTAAGTGCCCTTGGATTTTCTGAATGGTACACTAATAGAGGCTTAAGGACAGCATCATCAGTGGCGTTAATAATAGGCAGTAGGGTAAACCTGTCCTTCGATACCTTGTGTCCCTTAGCCTGCTTTTCTTCTTTCGAAATAAATGTCTTACTTGGCAATTTTTTCCAATAAATTGCAGTTTCATCACAGTTAAACACTTGCTTATACGAATAACCACCTTCTGTAATTATTTTCCTCAGTTCTGCTGGGAACTTTTCGGCAGCTTCAGTATCAACCGAAGCACTCTCTCCGGCAAACGTTAAACTATGAAGCTGCCCTCGTCTCAGAAACTGATCAAACCACCCATGACTACCTTTAAATTCCACTTTCGCAACACTTTCATCACCATTGGCCAGTGCTTTCTGCTTCTGCTTATTAAAAAGACTGACTGATTTCTCCTTCAGTATAAGATAACTTAAAGGAACACCACATTTTGTACACCCATCAATCCACTCAAGCAATAGACTTTCCATTTTATCTGTTACTGGATGCCGACTAAGAGAGACCACTTTGCTACGAGCAGAACCAACAGTAACATCGGCAGCTTTGAAGATTTTTTCTGTCTGCATATAAATAGTGCGAATGGTGGATGCAGGCAAGTTCAACGAGCGGACAATGTCCTTACTTTGTTCATCACGATCGAAACACTTAATTATGTCTAGTTTTACGCTAGTGTAACACCTTTACGAGCTCTTTTAGGCTTTTTCGATACCTTAGAACTCATCTTGCTAACGGGTGCACAAAATAAATCGAGATAAAGCACGTGTTTAAGCAATGGCGGCTAGAATGCAGTTCCGGGGGAGAAGCTCGGCTTGGGGCGCGCGCTGCTTTTTTCGTAACAGTGAAAACATCTTCTGTTAGTGAAAACAGGTAACTAATGTAGGTCTTTCTTAACAGTGAGGTTTCGTAAAGTGAACGTTCGAAAAGCGGGGGACACCTGTATAGTAAACTGGATCAGCAAATTTGCTGAATAGACAGCACAGATGGCTATCAAAGCTTGCAGTGGAATCTGGACCTGCTGGAAAAGTGGGCTGAATAATGGCAGATGGAATTTAATGCAGACAAGTGTGAATTATTGCACTTTCAGATAACAAATCAGGATAGGATTTGCATGGCTAGCGGCAGGGTTCTGTGGAGTGTGGTTGAACAGCGGCATTTGGGAATACAGATGCATAATTCCTTGAAATCCTTGAATTCGGGCAGGTGGGGTTTGTCAGCCTTGGATGGCAGCCTGCCTAGGAGAAGGAAAACTCTGATTTTAAACCTCCGCTGCTTTGTGGCCATACCCACGCATGGGAAAGGCTTCAGGAGTAAACTCCGAGGAAGAAATCTGGATCCAGGGTTCCCAAGGCCGTTTGATGTTGTTTACAACTTCATTCTGGCAACCTCTGCGATGACACTGGTGCCAAGCTGTATTGGTGCTTGCCCTTCCCTTGGACAACATCAGTGACGTGGAGAGGGGGAGCCCGCTCCATGGGCAGCAGCCGGTTCTTCAAATCTTCCTGCCCAGGCTTGCGCCCTGGAGAGGACACAATCCACCAGAGGTGCAAACCTATGACAGCTGCCTACAATTCCTTGAAAGTGGTGTCACGGGTAACTAGAGTCATAAAGAAAGCTTTTGGCACATTTGCCTTCATAAATCAAAAGTACTGAGTACAGGATGTTACGTTGAAGTTGTATAAGATGTTGGTGAGGCCTAATTGAGAGTTTTGTCATCTACAGTTCTTACAGGAGAGATGTCAATTAGATTGAAAGAGTGCAGAGAACATTTACAGTGATGTTGCCAGAACTTGAGGTCATGAGTCATAGGGAAAGGTTGAAGAGATTAGGACTTTATTCCTCAGAGAGTAGGAGAATGAAGAGAGATTTGATAGAGGTATACGAAATTATGAAGGGTATAGATCGAGTAAATACAAGCGAGCTTTTTTCCACTGAGTCTAGAACAAGAGGTCGTGGGTTAAGGGCAAAGGTGAAATGTTTAAGGGGAACATGAGGAGGTCAGTGACAGTGTGGAACAAGCTGCCAGCATATGTGTTGGTTGCGGGTTTGATTTCACATTTCAAGAGAAATGTGAATAGGTGCATGGATGGGAAGGGTATGGAGGGCTATGGTCTGGTTGCAGTTCGATGGGACTAGTCAGATTAATAGTTTGGCATGCACTAGATGGGCTGAAGGGCCTATTTCTGTGCCGTAGTGTTCTATGACTCTATGGGTTCTGTATATTTAAAAAAAAATTCTGTTCACTAAATAAATGTGGTTGGACAGATACCCAGTGAGTTTATGTGATTAGCACACTTTGAACAGATTAATCAAATGGTACAATTATTCCTCTTAAATACCTCAAGTTGTTGTTTACAGCTAAATCATATATTTTTTAAAAGAATGTATCTAAATACTGCTCAATTGTACAGGTTCATGACAAATTTTGTGCTGGCTGGTGACAAATGCAATTGTGTGAGAACATGCTTTTCAAACCAAGAATAATTTGAAGTTCTATTTGTACCTGTTTTACCCAATGCCACCAGTCTGCAGCTGCACTAATATTCTGCACCCAATGCAAAGCCACAAGGTGGTGATGAGCTGGCAGCGAGACACGGAAGCTTTATTGGGCATCGCATTACTACATCTTCTCAGTTGTCTGAAGCTCTCCAGATTGCACATTCTCACTAATAGGTCATGTTTACTTGTGTGCATTTGAGGGATCAAGCAACGTTTCTGTTGAGTCCACTTCCAGTATTTCCATCGGCCTTGTATTGCATTAATAAGTTGCTGATTTTCTCCTCCTTTGTAGGCCTGAATCCACATCAAATCTGGCACTATGGCAGAGCTAGAAGAGTCACTGCCACACAGTGCCAGAAACCCGCGATCAATCCTGACCTTCAGTGTTTCTTGTAGAGAGTCTACATGTTCCTCCTATGACCCCCCCAGGGCTTCCTCTGAGTGTTCCTGTGTCCTCTCACATCCTATGGTTGTGTAGTTTGTTAGGTTAACTAGCCCCTCTGCCTCTAGTGAGGAGGTGAGAGATAGACGTTGGCAGTGGGTGGGGGGGCAGGATTTAATTTGATTGGAATGTGGGGAAGAAAAGAAAAATTACATTAATATAGGATTTGTGTAAATGGGTGCTTAATCGTTTCTGCAGACTCAGTGGACTGAAGGATCTGCTTCATCTCTCTATAATTCTATGTGTCTAACCTATATTTCCATTTGGTGTCCAGATTCTTGTTCATTTGACCCCATATAAAGAAGATGCTCTCCCATGTTTTCAATATTATTACCTCTTTTGAATCTGATTTTAAAAAGACATCAGTTCAGTTTTGAAATCAGTTATTTTTAATAATATTTTTGTTCTGATAGTACCTCCTGCCTCCCAATATGCTTCCTGAAATAGTATGTTAAGTTACATACTCGTGAATTGACTTATCAAGATTACTCATTGTTTGATATTAACACCAGATTTTCTTGCTAAACTGCACATAATAAGCATACAATAAGTATCCTATAGCATACAAATCCATAAACATACAGTAGAATCTATGAAGAGAAAGTGTAAAAAAATTTGACAGAACAAGCTAATTTGTGAATAGTTTAGTGACTTGTCTTGGGCTTGGTAGTGGACATTTTGTGGATTCATTTTGGCCCTGTGCATAAGATTGTATTTTAACCTTTAGCTGTGGATCAAACAATGACCTCAGTTGATGAACATCGATGGTCTTTTCCCAAAAAGGTTGACAACGTTTATCATTCTGCCAGTTAAGTCTCCAGTTTGGTTTAAGACACAAAGTTGAGTTGATAGTTGAGCAAGACTGTAATGTCTGAAAGGAGATTGAGACAGGTTCAGTGAGCGAAAAAAAAAGGCAACTAATGTGGAAAATGCAAAGATATAGAAAAGCAGAATATTATTTAAATAGTGTAAGACTAATGAATGCTGTTCAGGGAGATCAAAAGTTGTAACACAAGGAACACAGGAAACCATTATGCAACAAATCATTGGGAAGAAAAAAGGAATGTTTGCCTCTGTCGGATGAGTGAGAGAGTATAACAGTGGGGGAGTCCTATAATAACTGTTCTTTCGTACTGCATGCAGACTTATCATCCTTATTTAAGGAAGGACATACTTGCCTTTGATCTTTTAAAAGATTAAAAGTTATTTAATCATTCAGATGAAAGAAACTGGAAGATCTTTAATCTTTAAGTTGTGCTTATTTTTTGAGTTCTTGTCATTCTTCTTGGTTAATTTTATTAATTCTATGCCAGCGCTGTTCTGACGATGAGTTACGATGAGGTAAGTGGTCAGGATGTGCTGGACCTTGCAGTTTGCTGGCAGGATGCTCACAAATACATCAACTTTCACCGCATGCTCCTGACAGTGTCCTGGCCTGCTGTAGCTGTCCTTCAAGGGACAACAGAGCACAAACTGTGAGGGGTTCCTCCTTAATTAAACAGTGTTTGAGGTATGTGGACCAATTATCAGAATGATAAATTACCTGCCACAGTCCAACAAGCTATTCATCATCATCAAAACTTTAGTTAGATCAGCATAATGTCTACTTTGCTAAACTCTTTAACAACTTAACTGTCTGATGCTATGAATAATCTTTGGTTGTATATACTGTAACGGTTCTTTAGGGATAATAATTCTTTGTGTGATTTGAGGACAGCAGCAACGTGTTATTTGATGTATTAGATTTATACCTACTGAAGTTGTCGAACAACTAAACAATATCATCAGTGTTTAGGAGGGCAAACATTTTTACTATTGTCTTGGTTCCTTCAATTGTTTCAGTGTGATGCGAAGAGGAAGCTCAAACAGAGGGTCTGCCCCACAGAGACAATGCTGTTGTCCTGTGACTGTTCCAGCAGACTGGTGATGTTTTAAAAGCATTACCATCATGTGGTCTTCATTCACACACCTCTCAGCTTCAGACCCAGTTCGGCCTCACCACCTAATCATAGGAAGCAGGGGTGAGGTGAGCCAGGGACGTGCACTGCGATGGATAGACTGCTTTTCCTCACTGCAAGGAGTTGTGGTTTGACTGCTGCGCAAACCACAAAACTACTTTGCCATTGTCTCTAAGATGCCTTGTGCAACCCTGCAGATTTTTAGCAAAGCCCAGTATTTTTTGAAACACTCTTTTCCTTTTAACATGTGCGCTTAACATGTTCTTAAGAAATAACTTTATTTCGAAATGTTTTACTTGTTTTGTCTTACTTATATGTCAACTACTGTGTGTCCTACCTCACAGCAAATACTAATACCGTTCCACAATTTGGTCAGTATTTCTAAGTTGGATTAGAACGGGAAACGGTGTCTGAGCTATATGGTTCAATCACAATAAAGGAAATAGATAGAGGTTCTTTGGTAAACCAGCAAAGGCATTGCCATTTAGCAGTCCTGGCAGCTATGGTAGTTGTAAATCAGCTGACAGCAATCTTGCCCCTCAGAAGGTAAAAGACTCATTTCAGAACTGAGAGCACAGAACTTTCAGCTGTCTCTTCAGTCTAGCAGCTGAGAAGTGGTGTAGTATTAGAGATGCATTTGTGTTTGATAATTCATTTTGAAAACAGTGCGGACTATTATCTAAATGGGGAGAAAGTTCAAACATCAGAGGTGCAGAGGGACCTCCTCATGCAAGTCTCCCAGAAGGTTAATTTACAGGTTGAGTCTGTGGTAAAGAAGGGGAATGTTGGCATTTATTTCAAGGGGAATAGAATATAAAAACAAGGAGATAATGCTGAGCCTTTTCAGAAATTAGTCAGACCACACTTGGAGTATTGTCAACAGTTTTGGGCCCCATATCTCAGAAAGGATATGTTGTCATTGGAGCGAGTCCAGAGGAGGTTCACGAGGATGATTCTGGGAATGAAGGAGTTGACATATGAGGAGCGTTTGACAGTACTCACTGCAATTTAGAAGAATGCCAGGGGTGGGGGCGTGGTGGTATCTCATTGAAACCTATCAGATGTTGAAGGACTAGATAGGGTGGATGTGGAGAGGATGTTTCCTGTGGTGGGGGTATCCAGAACTAGAGGGCGCAGCCTCACAATTGAGGGACAACCTTTTAGAACTGAGGTAAGGAGGAATTTTTTAGCCAGAAAATAGTGACTTTTGGAATGCTGTGCCACAGACTGCAGTGGAGGCCAAGTATGTGTGTATATTTAAGGCGGAAGTTGATTGTTTCCTGATTGGTCAGGACATCAAAGGATATGGTAAGAAGCAGGTGTATGAGGTTGAGTGGGATCCAGGATGATCCATGAGGGAATAGCGAAGCAGACTCGATGGGCTGAATGGCCTAATTCTGCTCCTGTGTCTTATGGTCTATGCGCTGTCTTTCACATGAGGTGTTTAAATGAGCATGAGTGCACTCATGTTAATGTTCAGAAGATCAGGTAATCAAAAGTATGTCTATCAACATCACAAAAATAGATTATCCAATTATTGCAAGATCTTCTTTTGTACAAATTGGCTGCAATATTTCCTTCAAAAGTACCATTGATCATGAGGAGCTTTGGGCTAAACTGTGCTCTTGAAAGTTACCAGGTAAATATGGCTTTCTTTTTTTTAAACATGTACCTGCCCACCTTAATGTTCAGTCTCTGCAATCTGTCATGTACAGGATGGAAGGCAGCAGACTGCAAAAGGTACCTCCCAAGCCTGTAATCTCTATCACTTTGAGGGACAAGTAGAGAAGTTCGAAGGAAGTTCAAAGTAAAAATTATTATCAGGATACATACATGTCACCACATACAACCCTTTTACTTGAGGGCTTCACCTCCAACATATTCCAAGTCACACATCATCCTTCGATGCTTTCTTCACCTAATAGGACATTGGGACCAGATTTACAAGACAAAGTTCAATGGTTCATTCTAGCACCTCCTCATGGTGATTAGGGATGCGCAATAATTGCTATCGTTGTCGGCAGAATCTGCATCTGTGAAAGAACATATAAGACAAAAATATCTTTGCTTCTAACAGTGAGAGAAGTGAATGACATCCATCTGACACAGGTACAAGTCATTTCACATTTCCATTCTGTTATTATTTCAGAGCATGCCTTTGGCAGAACTCTGCCCAGTATGACTCCTTGTTACATTAGGAAAATAATAAACAGTATCTGTAAGGTGATGTATTAAAAAGAAATGGTTAATACAGCCATGCAGCTACTCGTGTTGCTATTGTATTCAGTGATCTGGGTTTGATTCTGACCTGCCGTGCTGTCTGTGAGGAGTTTGCATGATCTTTCTGTGATGGTGTGGATTTCCTCTTTCCACATCGCGAAGACATGCTGAAAGGTTGATTAGCTACTTTAAATTGCCTCTGGTACGGGTGAACGGTGGGAGAAGTGGTGAAGAGTCAGTAGGCACTTGAGAGAGAGTTGGCTGCTAGGTGATAAATGGAAGAATGGAACGGATGTGTGTGTGCTGAGAGTCAGTGTGGCTGAATGGTCTGCTGGATTGCAAGGAAAGACATGAAATAGAGTGCCCTATCTCTTTAATCTGGAATTTACATTTCACAGATTGTACTAATTTTGAGGTATTAAACCCCACTCTTCTTTACTGCAATCAAATAATAATTGGATTATTTTGTGTTTGGACTTTGATATTGCATCGTACAGGTGCTTATTTGCCTTTGGAACGTTATATTGCTGGTTGGAAAGTAGGGTTTGGACAACAGGAAAACCTGGATGGGCTGAGACTGCTGAGAGCTTACTGCCTTTCATGGCAGGGCCCCACCACTATATTTTAGATCAGTTTCCCACCTGACAGCCGGGTTCATTTGCATAGTTAAGACAAAAAGCTAATAACAGTAATGTCGGAGGACAGAGAGAGATCAGCAACTGCAACATCGAAAAGAAGGCATCATAACCAAAGGATGGGAGAGAGTGGTTGGAAGTGTGTAGTCATAACCATCTGGAAGCTGTAGAAATGGCAATGTGCAGGATGGGTTAGGTTAATTTGACAATTTAGCCATATTCCTGAGACGCGATCTCCCAGTGTCTGGATGAGGGGGAGATAATAAAAAAGCATTTTTTTTTGCTCAAAAAACAACACACTACAGAAACTGGAAATCCGAAGTAACAACGGAACATACGTCAGGCAAGACAGCATCAGTGAAGAGAGATCAACAGGTCTAAGGCCATTGAACTGAAACATTTAACTCCTATTCTCTCTGCCGGACCTACTGGGCTTCTGTGCTTATATCTGGTTTTGGCCAGTCAAATGCTGTTGCTTATCTTTGATTGATTCAAAAGCATCTTTGAGCCGTTCGTTTATTACCTCTGTTTGAAAAACATTAAAAAATATGAGGGAAGGGCTCTGTAGGGCAAGCACCAGTTCTCTTAACAGGCCCGACATTCCTTACAGCTCGTGAATGCTGCATTATATCATATGCATGATACATAAAATTTACATTTGAATTTTTTTGGCTTTTATGTATGAAGGTGAGCGTATACATTTTAAAAATTAATTTAAGAGTTCCAGGTCCAAAGAAAGCTGCTAAAATGCCAGGAATTTGATTTATATCATCACCAATGTTCCAAAGGCCTATATGACATTTGTGGTTAATTGTTAATATTGAGCAATGTCTATTTAACTTAATGGATGATATGTCCAGTTGATAGCCTTTTAATTTGCACTAGAAGTTACATTTTTCAGCTCATGACAAATAACTTTCCTGGGACTATTTCAACTACAATCAATGAAAAGGTATATGCTGAATGTTTGGGCTTCAAACTACCCTCCATTTATTTTCACTATATGCCCAGCTTCAAATGTTGCCTTAGCAACCACACTGTCATCCGTGAATAGTAAACTTGCTTACATTGTTCAGTTAGAAACGTTGCTGCACGGCTATGGCAATAATACACATAAAATTATATCTGGTGACACACTTTGCAAAAAAAATGAAAAGATGCTATGCCGTCAGCTAACCGGCTATGTCAAAGGTGGAAGCAGAGTAAATCAAAGAGCAAGCATCGTTCCACTAGGCCAAATGGACTCCCTTTCCAAGTCATAACATTTTGGTGATTCAATGGCACCCTTTAGCTTTACTAAGCACTTAAGATTTGCCTTAATTTATATCAATAATGGAAAACACACTTTCAATGTGCATGCTGTATAGGCCTAGTTGATGAGTTTGAGTTCCCTCCACACTTTATCTTCTTGAGCCCGTCTGATAGTTGTTTTATTCAAGAAGGTACATGTGTGGAAAGGCTGTTGTTTAATTGGTTTGAACAAGGTAGTAATTGGAAAGGAGTTCAGTGGAATTCTATGGTAAAGTACCAATGTTCCATTTGTTTTGAGAATAGATCTCACTTTGCCTTGCTTACATTTTCTGTTTGTTTTACAAATGCACATGGCCACCATTTCCAGTGAGCGAATGGACCTCTTTACATTATCTGCAAAGCTTCTCAGTGTCTGAGTGCTTCCCTCCATTGTGTTTCATTCATGGTGAAAGTGTTTCTCTTGTCATTTTTATAGACATTCCCAAAGCTGCTGTCAGGATCTTGAGCAACATGACATTCCTGTTTGTGAGCTTGTCATACACTGCAGAAAGTGCCATCGTCACCGCTTTTATTACCTTCATACCCAAGTTCATTGAATCTCAGTTTGGCATCCCAGCATCTAATGCAAGCATTTACACTGGTAAGATGAGCACATTCCCACATATTTTGGGTACTGAAGTTATTTAAAGCAACAAAAATGTGTGTTGTGCCATAGAATGGATGCAATCCTTTTAAGGATTTTACCCCTCCATGGATCAGTTTGAAAAAGGTGAATTATGAATCCATGCCTCATGTTTATTGTATGAGACAGATTGTCCTGTTCTCCTTGTTAGATGTATTTGAATGCTAAATGCATGTAGGTAAAAACTCTGAAATAATTAGCAAAGACACCTTGGATAGTTGTCATTTATATGTTGATTTTACATTTTTCATAATACGCTATATGAACCTCAGTTGTGCCAAGAACAAACAAATGAAGTGTTGGAAATAAAAAAAAAACAAGGAATATCGGAAACACTCAGCAGCCTTTGTGGAGTTAGCATCTCAGGTTGATAAGTTTTAATCAGAACTAGAAAAATGTAGAGATCAAATGAGTTCTAAATTGCAGAGAAGGAGTGTGGAGAGATTAAAGGGAATCTGTGACAGAATAAAAGACCCGGTAAAACCAAATGACGCAAGAGATGGTCGTGCCATTTGCAGAGAGTGATGAAGGAGTGCTAATCACTTGTCATTTGTTGAGAGAGGATGCTATTCAATGGCAGCTTTAATACCATTTGTGTTACTCAATCTCTCTGGGCCTTCATCATTTCAAAGGCTTCTTCCTGTTCTGTGGAACAAAATGTGCTTGATTTCTAATATTTCTAGTTCTGATGGATGGTTTTTTACCAGAAATTAAATCTTTTTTGTTCTCCAGACATGCTGCCTGACCTACTCAGTGCTTCCATCATTTTCTGCATTTATTCTACATCTCCAGCATTGTCAAATGAAATATTAATTATCACAGAAGTTTTGGTAAAATTTCAAATTCAAATCTTGTGACAAATCCCAATCCTTATTCATTTAAAGACAATACATTTTGAAATGTTTCTAGCTTTGATGGTAATTTAGTTGAAGTAAAACTGATGATGGTGCAAACCAACTATCACCAGTGCACCAAATCTCATTGTAGTGCTCAGTAAGGGCAGACTGGGGAGCTCATCTAGGGAGGCTTTGTGAGTAGAACTAAGAAAGGCACGACCACGTTAATGGGATTATGTTATAGACCACCCCACAGTCTGAAGGATTTAGTTTGTAGAGAGATTGCAGACTGTTGCGAGAAACATAAGGTTGACTGGGGCTCCCACATATTGACTGGGACTCCCATACTGTAAAAAGGGCTGAATGGGAAAGAGTTTGTCAAATGTGTTCAGGAAAGTTTCCTTATTCAGTCATAACAAGAGAGCGTGTGATACTGGATCTCCTATTAGGGAATAAGACGGAACAGGTGACAGACTTTTGTATTGGGGAACACTTTCCATCTGGTCTGGTCCTCGGGATAATATTCTAAATTGGAGAAAGGCCAATTTTGATAGTATTATAAAGGATCTGGCAAGTGTGGATTGGGACAGGTTGTTTACTGGCAAAGGTGCACTTGGTAAGTGGAAGGCCTTTAAAAGTGAAATTGTGAGAGTACAGTTTGTATGTCAGAATAAAAGGCAAGGATAACAGGTTTAGGGAATCTTGTTGGAGAGATATTGAGGCCCTGGTCAAGAAAAAGAAAGAGGTGCATAGGTGGTATAGACAGGTAGGAACCAATGAGGTACTTGAGTATAAGAAATGCAAGAGAGACTTAAGAAGGAAATTAGGATGGCTAAAACAAGGCATCAGATTGCTCTAGAAGACTAGGTGAAGGAGAATCCTAAGAGCTTCTACATATACATTATATTAAGAACAAAAGCACAGCAAGGGACAAAATGGAAAAACAGAGTGGTAATCTATGCATGGAGCTGAAAGAAATGGGGGAGATCTAAAATGGATTTTTTGCATCTGTATCTACCCAGGAGACGGACACAGAGCCTATAGAAGTGTGGCAAAGCAGCAGCAAAGATATGGACCCCATACAGATTATAGAGGAGGAGGTGTTCACTGTCTTGAGGCAAATTTTGGGTGGATAAATCCCCAGAGCCTGACAAGATGTTCCATCAGACCCTGTGGGAGGCTAGTACAGAAATTGCAGGGGACCTACCAGAGATATCTAAAACATCCCTCAGCGCAGGTGAGGTGCCAAATGATTGGAGGATAGCTAATATTGTTACATCGATTAAGAAAGGCTCTACAAACAAACCAGAAAATCATAGGCCAGTGAGCCTGACATCATTAGCGGGAAAGTTATTGGAAAGTATTCTAAGGAATTGGATGTATAAGTATTTGGATAGAACTGATTAAGCATAGTTAACATGGATTTATGTATAAGTTGTATCTAACCAATCTTATAGAGTTTTTTGAGGAGGTTACCAGGAAGTTGATGAAGGCAGGACCATGAAAGTTGTAAACATGACCTTTAGCAAGATCCTTGCAAGCTCCTGCATGGGAGGTTGGTCGAGAAGGTTCAGTTCGCTTGCCCTTCAAGATAAGGTAGTAAATTGAATTAGATGTTGGCTTTGCGGTTGACGCTGGAGAGTGGTAGTAGACTGAAGGCTTGTGGTGTGCTGCAGGTATTGGTGTTGGGTCTGTTGTTGTTTGTCATTTATATCAATGATGGGGATGATTGCTGTAGTAAACTGGATCAGCGTATTTGCGGATAACACCAAGTTAGGGGGTGTAATGGACGGCAAGGAAGACTATCAAAGCTTGCACTGGGGTCTGGTCTGGCTGGGAAAATGGACTGAAAAGTAGCACAGACCTGTGGGAGGCTAATGTTGCACTTTGGGAGGGCAAACCAGGGTAGGTCTTACACGGTGAGAGCTATGGCACTAAAGAGTGTGGTAGAACAAAGGGATCTGGGAAAACAGGTCCTCAATTCATTGAAAGAGATGTCACAGGTAGATAGGGTCATAAAGAAAGCATTTGGCACATTGGCCTTCATAAATCAATGTACTGAGTACAGGATGTTATGTAGAAATTATATAAGACATTGGTGAGGCCTAATTTGGAGTTTTGTGTCCAGCTTTGGTCACCTGCTTGCAGAAGACATGCAACTAAGATTGAAAGAGTGCAGGGAGAATTTACAAAGATGTTGCTAAGACTTGAGGATGAGTTATAGGGTGAGTATGAATAGGTTAGGTCTTTGTTCCCTAGAACTTAGAAGATTGAGGGGAGATATGATAGAGGTGTACAAAATTATGATGGGTATAGGTAGTGCAAGCAGAGAAATTTGGATAGGTACTTGGATGGGAACAGGCTATGGTTTAAGTGCAGGTCAATGGGATTAGGCAAATTAATGGTTCGGCATGGAGTAGATAGGCCAAAGGGCTTGTCTCTTTGCTGTAGTGTTCTATGACTCCTTGACTATATCAGCAATAAAATAATGTAAAATATGCTTCATGTACATTAGGAAGGAGCCGCTATATTCCAGCTTGCATTCCATTAGTATGATTTGCTCATCATCTTTTGTTTTTGCCATGAGATTTATCTGAACCTGTGCGTATAAGTATACAGTATGTAAAGCTATTTCTAATCTGATTGAGAATGCTAACCATATTTATGATTTTCAGAGATATTTTTAGAGGGAGTTAGATATGGCCCTTGTGGCTAAAGAGATCAGGGGAGGGAGTTAGATATGGCCCTTGTGGCTAAAGGGATCAGGGGGTATGGAGGGAAGGCTGGTACAGGGTTCTGAGTTGGATGATCAGCCATGATCATACTGAATGGCGGTGCAGGCTCAAAGGGCCGAATGGCCTACTCCTGCACTTATTTTCTATGTTTCTATGTTTATCACTAATTCCTTTCCTTTACTGAAGGAATTTACTGAAGGCTTTGGTGAATACTGGGCCTCGGTGAGGACGGTGAGTAGCAACGAGGCAAAGCTTTCCCAAGTCGACTAGTTTATTAAAAGGAGCAGTAACATCAGTCCGTGAAGATGCATGCTCCTCCTGTCAGATGTGGGAGATCAAAGAGCCAGATAACTATGTTGGCAGGTCATGTGCTCAGCTGCTGCTTCTTTCAGACCATATGGACCAGAAGGAGTTGCAGTGGGATTCACTGAGGAAAATACAGGAGGCAGAAAGTTTCATAGACTGGAGTTTTAGTGAGAGGGCCACACCAAACGTTCAGCCAGCTACCAGGCAGGTTGTGCGGGATTCTCCTGTGGCTTGCATGCAATGTTCACTCTAACCTGTAATCACCAATGTGTGCAAAAATCTTGTGCTGTGCAATTTTTTTGCCCAGTGACAACAACATGTGCGCACTGAATTTTTAGGTGGAAGTAAACCTGAAGCTATTCTAAGGATAATAAACTGCACCAGTTTTTTGTTCATTGTTTAAAAGAAATAAAATAATACACATCAACAAGTCTTATTTCTCATTGCGACAATACATGTGGGTCACACCAGTTTCTGTATTGTACGTAAATATTTCTCGTAGCTGGACATTCTTGACCTCATGAGCTTTTGGTGTTGCAGTTTCATTAAGCCATTCTGCTTTAAATGAACGTGCAGATCTTTTGTGCTTCATGCCTTTTGCTTCTTTGGAATTCCACAGAGTGAATCAGTAATTTCTTCAATAGAAACAGTATTAATAAGCCAGTTCTAAAATCAGCAGACAAATCTGTTGCAAACTCCACGTTGTCAATACCGTCTGCATCAGAAACCGGAAAAGGAAATGTGATTGTGAAATATACTCAACAAGCCAACGAGGTAAAGGGTGACAACCTCTTGCGCACAGTTTAAATTCCCTTGTGTGCAGGTAGCAGAAGATGTGTGTGCAGCATACATGCACACCTGACAGGGAACATTGTTTGCTTGCTACCCTCCACCCCTCTGTCTGGCACTGCTCTATCACAGGGGTCCCCAACCTTTCTTGCACTGCGGACCGGTTTAATATTGACAATATTCTTGCGGACCGGCCGACCGGGGGGGGAGGGGGCAGGGTAGGGTTGCCAACGGACAAGAGTAGCAGTCAAATACATTGAGTTTACCCCGAGTAAGACTACAATGACCATGAAGCCTTGCGTGACCTACCGATTTCCCCCCCCCCCCACAAATCGTTTTTGGCTATTCTGTTCGGGGGTGGGGGTGATGTTAATCACGATCGGAATATAGGTGATAAGTGGCTGATACACTCAATTTCGTTTCCAAAAGGGTTTATCTAACGAATTTAATATTAAACACACAGCACATATTTTCCACGCATGAATATAGTGATAAGTCAATTGACAGGGGAGCTTCAAGTAAGTGTTGAACGAACTTCCAGTAGAAGTGGCAGAAGCAGGTTCGATATTATCATTTAAAGAAAAATTGGATAGGTGTATGGACAGGAAAGGAATGAAGGGTTATGGGCTGAGTGCAGGTCAGTGGGACTAGGTGAGAGTGGCGTTCGGCACGGACTAGGAGGGCAGAGATGGCCTGTTTCCGTGCTGTAATTATTATACGGTTATATAAGTAAGTCAATAGCATCATAACATTTTAAGTAACGTTTGGATATTAAACACACAGCACATATTTTCTCCATATGAGCATATAAAATCATTGCAACACACCAATATCGCTGAATCAGTGGGAGCCCTGGGCTTGTTTCCCTGCAACAAGACGGTCCTATCAAGGGGTGATGGGAGACAGCGATACTCGAAGGGGGTTCCTTATGTCCATTCTATTCCGCAATTTAATTTTCGTTGCATTCAATGCAGAAAACTCTGCTTCGGGCAACGTTTTCAGTGCTTTCGTGGCTATCTCAGGATATTTAGCCTTGACTTTGATCCAGAATGCCAGCAGAGATGTTATGTCAAACACACTTCTCAGCCGGCCGTCATTTGCAAGCCCAAGGAGTTGATCTTCTTCCCGCGCTGACATGGATGACGCGTGCGTAATGACCTCATGTGCGTTCAAGCTCAATAGTGCATGACAGGGAATGAGAAAAGGTGCAGCTGAGTAATATCACCAAATCATATCGTTTCCTCGCGGCCCGGTAACGCATGCTTTGCGGCCCGGCACCGGTCCACAGCCCGGTGGTTGGGGACCGCTGCTCTATCAGATCCTGGTATTTGGCCTTCTTCCACTCAAATCTTCCACAATTTGGTCTTCCCAAGGCACTGTCAGTTCCGCATGACCACATTCTTGGAGGTTTCTGAGAGAATGACCATTTTGGTCTCTGATGATAATATAATGAAGTCAGGGAATTTTAATTGCTTGCCAAGATCAAGTTTCAGTTGCCAGTCAGATGCTATGGTGAGCCAACCGGCTGGTGATCTTGGCTGAGGCAGTGGTTGGTCTCCAGCTTTTTGGGTTGGCGGCGGAGGAGATACATTGACATATGCACCAAAATGTTAGATGTCACAGTAATTTGCTGATCACACATTGAATTTGGTGAGGAAAATGGCAGAAAATCACCTGATAGATGCAGAATCTTCAAAACTGGCAGTGTAATCACAAGAAGTTAAGACATAGGAGCAGAATTAGGCCAGTTGGCCCAGTGAGTCTGCTCTGCCATCTCATCATAGCTGATCCTTTATTCCTCTCAGCCCCAATCTCCTATCTTCTCCCTGTATCCCTTCATGCCTTGACTAATCAAATATCAATCAAACACTCCCTTCAATATTTGTAAAGACTTATTCTCCGCAGCTGCCTGTGGCAACAAATTCCACAGATTCACCACCCTCTGGCTAAAGAAATACCTCATCATCTCTGTTCTAAAAGAATGCCCCTCTATTCTGAGGCTGTGTCCTCTGGTTTTAGTCTCTCCCACTATAGGCAACATCCTTTCCACACCCACTTTATCAAGACCTTTCACCATTTCATAGGTTTCAATTAGTTCACCTCTCATTCTTCTAAATTCTAGGTGAATACAGGCCTAGAGCCATCAGACACTCTTCATATGACAAGCCATTCAATTGTGGAATCATTTTTGTGAATCCCCTTTAAACCCTCTCCAGTTTTAGCACATCCTTTCCAAGATAAAGGGCCCAAAGCTGCTCACAGTACTCTAAGTGAAGCCCCACCAGTGCTTTATAAAAAGTTAACATTACATCCTTGTTTTTATATTCTAGTCCTCTCGAAATGAATGCTAACATCGCATTTACCTTTCTTACCACAGACTCAACCTGCAAATTAACCTTTAGGAAATCCTGCTCAACAACCCCCAAGTCTCTTTGTGCCTCAGGTTTTTGAATTTTCTCTCCATTTAGAAAATAGTCTCCCCTTTTATTTCTTCTACCCAAGTGCATGACCATACACTTCCCAACACTGTATTCCATCTGCCACTTCTTTGCCCATTCTCCTAATCTGTCTAAGTCCCTCTGTAGCCTCTCTATTTCTTCAAAACTACCTGCCCCTCCAATTTACCTTTGTACCATCTGCAAACTTTGCAAAAAAAAACCCATCAATTCCATCATCCAAGTCATTGACATGTAACGTAAAAAGAAGCGGTCCCAACACAGATCGCTGTGGTCACTACGAACAGCCAACCAGAAAAGGTTCCCTTTTTTCTCACTCTTTGCCTCCTGCCAATCAGCCACTGCTTTAACCATGCTAGAATCTTTCTTGTAATACCTTGGGCTCTTAACTTGTTAAGCAACCTCATGTGGGGCACATGGTCAAAGGCCTTCTGAAAATCCAAGTACACAGCATACACTGATTCTCCTTTGCCTATCCTGTGGTTATTTCCTCAAATAATTCCAACAGATTTGTCAGTCAAGATTTTCCCTTGAGAAAACCATGCTGACTATGGCCTATTTTATCATGTGCCTCCAAGTACCCCAAAATCACTTCCTTAACAATTGATTCTAACATCTTCCCAACCACTGAGGTCAGACTACTTGGCCTATAAATTCCTTTCTTCTGCCTCTCTCTCTCTTCTTGAAGAGTGGAGTGCATTTGTAATTTTACAGTCTTCCGGAACCACTCCAGAACCATTCTAGTGATTCTTGAAAGATCATTATAAATGCCTCCACAATCTATTCAGCCACCTCAGAACCCTGGTATGTACATAATCTGGTCCTGGTGAATTATATACCTTCCAACCTGTTAGCTTCCCAAGAACTATCTCCCTATTAATGACAACTTCAGACAATTCTGACCCCTGACAGTCTGGAACTTCCACCATACTGCTAGTGTCTTCTACAGTGAAGATTCATGCAAAATACTCATTCAGTTCCTCTGCCATTTCCTTGTCCCCCATTGCTACCTCTCTAGCATCGTTTTCCAGCAGTCTGATGTCTACTCTTACCTCTCCTTTACTCTTTATATATCTGAAGAAACTTCTGGTATCCTCTTTAATATTACTGTCTAGTGTTGGCGTGTGGCATTTATCTAGTGATCTGAAGGTCGCTAGTTTGAGCCTTGGCTGAGGCAGCATGTGTGTCCTTGAGCAAGGCACTTAACCACACATTGCTCTGCGACGACACCGGTGCCAAGCTGTATGGGTCCTAATGCCCTTCCCTTGGACAACATCGGTGGCATGGAGAGGGGAGACTTGCAGCATGGGCAACTGCTGGTCTTCCATACAACCTTGCCCAGGCCTGCGCCCTGAAAACCTTCCAAGGCGCAAATCCATGGTCTCACGAGACTAACAGATGCCTATATATAAATTACTGTCTAGCTTACTTTCCTATTCCACCTTTTCCTTCTTAATTACTTTTTAGTTGCCTTCTGTTGGTTTTTAAAAGCTTCCCAATTCTCTGACTTCCCACTAATGTTTGCTCTATTATATGCCCGCTCTTTGGTTTTTATGTTGGCTTGTCAGCCATGGTTGTGTCATCTTGCCTTTAGAATACTTATTCCTCTTTGGGATGTATATATCCTGTGCCTTCCGAATTGCTGCCAGAAATTTCAGCCATTGCTGCTCTAGTTCCTTAATATGGAGCTGCAGCTCGGTGCACCTGGTACAGATGTGTTTATCCAGGAGACTGGAGATCTCCCAGAATTCCCATATCCCACACACAGTGCAAAACACTGCCCCTGAAGCCATCTCATTACACTACTATGCCCTAACAGATGTGGAATGAAGAAAAAGGATCTGGTGCTTTCCCGGCGTATATGATGAATAAACTCTTCCCGGGTTTTCAGCTGGGTACAGGTATCAATTATAACCGATGTTTCGGTGACAAACTCTGCCATCTTCTTCAGGGATAATGCCTGGGCAAGTCTAGTTTAGTGGTGTTTGTATTCCTGTATTCCGCCCCTCCTGATTGGCTAGGTTTCCGTGATTTCAGGAAGGATCTCCAAGATCCTGAAGAAACACCGGATTAATACCATCCACAAACCCATAAGGAAGCTTAAATCGGGTCAAAGATGACCAGGGACTCAGATCAGCTGGCATTTACAGGATTCCCTGTGAGTGTGAAGCTGCGTTGTCAGCCAAACAGGACACACGGTGTAAACCCGGATCAAGGTGTACAGGAGGTGCATCCGTTTGGGTTACCCGGAAAAATCGGCGGAAGCAGAATACTGCATTCGCAATGGCCTTAGGATTGATTTTGATGGACTGGAGGAAAAGAATTTTAACAAAAACGAAGGTCTCACTTTAAGTAAAAACTGAAATTAAATTGTAGACAAGGTGGGAGAGTGGAAACCAGATTGGATGAAGACTAACCAATCAGGAGCGACGGAATACAGGGGTACTAATGCCACCAGACTAGACGTCATCCAGTCTAGCCCAGGCATCATCACTGAAGAAGACGGGAGAGTTTGTCATTGAAATGTTGGTTATAATTGATACCTGTACCCAGCTGGAAGCCCGAGAGGAGCTTATTTGAGGAATGACAAAATAAGAACAAGGGGAAAGTTGGCAGATACTTTACATCACCCAAGCTTGATGTCACCCAAGCCTGATGAGCCAAAGCCACTCTAAAAACTGGCATGCTCACAAGAATGGCCACTCAAAAAAATGGCCGCGCCACTTGCACCTGCATTACTTTTATTCACCCCTTCCAATGAATCCCTTTGTGTTGATTGGTCCCCACACAATTCAGAAAAAATGCTGCAAAGCTGTGCCTTTTAAATCTTGATCGTGGACCTAATTGAAAAGGCAGCTCTTTTTATGCATTCCCTCTCTGTTGATTGGTCACCACACAACTTATTAATGGAAGGGATCTTCAACCACTCATTTAAGTTATTTGACTTTCTGGATGAGGAACTTCACTTGCTTATCTGTGAAGCTACCGTGACAACGTAGTGAGCTGGGTGAGCTTTGCCAGCTGGTTACTCTGTCAGCAAACTGATTCAACCCCACAATGTATGTAGTTCACTTTTATTTCTCAGTTTTTGGGGGGAAAGTTAGAATGTATAACGAAAGTTATTTAAAAAAAATAATACAAGAATTATGGGGAGAAAATGGTTTCCTTCTATGCTTAAGAATTTAGAGAATGCCAGGAAAGGCACCTCAGAGTGGCACTGAAAGAAGATTGTACCAGATTTAGAACCATAGAACCACAGAAACTACAGCACAGAAACAGGCCCTTTGGACCTTCTTGGCTGTGCCGAACCATTTTCTGCCTAGTCCCACTGACCTGCACACGGACCATATCCCTCCATACACCTCCCATCCATGTATCTGTCCAATTTATTCTTAAATGTCATTTACCCTGGCTACTTCAACGTTAGTATAAAACTAACATGCACCATTCAAAAATATTGCGAACGAATTTCTAGTCAGTTTTTTTGAGGGAGTCATAGAAAAACAAAACTTGAAATCTGCTGAGTTGCAAAATATCCAGCTCCAGTTTAAAATGATGCCGATAATGTTCAGGCTAAATAGTATTAGTATATGGTGAATTTCATTATGTGAAAGATAACTAAATCAGAAACAATCATCAACTTATCTTTCTTTACCCAGCTAAATGTATATAAAGAATAGGTGGGAAGTAGACCCAGTTGTTTCTGTCATTTCTGATTGTTGGATTTTGTTATAGGTACATTATACATACACTTTTTTTCCACATTGCAGCTTTGACTGTAATTCACATTATTTTAAGACAACGTTGGATAGATTTTTGCATAGTAGGAGAATTGAGGGTTATGAGGAAAAGGTAGGCAGGTGGAGATGAGTCCATGGCCAGATCAGCCATGATCTTATTGAATGGAGGAACAGGCTCAATGGACCAGATGGCCAACTCCTGCTCCTATTTCTTATGTTCTATTCAATTGGTTGTAAAACATTTTGGCACATTCACAAGTTGTGAAATAGGTTCCTTCTGTTAACCCTGTCTTGATGTAATTGCGCAGTTCAGTCACGTTTGCTTCACCTGGTAACTTCAGAACCTCCAAATGAACTGTTACTGGTATATATAATTTCAGGTTTAAAATGAGAAGTTCTCTTCTCATCTTTTTTTTTGTTATTCCAATTTACCCTGGCTACTTCTACAATAACATTTATGAAAGCTTGTTGGTCAGAATGATATGCTATAGCACATGGAATTTTTAGACCCCACAACACAGGAGCAGAATTAGGCCATTCAATCCATTGAGTCTGCTCTGCCATTCCATCAGGGCTGATTTATTATCTCTCTCAACCCCATTTTCCTGCCTTCTCCCCGTAATCTTTGATGCTCTGATTAATCAATAACCTATCAACCACTGCTTAAGTATGCCCAATGACTTGGCCAGGACAGCTGTCTGTGGCAATAAATTCCATAGATTCACCACCCTGTGGCTAAAGAATTTTCCTTCATCTCTGTTTTAAGTATGAGCATTTTTGGGTTCCTTATCTAAGAAAAGATGTGCTAGCGTTGGAGAGGGTGGTGGATCTGTGGAATTCATTACCACAGATGGCTGTGCAGGCCAATTCATTGGGCATATTTAAGACAGTTGTTGATAGGTTCTTGATTCTGAAGCTGTGTCCTCTGGTCCTAGTCACCTACTATAGGAAACATCCTCTCCACTTTCACATTATCCAGGCCTTTCAATATTTGATAGGTTGCAATGCGATCTCCCCTCATTCTTCTGAACTCCAGTGAGTACAGGCCCAGATCTATCAAAATCTCCTCATGTATTAATCCTTTCATTCCTGGGATAATTCTCATGAACCTCCTCTGGACCCTCTCCAATGTTAGTATCTCTTTTCTTAGATAAGGGACATAAAACTGCTGACCATATACCAAGTGCAGTCTGACCATTGACTTATAAAGCCTCAGTATTACATCCTTGCTTTTGTATTCTGGTCCTGTTGAAATGAATGCTAACATTGCATTTGCTCTCCTTACCACCAACTCATCCTGCAAGTTAACCTTGAGGGAATCCTGCACGAGGACTCCCAAGTCTCTCTGCACCTCTGATTTTGATTTTTCTCCCCATCTAGAAAATAGTCCATGTCTTTATTCCTCCCGCCAAAGTGCATGACCATGCACTTCCCTATGTTCCCCATATTCAATCTGCAACTTCTTTGCCCATTTCCTCAATATATCTAACTCCCTCTGCAGAGACTCTGCTTCTTCAACACTACCTGTCCCTTCAACCTATCTTTGTATCATCACAAACCTGGACACTAAAGCCATCAATTCCTTCCTTTAAATCATTAACATGTGTCGTGAAAAGAAATGGTCCCAACACCAACTCCTGTGGCACGCCACTAATCACTGACAGCCAACTGGAAAAGGCCCACTTTATTCCCACCCTTTGCCTTCTGCTCATCAGCTAATTTTCTATCCATGCTAGTACCTTTCTTGTAAAAACATGAGCTCTTGTTATGCAGCCTCATGTGCCTTCTGAATATCTAAATAAAAAACGTCCGCTGACCCTCTCTGTCCATTTCCTCAAAAAGTTCCAAAAGATTTGTCAGGCAAGATTTTGCCTTTACAAAATCATACTGGCTTTGGCCTATTTTATAATGTGCTTCCAAGTATCCCAAAACCTGTTCCTTAATAATAACTCCAACATCTTCCCGACCAGTAAAGTCAGGCTAACCAGCCTATTATTTCCTTTCTTCTGCTTCCCTCTCTTTTCAAGAGTGGAGTGAAATTTACCATTTTTCTGTCCTCAGGATTAATTCCAGAATCTAGTGATTCTTGAAAGAGATTGCCTCCACAATCTCTTCAGTCACCACTTTCAGAACCCTGGGGTGTAGCTCATCTGGTCCAAGTGACTTATACACGTGGAGGATTTTTAGCTTCCCAAATACATTCTCCACATAATAGCAACAACACTCACTTCTGCCCCCGACACTCAGTTCTGCCCCCTGACACTCATACATCTAACATTCCACTAGTGTCTTCCACGGTGAAGACTGATGCAAAATACTGGTAAAGGAAGCCATTGAAATAAAGCTAGAGGAAAAGAACTTTAACAAAGATGAAGGTCTCACTCTAAGTAAGAACTGGAATTTGATTGTAAACAAGGTGGGAGACTGAAAACCTGATTGGGTGAAGACTAACCAATCAGGAGGGACAGACAATGGGGTTATAAATACCACCAGTCTAGACTTGCCCAGACATCATCCCTGAAGAAGATGGCAGAGTTTGTCATCAAAATGTCAGTTATAATCACAATCTGTACCCCTGGTAGCCCGAGAAGAGTTTATTCATCATATACACTGGGAAAGCTTTCGATCCTTTTTCTCCTTTCCATTACTAGTAACCACATTTCTGAGGCCTACCTGGGGGGCATCTCAGAATATTTTAACAATAAAGAAATGATACATAAATGCAACTTGGTAGTAGAGCAAGCCAGATCTGTCACTGATGTATTTGGTAATAAAGTTATAAATTTCCTAATACTTTTCAATTGTGAAAATTTAAAGGAAAATACAGATTAATATTTCAGTCAAAAGATTAGCTCTATTGGAAAAATATGACAGCATTTCACAAATAATGGCATCAGCAATAAGTTAAGCCTGGAATCTTTTTTGAAAGGCAGGTAAATTTAAAATTCTCAGTGGTATATTGTAGAAAATAGAACAAATTATTGCCCTTGAAGATTATGGAATTCAAAAGCTTACTGATTTAATCAATGACATTTATGAGACTGGAATAATACCAGAAGAGATGAAAAAATCAGTATTTATCACTCTTCTTAAGAAACCTGGAGCAATAGAATGTGAATTACATAGGACCATAAGTTTAATGAGTCATATCACCAAGATACTTCCAAGAATTTTGATGACAAGGGCTAAAAGTAAGATACAAGCTGAAATAGGTAAAGAACAATGTGGTTTTATGAAAGACAAAGGTACAAGAAATGCAATATTGATGTTAAGGATACTATCAGAATGAGCTATTCAAGTGCAAAAAGATTTGTTTTATCAACTACACAAAAGCATTTGATAACGTGAAGCACAATAAGTTATTTGAAATATCACAGAAAACTCTAAATCTAGATTCAAAAGACCTCTGCCTAATCAGAAATCTGTACTGGGAACGAACTGCCGCTGTAAGAATAGATGGAGAAGTGAGTCACTTTAGGAAAATCAAGAGAGGCATTAGACAAGGGTGTGTTTTCTCCCCTGATTTATTTAATGTGTACAGTGAAACAATATTACAAAAAATAAGAGACATCTTGGGAATCAAAGTTGGCGGTGAAAACATCAATAATTTCAGATATGCAGATGACACTGTGTTAATTGCAAGTACGGAGGAAGAACTACAAAACTTAATCGATATAATTGTTGAAGACATAAAACGGGGAAGACATAAAACAAGTACAGAACTTTTGCTACTAAGGAAGCTGGGTGACATCAGATGGCAGATGCGACATGGACATCAAAAGAGGAATAGGGATGGCAAAAGACACCTTTACGAGAGTGAAGAGTATGCTGACCAATACTAAACTAGGCATGACAACTCGCCTCAGAGTACTGAAATGTTACGTTTATCCAGTTATGTTATATGGCTCAGAATGTTGGACAATATCTAGTAACATGAGGAAATGAATTGTAGCAGCAGAGATGTGGTTTTTGAGGAGGATGCAAAGAATATCATGGATGAAACGAATATCTAACGAGGGTGTCGTATACAGAGCAAACACAAAAAGAGAAATAATGTGTGAGATCATGAAAAGGCAACGTAACTTCATTGGACATGTGATTGGGAAAGAGGAGTTAGAATGGATGGTAATTATGGGGAAGATTGAAGGAAAGAAAGCAAGAGGAAGACAAAGACAAATGATGATGGAGACAGCAGCCAGAGAACTGGAAATGAATGCCAATGAATTGATCCACTTGACCTGAAACAGGAGTGTGTGGGCCATGGCAGTCAAAGCTCAATCTGGGCATGGCACCTGATGATGATGATGATATTGTAGAAACCTTTAAGGTGAACAGTGTATTGTTAGATTGAAAATGTTCAGGAGCTCCATTTCTAATGAATAAATGTATTTGTCTTGTCTGTTAGTTAAACTAAATTACGTTTCTGTGAGGAAATGTGTAAGTTAAAACGATCTACAGAATTATTTAGAGAATGACAGTAAGAACAAGGAACTGTTAAAGAGGGGTGTTAATTACCAAACAGGATCTCGTCCATCCTGTGAATACACCAAGGTTTAGGTAATGAGGTTAGGTAGTTTATAAATGCTTTATATGAACTTAAAAGAGTATCTGTGAAGCTGTTAAACTTGCTTCACTCATACACTACACTTTAGAAATGATGCGTAGTTCTCTATATGTGAATAATTTATAAATTGGTGCTCTGATTTAATTGCAGGTGTGGTCATTGTTCCCAGTGCTGGTGTTGGCATTATCCTTGGGGGCTACATTATTAAAAAGCTCAAGCTTGGCGCGCGAGAATCAGCTAAACTTGCGATGATCTGTAGTGGGGTTTCTTTGCTGTGCTTCTCCACACTCTTTATTGTTGGCTGTGAAAGCATTAATCTCGGAGGCATTAATATACCCTACACCACAGGGTAAGAAATATCTTACTTTACATTTTGGACTTTTTGTGATTGCCAAGTTCTGTCTGTAATAATGTTTGAGAGTAAAATTGATAAAAAAAAAGAGAATGCTAACAGTAAATTGGCAGCTGTTTGTTTATTGGTCCTGGTATCCTTTATGTCAGTTTTAAAGTGAAAAAATAATTGGGCACAGTGGAAAATAAGAGTCATTTGTGGTTTCAAACAACTAGCAAAATCTATTTCCTTCTCATTGACCAAAACAAGTCACATAGTTCTGGTTATGCAGCAGGAAGTACGTGAAGAGTTCTGGTAATATTGATGGATTCAAGTGAAACTGCGGTTGTGGTCAATTTGTATTAAAAGCAGATATGTGCCAGTGATACTAAAACTGATTCTGGTGTGATTCAGAGTAGTGTACAAGGTTTTCCTTCATGGTTCGTTCATAATCATTGGATTAAAGATAAGAACATCAGGCTAATTAACTGGCATCAGCTGATGGTGGACATCAAACTTGATAAATGTTTAATCCCTCATTAAAGTTCAAAGTACATTTATTATCTAAGTATGGATATATTATACAACCTAACAGGCAGTCATGAAACAAGGAAACCCCCAAAAATCCATTTAAAAAAAGACTGTCGAACACCCAATGTGCAGAGAGGAAACAAGCACATCATGCAGACAGGGTGCTTCAGTCCCAACCAAACACAGAGTTCAGTCAAATTGGTACACTCTGGTGCCTGGACCTTGCCGCCTTGATACGGCCTTCAGCACAGCGTTAAAACGATCGAACCTCTTGGTGATGGGTTCGAGGCTCGCCCTGCCTCGGTTCTGCCACATCGAGTTGCCTTCATGTCCAAAGGAAAGTTACAGGCTATTACTTACCATGATCATTTGCCAGGAAAAATGTGATTAACAATGTATTTAGTTGCTATCCTTGTTTTGTTAGCCACCAGCCAGAAATCGCTGAGGGTCACCAGTGCCATCTTGAACCAGAAGTTGATTTCCAGCCCCTTTTCCTTAAAAAAAAATAGAAGCTATTTACTGGCTTGATCTATTTATAAATATGGACAGATATAAACAAAGGTTTACTTCCTGTTATGGGACATATAGGGCAACTTAATTCTTAAATATCTTTATCTTTATAAACAGCAAGGTTAACGACCCACAAATGACCCTGGTGTGATATTTTTCACTTTCTAGTATCAGAATTGGAATCAGGTTTACTATCACTGGCCTAAGTTGTTGAAGTGAAGTTTTATGGCAGTGAAACAGTTCAAGACATAAAAATTACTATGCTATAATAAGTAAATAAATAGTGATAAAGGGAACAATGAGTTATTGCTCATGGACTGTTAGAAATCTGATGGTGACTGTGGAAAAAGCTAGTCCTAAAATGTTGAGTGTGGGTTTTTAGGCTCTTGTACCTCCTTTCCATTGTTAGTAATGAGAAAAGGGCATGCCCTTATGGTGAGAAGCCTTAATGATGGATGCTGCCTTCTTGAGGCACTGTCTCTTAAAGATGTCTTGGAGACATACCTTTTCCAGCTTGGATTTCAGAGCTATTCAAAACTATTTACCGCCAATACTCTGTGCTCAGCAAAGTACTCTAGCTCCTTGTCAAATGGTGAAGACCAGAAGGTCAGGATCATTGTAAGAGGCTATTTTAATACATGCCAAGAAGCATGCGTGTAGGCAGAATACACTTAAGAGGGGAATCGGAAGGGCATAGAGAGGGAATGGGATAAATCTGGCAAACATGTTTAAAGAAAATCCCAAGAGGTTCTGTTGCTATACTAAAGTAAGAGGGGACCTAGGAGAGAATAGGTCCCCTTAGAGAAGAACAGAGACACCTACGTTAAGTCTCGAGCCACAGGAAATGACTGAGATTTTTAAAAAAATTATCCTCTGAGTTTACTGAGCAGAAAATCATGGTTGCTCAAGAGATAATGGAAACAAGTGGAGATGTTTTGGAAAACATTTGTATTACAGGTGGAGGTACTTGTAACTTTACAGTGCATTAAGGCAGATAAATCACCAGAGCCTGACCAAATGGACTTTATGAATAGAGGCTACAGAAGGAATTTTGTAGGCCCTTGCTAATGTTGTTTCATTGCTTAAGAAGGGTAGCAAGGACAAGCCAGAGAACTCCAGGCACACCAGTCAAACACCAGTGATGGAAAATGCTAGAGGGCATTCTGAGGAACAGGTTATACCAGCATTTGAGAGTGTGATGAGCAGGATTTAACATGGCTTTGTCTGGAAAGTCATGCTTGATGAATTCTTTAGAGTTCTTTGAAGAAGAAACCAGAAGGATATATGAGGGCAGGGTGGTGAATTTTTTTCTATTTAGAACTTAGCTAGACCTTCAATAATGTCCTGCTGGCCTGGAAGGTTAGGTCCCATAGGATCCAGGGAGAACTTGTTGGGTGCATTCAGCATTGGCTTGGAGGTAGGAAGCAGAGGGTGGTGGTTGAAGATTATTTCTTAGAATGATGACCATTGGTATACTGCAGGGATTGGTGTTAAGACCCTTGTTATTCATTATTTATACAAATGATTTGAAAGCGACTATTTATTTGGATAAATATATATATTTTTAGCCACATTCCCTGGTCACTGCCACAATCAATCTCTGATAAAAAGGATTCAAACTCTGAGAATTAACCATCTCCCAGTGGCCAGCCAACTTAATTCCCCTTCCCATTCCCACACTGACACATCGGTCCTCAGCCTCTCCACTGTTCATTTGAGGCTAGATGCAGATTAGAGGAACAATACCTCAACATTCTCCAACCTTACAGCATAAACAATGATTCCTCTAATTTCCACTAACCACTGTCCCTTTCCTCCCACTGGTACCCTTCCCTACCTCCTTGTCTTTATTATCTCCTATCAGAATGCATTTTCTTCAGGCCTTTTTCACTTTCACCTATTGGCTCCCAATCTCATGCAGCATTCCCACACTCCTTCCTCCCTCAACTGCGAATCATGCCTTTCAGCTGGATCCAACTGCACCCATCAGCAGCTCTCTATTCCTTTCCCCACACCTATCTCCCCTGAATATTTTCAGTCCTGATGAAGGATTTCAACCTGAATTTTCAACTGTGGATTGCTGCCTGACCTGCTAAGTTCCTTTGGCTCCTTTGTGTCTTGTTCCGAGAAGCCCGTGCCTTACCTTTTTCTTTATTGTTAAGGGTTATTAAAAATTTAGTATTGATCAGTGACTCTGCTAGAGGAGTAATCTTTCCTTATTCACTTTCAGATCTGTTCATAAATTTAAATACCAAATCGCCATGGTGGTGTGAAAGCCAAAAGAAACCTCACATTAGTAGTATGGGGAAAACTTGAAAAATGTAAATTATTGGAATATACTTAGCTGAAAATTACTTTATTATTTCCCTAATTTAGAGTCATAGAGTTATATAATACTACTGCACAGAAAGAAGGCCCTTCAGCCCATCCAGTCAATGTTGATCTATACCTGGCCCATATCAATCCAAACCCCTTCTGTCCAAACTTTTCTTAAATGTTGAAATTTGATCTCATATCCGCCACTTCCATTGGCAGCTCGTTCTACACTCGTATCACCCTCTGAACGAGAAGTTTCCCCTCAGATTCCCCTTGGATATTTCACCTTTCTCCCTAAAACTATGACCTCTAGTCTCTACCAACCTGAGGGGAAAAGTCTGCAAGCATTCATCAGTATTTATTGATTATTGAGCTATCTTCCAGCAACCCTCATGTAGATTCACTTGGAGATCAGTTATGTCTGCCTAAACCTTTCCAGCCTCACTGGAAAAGAATAATAGTTGATTGTTTTAAAGCAATGTTTAAGAATGATGATTAGGCAAGCTCGGGGGTCTATGGTAGAAGAATTAAGGCAGAAGCTGCTCTTTTTGTTTCCTTTCCAGCCCTTCACTTACAATGACGCACAGAAATCTAACCGGCGACTGCAACGTTAACTGTGGATGCAGAATCCATGATTATGAACCTGTCTGTGGATCAGATGGGATAACATACTTCAGTCCTTGTCTGGCTGGTTGCTCAGTCCTCGTCAATGAAAGCACAAGGGTGAGTATCGAGTTTGTTAGTTTTTCTCCTGAAGCAATGAAAGACTAAGGTTTACACACACAAAATGCTGGAGGAACTTAGTACTCAGGCAGCAGCCATGGGGAGGGATAAACAGTCGACAGTTCAAGCTGAGATCCTTCATCAGGACTGGAAAGGAAGGGTGAAGGTACCAGAGTAAGAAGGTGTGTGTGTGTGTGGGGGGGGGGGTGCAGAGGAGTGAAAGCTAGAATGTGCTAGGTGAAGCCAGGGGGTTGGGGGAGAGGATGAAGTAAGAAGCTGGGAGGGTATTGGTGGAAATGGTGAAGGGCTGGAGAAGAAAGAATCTGACTGGAGAGGAGAGTAGACCATGGGAGAAAGAGAAGGAGGATGGGTACCAAGGGGAAGTGATAGGCAGTTGAGCAGAAGAGGTAAAGCGGGGGCCAAGTGGGAAATTGACCGAGGGAAGGGGAAGGGGGAAAGTTACCGGAAGTGGGAGAAATTGATGTTCGTGCCATCAGGTTGGAGGATACCTAGATGGAATATGAGGGGTTGCTCCTCCAACCTATGAGTGGCCTCATTGTGGCAGAAGAGGAGACCAGGGACTGACCTTTCAGAATGGGAATGGGGATTGGAATAAAAATTTACTTCTGGGAAATCCTGCTTTTTGCAAATGGAGCGAAGGTACTCAACAAATCAGTCCCCAGTCTACATTGGGTCTCACCATTGTGGAGGAGCTACATCGGGAGCATTGGATATGGTAGGTGACCTCATCAGGTTCACAGGTGAAGTATTGCCTCACCTGGAAGGACTGTCTGGGGTCCTGAATGGATGGCTATAGTACTTCTTATGCTTACAGGGATAAGTGCCAGGAGGGAGATTAGTGAAGAGGGATGAATGGACAAGGGTATCATGGAGGGAACGACCTTTGTGGAAAGCAGAGAGTGGCAGAGGTAAATATGTGTTTGGTTGTAGGGTACCATTGAAGAAAGAGGATGTTGCAGAGGCTGATGAGGTGGTATGTAGGTGAGGACGAGTGGAACTTCATTCTTGTTAAGGTAGTGGAAACATAGGGTGAACGTGGATGTCTGGGAAATGGAGGACATGTGCGTGAGGGTAGAGGAAGGGAAACCCAGTTTTCTGAAGAAGAAGGACATCTCTAATGTCTTGGAAAGAACAGCATCATCCCGGGAATTGATGCAGTGTAGATGAAGGAACTGAGAAAAGGGAATGGCATTTTTACAGGAGACAGGATGGGAAGACTTATAGTCAAGATAGCTGTGGGAATTGGTAAGGTTTATAACAGGTATTGATAGATGGTTTGTCTCCAGACATGGAGATGGAGAGATCAAGAAAGGGGAGAGAGGTGTCAGAAATGGACCAAGTGAATTTAAGGGCTGGGTGGAGGTTGGGGAGAAAATTGATGAAATTGATGAGCTCAGCGTGGATGCATGAAGCAGCACCAATGCAGTCGCCAGTGTAGTGCAGAAAGAGTTGGAAGCATTACCAGGGAAGGGTTGGAACATGGACTGTTCCATGTAGTTAATGAAAAGGCAGTCAAAGCTGGGAGCCATGCGGGTGCCCATGGCTACATCTTGAGTCTGGAGAAAGTGGGATACTGAAACAGGAATTGTTGAGTGTGAGGACCATTACCATCAGATGCAGGAGTGTGACGGTGGAAGGGAATTGGTTGGGTCTGTTGTCAAGAGAGAGTTTTAAGGCCTTCTTGATGGAAGATAGAAGTGTATAGGGACTGGGCCTCCATGGTGAAAATGAGGCAATCAGGGCCAAAGAATGGAAAGTTGAGGAGATTGAGAGCATGTGAAGTGTCACATATGTAGCTGGGAAGGGAGACAGAAACAAGGAGGATAAAATGGAATCAAGGTAAGCAGACACGTTCAGTGGGGGAAAAGCAGGCAGAAACAATGGGCCTACCTGGACAATCAGGTGTGTGGATCTTGGGTAGGAGATACAGTGGGTTGAATGGCCTGTTGCTGTTCTATGAGAAAGAGATGAGTAGTATGGGGTAAGGAAACTGTGAAGTTGGTGGCAGTGGATGAAAGATTTCCGGAGTTGATGAGGTTTCGAAGGTTCAAAGGTCCAATTTAAAGTCAGAGAAATATATACAATATACATCCTGAAATGTTTTTTCTTCGCAAAACATCCACGAAAACAGAGAAGTGCCTCAAAGAACGAACGACAGTTAAACATGAGAACCTCAAAGTCCCCCCTCCAGCTCCCCCTTCCCACTCATAAGCAGCAGCGAGCAACAATCCCCCTTCCCCCCACTGGCAAAACAAAGAGCACACCCGCTACCGAGCATAAGCGTGAGCTAAGTGATAGCAAAGACACAGACCTTGCAATTACCCCAAAGACAATTGCAATTCATCTGGCATTCAGCAGCCCACAGGTTCTCTCTCTCCCTGGTTTGTGATGATGGCAGAGGCCATATCTTGATGGTCCTGAGTGGGGTCCTTTACAAAGGGTAAGTAAGAGGAGATGTCTGAGAGTTGCCACTTGACCTCATTAAGGTAGAGGTCAGTTCGCCGGACTACAACAGCACCCCCTTTGTCTGTGGGTGTGATGCTGAGGATGGGATTGCTGCAGAGAGAGTGCAGTGCGGTGCGTTCAGAAGGGATACGGTTTGCAGAGAAGGGAGTGCTGAAGTTGAGCTGGGTTGATGTCTCATCGCAATTTTAGATGAAAGGATCCAGAATAGGCAGAAAACCAGAGTGGGTTATCCAAGAAGAGGAGAAGCTTGCTAAAGAAGTGGGCTCAGAGATGGTGGTGATGGAGTAAGAACTCGGCATTGTGGCAGGCATGAAAATAACTGAGGCGCAGGTGAAGGGGAACATGCTGTTGCTGAGGACAGAACATTCAGGTCGGGGGGGGTGGTGATGGTGAAGACATGGCAGGGATTAGAGCTGGGATCAAAGGGGGGAAGGGAGTTGGAAGCATCAAAGGAGATGGGAGAGTTGGGATCTTCAGGAAAGGTAGGGTGGGAGAATCCAAGAGGATATGGGGAAGCCCTGAGAGACCTAGGGATAGGGGGAGGGAAGGAGGGCCCAGAGACCCAGTAGCAGTGAGAAATGAATTGGCCTGGTGTTGGAGCTGGAGGCCAGGTAATTGGTAGTTTGATGGCACCAGTGGTCATGGGACCAGAAATGGCAATGGTAGGATACCCAGTCTGGAGCTATCTGGAATCCTTGGAGCCAGAATTGGCGACAGTGGTATCCATGGTCTGGAGACATGGAATCTTAATCTGGGAAGACTAAGATTCCCATATGAGCAGCAGACCCATGCATTTAAGAAAAACAGTTGGGGTAATGTTGACCTGTTGCGTTTTCAATTGAGCAATGATAAAAATGATTATCACTGAGATTCTTCTGCTCATTGGCATCAGCTGATTGAATTCCCATTTTGCCAAATGTCAATGAAACAATGAAGTTCTATGTTCTGAATCATGCTCCCCTTATTAAATTTTTAAAAAATTAAGACAATTTATTGGTCAAATCTGTTCGTAAATGTGGATAGAAGTAAACACAATTTTGCTACAAAATTTAGTGCAAATAAACAAGTATCAATGATTCACAGACACTTGATGCCTCATTATATTTTCTATTTTTGCTCTAAGTAATGGTGGGCTGTGAAGGAGGTCGCTGCAGATTTCAGGCAATTGTATACATGAAACATCCTCTCCACATCCACTCTATGGTACCCCAGTTGCCCTAAAATAAAGCCGCTTCACCTTAAAGACATTACAGTTGCAGAGTGTCAGTACATCACCCATCCAGAGCAAACCCTAAGCCTTGTCTGATTCCCCAAAGGCCATATATCAGTGAACAGTAATGATCTTTCAAGAATCAACAGAGTCTGGAATAGATCCATAGGACTAGAAGATAACAAATTTCACTCCATTCTTGACGAAAGGAGGGAGGCGAAGAAAGAAAATTGTGGGCCAGTTAGCCTGATCCAAGTGGTTGGGAAGATATTGAAGTCTATTATAAAGGGTGAGGTTTCGAAATACTTGGTGTTCCATCATAAAGTAGGCCAATCTCTGCACGGTTTATTTAAGGTGGAATCTTGCCTAACATATTTGTTAGAATTCTTTGAGGAAGTAACAGGCTGGATAGACAAAGGAGAGTCTGTTGATGTTGTTTACATGGATTTTCAGAAGGCGTTTGACCAGGTGTCACAGATGAGGCTGATTAACAAGATAAGAGCCCACGGTGCTACAGAAAAGATACTGGCTTGATACTAACATGACTAAAATAATCAGAAGATCGAAGAGCTAAATAACTGCATACATATGGCATTCCAGCACTGCAGGATCCAACACTGGGTGACTGGCTGGAGGCAGAGTTGGAATAAAGGGGGCCTTTTCTGGTTGGCTGCTAGTGACCTGTGGTATTCAGCAGGGGTTGGTAATGGGACTTCTTCTTTTCACATTTTATGGCAATAATTTGAATGTTTGCAGACTCTACAAAGATGCGTGGAGAGACAGGTAGTGTTGAGGAAGCATGAAGTCTGCAAAAGGATTTCGACAGGTTGGAAGAATGGGCAAAGAAGTGGCAGATGGAATATAGTTCAGGGAAGTGTAGAGTTGTGCACCTTGGTAGAAGGAATAAAGGTGTAGATAATTTTCTATGCAGGGAGAAAATTCAAAAGTTAGAGGTGCAAAGGAACTTGTGAGACCTTGTGCAGGATTCCCTAAAGTTTGACTTACAAGTTGAGCTGGTGGTAAGGAAGGCAAATACAATGTTAACATTCATTTCAAAGGCACTAGAATATAAGAGCAAAGGTGTAATGCTGTGGCTTTATAAGGCATTGAGTAGACCGTGTTTGGAGTATTATGAGCAATTTTGGGCGCCTTTCCTAAGAAAAGATGTGCTGGCAACAGAGAGGGTCTAGAGGAGGTTCACAGGAATAATAACAGAAATGAAAGGGTTAATGTATGAGGAGCGTTTGATGGCTCTAGGCCTGTACTCGCTAGAGCTTAAAAGGATAAGATGTGATCTAATCAAATCCTGTCAAATATTGAAAAGCCTAGGTAGATTGGATATGGAAAAGATGTTTTGTATAGTGGATGACTCTAGGACTAGGGAGGACAGCCTCAGGATAGACGAATGTCCATTTAGAACAGAGATGAGGAAGAATTTATTTAGCCAGTGGGTGGTGAATCTGTGTAATTCATTGCCATGGACAGCTGTGGAAGTCAAGTCATTGAGTAATTGAAAGCAAAATTTGATAGGTTCTTGATTAGTCAGGGTGTCAAAGGTTATGGGGAGAAGGCAGGAGAATGGGATTGAGAGGGATAATCAATCAGCCATGGTGGAATGGTGAAGCAGTCTCAATGGGCTAAATGGCCTAAATTTACTACTATGTCTTGTGGTTTTATGGTCTCAATAGATATGCTGTCTGGTCACCATGCTATAGGAATTATGAGATCAACATAAACAAGAGACCCAGCACAGATCCCTTTGTCACACATTTGGTCACAAGCCTCCAATCTGAAAAACAGCTTTTCACTACCACCGTCTGAGCCCCTACCTGAATCCAATTTTCTATCCATTTGTCTAGCTCCAGCCCAGCTGATCATGAGGGACCTTGTCAAAGTCCATGATAAACCTGTTGGTTTTATAGAGGTTGTGGTAAAGTATTGTAATTTATAGTTCAAGTAGGAATGTGTGAGCATCTAATAAAATTTGAATCTGATGAGAGTCAGCATGTCCAACAAGCAATTTTGATTTTTAGAAGTACCATTTTTGTGGAGTTCTAGGATGCCTTCATTGAATTCCACATGACAGCTGTTGACTAAAAAAAAATCTCATAGAAAATGCAGTTGATCAGCAGTTTTATTAAGCAGCAAAAAAAATCCTTTTTCCAATTGAAAAGTCAATGCTAGTATCCTACGAAAATCTGTGCTGGGACTTTAGCTCTTTGGTATATTTATTCAAACGTTGAATAAAAGACTTGGTGATATATTATTTATAAACGTTGATGACAATAATGGTGATCAAACTGAATGGCAGAATAGCTGGATGGATAGAATGACTTACTTCTGTTTAATGTGTTTAAATCACTAATGGACACCTTGAAGATGTCTACTTTCAGATCTTGGAACTAATAATTCCCTAGTGAGGTATTGTTTTAATAATTGGCTGTCAAATCTATGTATCTGTTGTGAAAGAGTTATCTTTTTCAGTACAAACGGTCATTAGATGATAGGACAGAGAACAATAAAGCATGGGAACAAGCTCTTTGGCGCACACCCTTGTGTGAAACCAGCTAAAAATTAAATCAGAAAACCCCGAAAACTAATTCGTCCTACCTACGCAATGTCCATATCCCTCCATCTTCTTCATAGTCATGTGCCTATCTAAATGTCTCTTAAGATCTTCTAATGTATTTGCTTCTACCACTTTACCAGGCAGCGCATTCAAGGCATCCACCACTCTCTGAGTAAAAAAAAACGTACCCCTCATATCCCCTTTGGACCTACCCCCTCTCACCTTCAATGCATGCCCTCTGGTATTAGACATTTCTACCTTGGGGGAGAAAAGATATCAATGCCTGCCATTATCTTATAAACCCCTATCAGATCTCCCATCAGCATCCACAGATCTAAAGAAAACAATCAAAGTTTGTCCAGCCTTTCATGATAGTATGTGACCGCAAAACCAGGCAGCATCTTGGTAAACCTCTTCTGCACCCTCTCCAAAGCTTCAACATCCTTCCTATAGTGGGGTGACCAGAAATGTCTGCAATGCTCCTGATTTGGCCTAACCAGAGTTCTATATAGTTGTAACATAATCTTTTGACTTTTGAACTCAATGCCTTGACTAACAAGAGCAAGTGTTCCATAAGCCTTCTTAACCATCATGTTGACCTGTGTAGCCCCCTCCATGGAACTATGAACTTGAATCCCAAGATCTCTCTTGCCCTTAACAGTGTACACCCTACCAAGGTGCAACACCTCACATTTATCTGGGTTAAACGCCATCTGCTATTTCTCTGCCCATTTCCACAACTGATCAATATTGTGATGTATTTTAAAATCTGTTGACATTGCAAGGTAGAAATCTGAAGGACACTAGTTTTAGCTCATAGATCCAGTATACAAGAAAAGTAACTACTAACTTAAGTAATGAAATGGGGAATAACTGATATCATAATGTAAATTATATTATATTGGTTAATAGCTATTCTCTATTTCTATAGCACTTGCGAATATGCTGTTATAGAGAATAGCTATTAACTGATATAATATAGAAGTGATTTTCCTTTGATAGTGGCTGTTTGGTTTTACAGTAAAAATGACAAACGCTGTTATTATTTCCTTCAAGTATGGAGTGTGGCGGTTTTGTAGGACAGGAATTACATTATAATATAGTTCTATCTTACCATTATTCCTTCACACATTAACTAACTCAGACTTTTTGCAGTGACTAAAGCAAGCTTTAGTTAATTTTTGGCAGTACCTCTTTCTGAAGAACAATAATGCCTTTTTTCCCCCCCACAGATGAGGAACTATACTGACTGTGCCTGTGTTCAAAGTCGGCAAGTGATAACCCCGCCTACAGCAGGGCAAAGGAATCAGCTCCGTTTGGTCATTGTGAAAACGTATCTGAATGAGAATGGATATGCAGTGTCTGGCAAGTGTGAGCGGACATGCAATACCCTGATCCCTTTTCTAGTATTTCTCTTCATCGTCACGTTAATTACAGCTTGTGCACAGCCATCAGTAATCATAGTGACACTCAGGTAAGAGCACCCCGTTGCTAAAACTCTTGTTAATGATGCTTTGACTTTGCTGGTGTAACGTCACTGGAAGTGGTAAGGAAACTTCATGCTAATGTTGTGAAGTGGTGGGGCTCATAGGAGAGACAGAAGTGAAGAAGTGTTTTAGTCCTTAAATCCCAGCCATCATGGTGTGGGGTCCTCTTGAAAGAACAGGCCATCTTACTCTCCCCATCACTGTGTCTTTGTATGCAAGGCTGACATATCAATTCATGCTGTATGATGGCTAATTTTTGAATAGTAACTAAGCTAACCACAACAGTGTTCATGTTTTTTAAAGCATGTCCTTAAAACTATTTTATGAACTTCTTTAACAGTGTTGTTGGTTCCTTTCCGAATGGTACCGTATTAATTATAACCAAACAGTGTTTTACAAAATAAATATGGAAGCAAAGACATACTTGTAGATATTTCAATCAACCAGTCTCAAAAGCCATTTATACTGTTTTAACTTATTCCTCTATCAGCAGAGCCCACAGTGAATTTCATAAGAATCAGATGTGATGGACATACCTGCTTTCTAGATGATGATGTGGAGGACAGAAATAAAATGTTGAATTATTTAGAACATAGAACATAGAGATGTACAGCACATTACAGGCCTGCAATGTTGTGCTGACCATGTAACCTACTCTAGAAACTGCCTAGAATTTCCCTACTGCATAGCCCTCTATTTTTTTATGCTCAGTGTACCTATCTAAGAATCTTTTAAAAGACCCTATTGTATCCACATCTACCACCATCACTGGCAGTGTATTCCATGCACCCACTACTCTCTGTTGGAAAAAACTTACCCCTGATATCCCCTCTGTACCTACTTCCAAATACCTTAAAACTATGGACCTCCATGTTAACCATTTCAGCCCTGGGTAAAAGCCTCTGGCTATCCACACAATCAATGCTTCTCAACATCTTCTACACCTCCATCAGGTCACCTCTCATCCTCTATCACTCCAAGGAGAAAAGGCCAAGTTCGCTCAACTTATTCTCATAAGGCACACTCTCCAATCCAGCCAACATCTTTGTAAATCTCCTCTGCACATTTTCTATAGTCTCCACATCCTGGTGACCAGAACTGAACACAATACTCCAGCTGGAGTCTAACTGAGGTCTTCTAGAGCTGTAACATTACCTCATGGCTCTTGAATTCGATCCCATGGTTGATGAAGGCCAACACATCATATGCCTTCTTAACAACACTGCCAACCTGTGCAGAGCTTTGAGTGTACTATGGACAAGGACCCCAACATCGCTCTGATCCGCCAAGAGTCTTACATTAATATTATATTTCATCTTCAAACTTGACCTACCAAAATGAATTACTTCACACTTAACTGGGTTGAACTCCATCTGCCACTTCTTAGCCCAGTTCTGCATCCTATCGCTGTCCCATTGTAAACACTGACAACACTCCAAACTATCCACAACACCCCCAACTTTTGTGTCATCAGCAAATTTACTAACGTAGCCTTCTACTTCTTCATCCATGTCATTTATAAAAATTACAAAGAGGAGGTGTCGCAAAACAGATCCCTGCAGAACACCATTTTTCCCCGACCTCCATGCAGAATACAAACCATCTATAGTCACCTTTTAAAACTCAAACAACAGGAATTCTGCAGATGCTGGAAATTCAAGCAACACACATCAAAGTTGCTGGTGAACGCAGCAGGCCAGGCAGCATCTCTAGGAAGAGGTACAGTCGACATTTCAGGCCGAGACCCTTCATCAGTCCTGACAAAGGGTCTCGGCCTGAAACGTCAACTGTACCTCTTCCTAGAAATGCTGCCTGGCCTGCTGCGTTCACCAGCAACTTTGATGTGTGTTGCTATAGTCACCTTTTGCCTTCTATGGGCAAGCCAATTCTGGTTCCACAAATCAAGGTCTCCTTGGATCCCATGCCCCATCAGTTTCTGAATGAGCCTTGCATGGGGAACTTTATCAAATGCCTTACTGAAATCCATATACACAAAATCCACTGTTCTACCTTCATCAGTGTGTTTTGTTACATTCTTAAAGAATTCAATCAGGCTCGTAAGGCACAACCTGCCCTTTGCAAAGCCATGCAGACTATCCCTAATCAGATTATATCTGTCCAAATGCTCATAAATCCTGCCTCTCAGGATCTTCTCCAACAACTTGCCCACCACTGAAGTCTATATTTTCCTGGGTTATCTCCACTCCCTTTCTTGAACAAGGGAACGACGTTTGCAACCTTCCAATCCGCTGGTACTTCTCCCATCCCTATTGTTGATGCAAAGATCATCACCAGAGGCACAGCAATCTCCTCCCTCACTTCCCACAGTAGCCTGGGGTTTATCTCATTTGGACCTGGTGACTTAGCTAATTTACTGCTTTTCAAAAGCTCCATCTCATCCTCTTTCTATGAAAGTATTCATTAAGTACCTCTTCTACCTCCTCCTCCGACCCCATGTGCATGTTTCCACTATTGCTCCTGATTGGTCCTATTCACACACGGCTCATCCTCTTGCCTCTTCACATACTTGTAGAATGCCTTGGGATTTTCCTTAATCCTGCTCACCAAGGCCTTCTCATGGCTCCTTTAGCTCCTTCAGTCTTAAGCTTCTTCCTGGCAACCTAGTAATTTTCTAGAGCTTTAACAGTACCTAGTTTCTTGAATCTTTCGTAAGCTTTCCTTTTCTTCTTAACTAGATTTTCTATATCCTTTGTACCAATAGTTCTTTACCCTACCATCCTTTCCCTACCTCAATGCCTATGCAGAATGCCATGCAAATGTTCCCTGAACATTTACCTCATTTCTGCCATGCATTTCCCTGAGAACATCTGCTCCCAATTTATGTTCCCAAGTTCCTGCCTAATAGCATCACCTCTCCTTTGGTTGGCTTATCTACATACTGTGTCAGGAAACCTTCCTGAACACACCCAACAAACTCCACCCCATCCAAAATCCTTGCTCTAAGTAGATGACAGTCAATATTAGGAAAGTTAAAATCACACATCACAACCACCCTATTATTATTGCAGTGTTTCAGAATCTGCCTCCCTATCTGCTCCTCGATATCCCTGTTACTATTGGGGGGGGGGGGGCAGTCTATAAAAAACATCCAGTAGAGTTATTGCCACTTTCCTGTTTCTGACTTCCACCCACAATGACTCAGTAGACCATTCCTCCATGTCTTCCTCCTTTTGTGCAGCCATGATACTATCCCCAATTAGAAATGCCATGCACCCAATTCTTTTGCCTCCCTCCCTGTCCTTTTTGAAACATCTAAAGCCTAGCACACTCAACAGCCCTGAAGACATCCAAGCCACGACGTCACAGTTCCACCTATTGATCCATGCTCTAAGTTCACCCACCTTGTTTATCATACTCCTTGCATTAAAATGGACATGTCTCAAACCATCTGGCTGAGTGCATCTTTGCTCTATCATCTGTCTATCCTTCCTCACAAACTCCCTCTCTACTTGTGTGCCAACCCCTCCATCTTCTGCCTCTTCACTTCAGTTCCCACCCCCCTACAAATCTAGTTTAAATCCTCCCCAATAGTATTAGCAAACCTCCCTCACAGGATATTGGTTCCCCTCCAGTTCAGGTACAATCCGTCCCACTTGTACCGGTCACCCCTTCCCCAGAAAAGGTTCCAATGATACAAGAACTTGAAACCTTGCCTCCTCAGCCACTATCTTCCTGTTCTGACCTTCCCTAGCTTGTTGCACCACAAATAATCCAGAGATTACCACCTTGGAGGTCGTGCTCTTCAATCTCCTTCCTATCTCCCTAAACTTACTGTGTAAAACTTCTACCCCTCTCCTGCCTAGGTCATTGGTACCATGTCTTCTGGCTGCTTACCTTCCCCTTCAAGAATATTCTGTAACCACTCAGCGACATCCTGGACCCTAGCACCCGGGAGGCAACACACTATCCTGGCATCTCTTTTGCTGCCACAGAATCTCCTATCTGTCTCCTATGACTATTACTCTGCCTGACTTCACCCTATCCTTCTGAGACTCATAACGGACCACAGTGCTATTGGTCTGGCTGCTGCTGCCTTGCGCAGATTGGTCATCCCTCTCAGCAGTATCCAAAGGGGTATACCTGCTGCTGAGGGGAATAGCCACAGGGGGACCCTCCACTGATTTCTTTCTCCCTTACCTCTTTCGGTGTTCACCCATCTACTCCCCGAATTCTGCACTCTGTGTGTAACCACCTGCTCAAAAGTCTTATCTAACAATTGCCCTGCCTCCCGGATGATCCTAAATTCATCCAACTCCAGCTTGAGCTCCTTAATGCGGTCTTTCAGGAGCTGGAGTTGGCTGCACTTTCTGCAGGTGTAGTCATCTAGGAGACCATCGGGTTCCATGAATTCCCACATCCTACAGGAAGAGTATTCCGCTGCCACATCTGCCATCCTGCCTGCACTGTGCAATGGACAACCAAGACCAAATCAGCAATAATGAAAGCCAAAACCTACTCTTCTTACCTGTTTCTTCGGCCTCAGTCTCCTCTCGTCGAAGCCTCTAAGTTCCCACGTTGACTCTAGCCCCCACAATGGCCAATCTGCTAGATCTTATCTGTCTTATGGTTTTAAAAAAAAGCCCCACACAAGGAGAAAGAACTCACTGCGTTTGGTGGTACGCCACCTGCCTTCTGCTGCCGCTGATCCCTATTTTGTGTAGTATTCCCAGTACCTAGCTAATATGTCCAAATGAAAATTAAGAAAATATCTTCAGACAGTGGAAGTTTGAATAAAAAACAGAAAACTGGAAGAACTCAGGTCAGGCAGTGTTGTTGAAAGAGAGATATTCTGCATTTCAGGTCTGAGATCCTTATCAGAACTCAGAGGGTCTTGGCCCAAAACATTGACTGTTTATACCCCTTCACAAATGCTGCCTGACTTACTGAGTTCCTCCAGCGGTTTGTATGTGTGAATAGAGATCCCTATTCCCGATCCAAAATGTTGGTCCATGGTCTCCTCTTTGACCATGATGAGGCCATTCTCAGGGTGGAGGAACAACAACTCATATTCTGTCTAGGTAGTCTCCAATGTGATGGCACAAACATTTACTTCTCCTTTTGGTAATTTTGTTTTTCTTTTCCCCTCCCCCTTCCCTCTTCTATTCCCAACTCTTCTCTCCTCATTGGCCTGTTATCTTCCCCTGGTGCCCCTCCTTCCCTTTCACCATGGTCCACTCTCCTCTCCTATCAGATTACTTCTTTTCAAGTCCTTGACCTTTCCCAGCCTGCTGGCTTCACCTGTCACCTTCTAACTAGTCCTTCCTCTAACGCCCCACCCCCCCACCATCTTTTTATTTTGGTGCCTTCCCTATCCTTTCAGTCCTGATGAAGGGTCTGAGCCTGAAACGTCAATTGTTCATTCATTTCGCAGGATTGTGCATGACCTGCTGAGTTCCTCCAGCATTTTGTGTGTGTTATTTTGTTCTATACAACTATAAACACTTGCAAGATCGACAGTCCAGCCAGCGTCTGCTAGAAGAGAAACATTATGATTGCATATACATGATCACACTACCAAGGTCAAAAGGAATGCTTGGGTACATTATGTGGTATGATTTTTCATGATTTAATGGAACAAATTAAATTAAATACTTTTCTATTTTAGGTCCGTAGAAGATCAGGAGAGACCTTTTGCGCTGGGTATGCAATTTGTTCTCCTACGAACTCTTGGTAAGCAACTAAGTTATGTGGACTGGTAGTTACATACATTTTAAAATCCAGTAGATAATTATGTTTTATAATATTTATCATTTCCACTGGAGCAAGGCACAGGGCAATAATTCCTCAATGGGTCTTTAATTTTTGGTTTTATTAAATATGTTAATTCAAACTCTGGGCAAGTGAATCGAGATGAAAAGTTGAAAATCTACTGTAAAATCCCATGGCACCATTTTGAAGAGGAACAACAGAGCAGTGGAAATTGGACAGTGAAATATTTTTATGATGCCCTTCCTAGAACCTGGATGGCCCAGATTGTGTTCATAGAACATAGAACATAGAAAACCTACAGCACAATACAGGCCCGTCAGCCCACAAAGCTGTGCAGAACATGTCCTTACCGTAGAACTACTAGGCTTACCCATAGCTCTCTATTTTTCTAAGCTCCATGTACCCATCCAGGACCCTATCATTTCCACTTCCACCACGGCTGCCGGCAGCCCATTCCACACACTCACCACTCACTGTGTAAAAAAACTTACCCCTGACATCTCCTCTGTACCTACTTCCAAGCACCTTAAAACTATGCCTTCACTTGCTCGCCATTTCAGCCCTGGGACTATCCACACGATCAATGCCTCTCATCGTCTTATACACCTCTATCAGGTCACCTCTCATCCTCTGTCGGTCCAAGGAGAAAAGGCTGAGTTCATTCAACCTATTCTCATAAGGTATGCTCCCCAATCCAGGCAACATCCTTGTAAATCTCCTCTGCACCCTTTCTATGGCTTCCACATCCTTCCTGTAATGAGGCGACCAGAACTGAGCACAGTACTCCAAGTGGGGTCTAACCAGGGTCCTATATAGCTGCAACATTACCTCTCAGATCCTAAATTCACTTCCACGATTGATGAAGGCCAATACACCGTACGCCTTCTTAAACTCTTAAACTCAATCCCACGATTGATGAAGGCCAATACACCGTACGCCTTCTTAAACTCTTAAACTCAATCCCACGATTGATGAAGGCCAATGCACTGTATGCCTTCTTAACCACAGAGTTAACCTGCAGCAGCTTTGAGTGTCCTATAGACTCGGACTCCAAGATCTCTCTGATCCTCCACACTGCCAAGAGTCTTACCATTAAAACTATATTCTGCCATCATATTTGATCTACCAAACTGAACCACCTCACACTTATCTGTGTTGAACTCCATCTGCCACTTCTCAGCCCAGTTTTGCATCCTATCGATGTCCTGCTGTAACCTCTGACAGCTCTCCACATTATCCAGAACACCCCCGATCTTTGTGTCATCGGCAAATTTACTAACCCATCCCTCTATTTCCTCATCCAGGTCATTTATAAAAATCACAAAGAGTAGGGGTCCCAGAACAGATCCCTGAGGCACACCACTGGTCACCGACCTCCATGCAGAATATGACTGGTCTACAACATCTCTTTGCCTTCTGTGGGCAAGCCAGTTCTGGATCCACAAAGCAAGGTCCCCTTGGATCCCATGCCTCCTTACTTTCTCAATAAGTCTTGCATGGGGTACCTTATCAAATGCCTTGCTAAAATCCTTATACTTTACATCTACAGCTCTACCTTCATCAATGTGTTCAATCTAATAAATTAATTTTCAGGTGTAGCCTCTGTTTTGCCTGTAGCTTTCAGTCTGCATGACTGCATAAACTGTTAAACTGACACTGGTGGAAGGATGATAATTGTTCTGAACACTGGGATACCGACCCCCACCCCACCGCAGCCTGTTTGACTCTTTACAACACTGCCATGGGATCTGTAGTAGTCTTAGTTCTTTGCTCTCGAATGATAACCCACATCTGGAGGGCAGGGAGCGAAATGTTTGGCTGGATTGTACACCTTTCACACTCTTTTTCATTCAGATTTTTTTTGGAAGTGTGTGATTAATTTCTCACACAGAATTTCTCACTCTACCTTCCATTCAGGTGATGCTGAAGACCAAGTGGCCATTTATCATAGAATCATAAAAATCTACAGCACATTACGGGCCCTTCAACCTACAATGTTGTGCCGGCTATGTAACCTATTTGAGAAACTGTCTAGAATTACCCTACCGCGTAGCCCTCTATTTTCCAAGCTCCATGTACCTGTCTAAAGAGTCTCTTAAAAGACCTTATTGTATCCGCTTCCACCACCGCCACTGGCAGTGCATTCCACATACCCACCACTCTCTGTGTGAAAAACTTACCTCTGATATCCCCCTTGTACCTACTTCCAAGCATCTCAAAACTATGCCCCCTCGTGTTAGCCATTTCAGCCCTGGGAAAAAGCCTCTGGCTATCCACATGATCAATGCAATTTATGTTGACTGATAAACCTGCTTCTAAACTTACAAACAGTTTTTTGATTACTTATATTTGGTTAAGTGAAGGAACTAGAGAAGCTAGGATTGTTTGCTTTGAGCAAAGAAGTTTAAGGGGTTAAGTGAAAATTGCAGATAAGGCCAAAATAAAGATTGAAAAGACTGAAAATATTCAGCAGGTTGAGCAGCATTTTGTGGATCAAGTTGATGGTCTTTATTGCTTAAGATATGTTAGAGGTGTTCAAAATGTGGAAGAGTTTTAATGGAGTTAATTAGAGAAAAATGCTTCCTGCTGGCAGAAGAGTTTAGACTTATTGTCATTGTGGCAGAGCCAGAGGTGATGTGGGGAAAGGCATTTTCATCCCAGACGCTCTGACAATGTAACATGCAATGCCTCATACTGCAGAGGCAGCAGACTTTGCAACACACTCAAAATGCTGGAGGAACTCAGCAGGCCAGGCAATATCTACTGAAAAAAGTGCAGTTGATGTTTTGGGCCGAACCCCTTCGGCAGGACTGCTGCAATACTTTTAAAAGTGGATATGGTCAAGTATTTTAAAAATAAGAAAAAATGGAATTCTGTGGAGAAACTGCAAGGATTCAGAAATTTTATGGTACAAATCAGACATGAGTTTAGGCATTACAATAGTGCCATCCTCTGACAAGCAAATGAAACTGCATCAAAATTACTGATTTTTTTTACACTAGTTCATGGGGAGTGTCACTGGCAAGACCAGCTTTCATTGCTCATCCCGAGTTGCTCTTGAGAAGATGGTAAATAAATGTTTTATTGAATCAGTGTAGTCAATGTCTGCAGTCAGTGCTATGTTAGATATGGATCTTCAGGACTTTGACTCAGCCAGAATAAAGGAATGTGTGTCCAAAGTGTGATTATGTGTGCCTTGACTAAAAATTGAGGATGATGATGCTTCCTGTATTGTTGCTGTTGTCCTTGAAGACGATGGAGGTTGTGTATTTGGGAGTATGTGTTGAAGATCATTGGAGTTATTATATGCTACCTTGTCAATGGTTCACCCTGCAGCAGTAGTGGAGGGGTGATTCCACTCAACACATGCTGCATATAATGGTAATGCCCATTCAAATTTGTGCAAACAAAAAGTACAAGATGGTTTACACACAGATTAAAGTACTAAAATGAAGGTCATATGGTTTTCAATGGGAGTTTCACAGAATCTTCCAGCTGATCTGTCTTTAACACCATAAGACTGTGAAGGAACTTGCTCCATTGAAGTCACAGACATCAGGATAGAAGTCTGGAGGGAAAGCATGGGGGAGAAGTGAGAAGGGAAACCTTTTATATATCTGAACCAACACACACAAAATCCTGGAGGAACCCAGCAGATCAGGCAGCATCTATGGAAAATAGAAAACAGTCAATGTTTTGGGCTGAGACCCTTCTTCAGGAAGGAGTCCTGAAGAAAGGTCTCAATCAGAAACATCAACTGTTTAAATTTTTGCGCAGTTTACGAAATAAAGTAGAAGAACTTGCAGCGCAGTTGCAGGCTGGCATGTATGAAGCTGTGGGCATCACTGGATCATGGCTGGAAGAAGATTATAGCTGGGAGCTTAATGCCCAAGGATACACATTGTATCAAAGGACAAACAGATAGGCAGAGGGGGTGGCATGGCTTTGTTGGTTAAAAAAGAATGAGATCATATCATCAGAAAGAGCAACACACATCAAAGTTGCTGGTGAACGCAGCAGGCCAGGCAGCATCTGTAGGAAGAGGTGCAGTCGACGTTTCAGGCCGAGACCCTTCGTCAGGACTAACCTTTCATCAGAAAGAGGTTGGAAGGTATTGAGTCGTTGTGGGTAGAGCTAAGGAACTGCAAGGGTAAAAAGACCCTGATGGGAGTTGTATACAGACCCCCCAAACAGTAGTAAAGATGTTACCTACAAATTATAAAGGGAGATAGAAAATGCATGTCAAAAGGACAATTAACGATATTCATGGGGAAGTTCAGTATGCAGGTAGGTTGGGGAAATCAGGTTGGTGTTGAATCCCAAGAGGGACAATTTGCAGAATGCTTATGAGATGATTTTTCAGAGCAACTCGTGTTTGAGCCCACTTGGGGATTAGCTGGTCTCGATCGGGTGTTGTGCAATGAACCGGAATTGATTAAGAGAGCTTAAGGTAAAAGAACCCTGAAGGGAAAGTGATCATAATAAGTTTCAATTAACACTGAAATTTGAGAAGGAGAAGTCAAAGTCAGATGTATCAGTATTACAGTGGAGTAAAGGGAATTATAGAGGCATGAGAGAGGAGTAAGATTGGAAAATTGCAAATACCATTCCATTGTTCAAGAAAGAAGAGAGCTGAAGAAAGGGAACTATAGGCTAGTTAGCCTGACCTCAGTGGATGGGGAAAATGTTGGAATCAGTTGTTAAGGATGTGGTTTTGGGGTACTTGGAGGCAGAGGATAAAGTAGGCTGTAGTCAACATGGTTTCCTCAAGGGAAAATCTTGCCTGACAAATCTGCTGGAATTCGTTGAAAAAATACCAAGCAGGACGGACAAAGGAGAATCAGTTAATGTTGTGTTCTTGGATTTTCAGAAGGCCTTTGACAAGGTGCCACACATGAGGCCGCATAACAGGTTACGAGCACTTGGCATTACAGGGAAGTTTCTAGCATGGATAAACCAGTGGTTGATTGGCAGGAGGCAAGGAATGAAAATAAAGGGAGCCTTTTCTGGGATGGCTGCCAGTGACTTGTGGTATTGTACAGGGGTCTGTGTTGGGCCTGCTTCTTTTTAGGTTATAGTTCCATGACTTGGATGATGGAATTGGTGGCTTTGTTGCAGTTTGCAGATGATATGAAGATAGGTAGAATGGCAGGTAGTTTTGTCGAAGAATCGAGGCTACAAAAGGACTTAGACAGATTAGGAGAATGGGGAAAGAAGTGGCAGATGGAATAGTGTTAGGATGTGTATGGTCATGCACTTTGGTAGATTCCAGGATCGAACTGCTTGTTGTATGAAGAGTATTTGATGGCTCTTGGCCTGTATTCGCTAGAATTCAGAAGAATGAGGGGCAATCTAATTGAAACCTATTGAATGGTGAAAGGCCTTGATAGAGTGGATGCGGAGAGGATATGGTAGGAGAGTGTAAGACAAGAAGACACAGCCTCCGAATAGAGAGGCGTCCTTTTAGAACGGAAATGCGGAAGAATTTCCTTAGCCAGAAAGTGCTGAATCTGTGGAATTTGTTGCCACAGATAGGTATGGAGTCCAAGTCTTTATGTGTATTTAATATTCTTGATCGGTCAGGGCATGAAAGAATATGGAGGGAAGGTAGGAGACTGGGGTTGAGAAGAAAAATGGATCAGCTGTGATGAAATTGCGGAGCGGACTCTGTGGGTTAAGTGGCCTAATTCTGCTCCTATATATTATGATCTTATGGTTTACATTTTTCCATAGATGCTGCCTGACCTGCTGAGTTCATCCAGTATTTTCTGTGTGTTGCTTCAAAGTTCCAGCAGCTGCAAACTTTCTCTTGTTTGCAATTTACTTTTGCATATCCATCTTGCATACTTCCCAGAGAATTGTCTGCCGTAGTGAATCCGATGCTGCATTGATTTTAGCCAGCTCCTCTCTCATGCCTCTGTAATTCCCTTTACTCCATTGTGATACTGATACATCTGACTTTAGCTTCTCCCTCTCAAACTGCAGGGTGAATTCCATGATATTATGTTCACTTTATTAAGTGCTCCTTTACCTTAAGCTCCCTATTCAAACCTGGTTTATGACACAACACCCAATCCAAAATTCCCTGGTGGGCTCAATCACAGGCTGCTCTAAAAAGATACCTCATAGACATCCTGCAATTCCCTCTCTTGGGAGACACAGGGATGATGGCAGAATAGCAATGGCTGGAGTTTCTGGGTGCAATTCAGGAGGAGCAAGACTGACATAGCCCAAACAAGAAGTGTTTCAAAGGGAGGATGAGGCAACTGTGGCTGATAAGGGAAGTCAAAGACAGCGTGAAAGCAAAAGAGAGGATATATAATAGAGCAACATTTAGTGGGAAATTAGAGGATTGGGAAACTTTTAAAAACCAACAGAATGAACAAAAAAAGCCATAGATTTAATAGAGGTATGCGAAATTATGAGGGCTATACATAGGGTAAATAAAAGCTAGCATTTTCCACTGAGGTTGGGTGGGACCACAACCAGGGGTCGTGGGTTAAGTTTGAAAGGTGGAAAGTAAGGGGAACAAGAGGGGAAACTTCTTCACTCAGAGGCTCATGGGAGTGTGCATCGAGCTGCTAGCACAAGTGGTGCATGCAAGCTCGATTTCAATGTTTAAGGGAAATTTGGTTAGGTACATGGATGGTAGGGGTATGGAGTACTGTGGTCCTGGTGCAGGTTGATGGGAGTTGGCAGTTTAAATAGTTTTGCATGGAGTAGATTGGGCAAAGACGTTGTTACTGTTCTGTACTTTTCTATGAATCTAGGACTCTCTGAGGTAAAATAAATTCTGGTATCGGGGCAATGACTCTCTTCACCTCCTCAGTGTAGCTGTTTTGGATCAAGACTAAAGAGGTCCAATATAGAGTTGTCCTGGTACAGCAAAAAAAAAGTTGTTTTCGGTAAATTCCGTGTTCACTAAAATTCTAGTGTTCCTCATTTGAGAACACTTTTTTTGATCAGGAAAACATGAATCCAGTTCCTATTGAGGTCCAGTTGAACCCAACCTTCCACTGCAATCGAACAGTTTGTAGTATTAGACCATAAGACAAAGGAGCAGAAGTCAGCCATTCGCCCCATTGAGTCTGCTCTGCCATTTGATTATGAGCTGATCCATTCTCCCACTTAGTTCCACTCCCCCGCCTTCTCAAGGAAACATAAACCAAAAGTGAATTAAAAAGTCTACAGCAATGCTTAGAGAAGAAAAAATTGTAGATTGTGACCAGCACTCCTCCCTTAACCAAATACTACCAAAAAAATGATTGAGACATGTACTACTCACTAGCTCAACTGACATAGGCACATCAAAACAATTCTCTGAGTGGAGTATTTTGAGATGCTTTTATAGAGGCACTAATTAATGTAATTACAGAGTGGAAGAATTATTCTGAGCTTGCAGACAGCAGTTGCTTTGCTGACGCCACAGCTATTTATAAGGTTTTAGTGACATTCCATTACTGTTCCAGCAGAAGTGAATGCGTCTTCCCGCTCTGCAATGTTAAATTTACACTTGATTGGCCAATCTAAGATTGAAAATGTACACACGAAAAGGGAGGCTTTGAATCTTTCAGAATCAGGTTTATTATCACCGGCATGTGACATGAAATTTGTTAATTTAGCAGCAGCAGTTCAACACAATACATAATCTAGCAGAGAGAGAGAAGAAAATAATAATAATAATAATAGTGTCCGTTATATGTAGAGAAGTCATGTTTTGAGGATTTCTTTCAACATGCTTAATCAAAGAGTTTAGAAAATACACACTCTAAGCTAATTCTGATCTGACATCCCCTTCTTAAAAATTTTTGAAAAGATTGAGTTAATATCACATTAATAAGCTATCGGCAGTGAAAAATTACTCAGCGTTCCATAAAGCTGGATATCAATTGTCTTGGAAACATGGATGATAGTGTGACAGCATGCAGTTACTGAACAGCAGGATTAAGGTTTTCCAGTTTAGGAGAGCTGCATAGATTACAGTGAAAGTCTCCCCTTCAAATTAACATTTTAATCGTTCCTGTGTGCAGGTGGGTTTAGTGAACCTGTAATGCTTCATTTACATAGCTGTTGCTTACTTGGAGCCAACAAAACATCTCAGGATAGATTGCAAACAGCTTTATACCACTTCTAACCATTATGTTTTTCTATTTGCCTTTTTAATATTGACACCAAATGAGTGTTTTCTTAAAAAATAAGTTTTACACTGCACCTGAGTTTCTTCATTTGACCATAACCATTTTGTTGCTTCCAGCTTACATTCCAACACCAATTTACTTCGGGGCTGTGATTGACACAACTTGCATGCTTTGGCAACAGGAATGTGGCGTTGTCGGCTCCTGCTGGGAATACGATGTGACCTCCTTCAGATTTGTCTACTTCGGGCTGGCAGCAGGCCTCAAGTTTGCCGGCTTTGTTTTTATCTCTTTTGCCTGGCACTCAATCAAACAGAAAGAAACCCATCTGCAAAGGTGGCGACGGAGAGCTTCACCCATAAGCACTGTCAGTGAACTGCTCAGTAACCCAGGGACTCGCCACAACTATGCACAGACTCGATCATGTCCTTCCTTTCAAATAAGAGCCGAACACAATGAACACCTACCACAGTCTGGAAGAGTTCAGCATGTAGCATAGATATCATCTGATATCCCATGAAAAAGTAATATACACGGTTAAGAACACTGAACAAAGTGATAATAGACACAGGTGAATTCACATATACTGTATGTTGTCTGAGGGATTTAGTTGTCAAAAAATTACTGATGGTTGTTCTTACGTTTAATTCTTCGACAAAGCACCATTTGGAAAGTTTCTCCAGGTAAAACAACAAAACCTGTGCCTTTTTAATTTAAAAAGTGACATCCACTGACTAAAGGAAATGGATTATCACATCAACTATGGCACACTGGAGGGCTGGTTACCTCAATGTGATTTGAACTCACGGATAACTTGTGTCATTTTTAATCTTATGGAGTGATGATTTGCACTCAAGTCAATTTAAGGATAATCTCTGAAAGAATAAGAAACAGAACAAACTTCCATAATGTTTTTAAAAATAAATTCTATTTTGATCTGTTCTAGATTGTTAGAAACTAATAAGTACTCCAAGATACAAAGTGGGTGAATTCTTCACTTGGTAATTTTGACATAAAGTTGAGGTCTGTTCCCCATTATAGGATCTGCAAGCCTATGACCACTACAGTGACTTCCTTCAGAAACAAACAGCCAGCAAGTTTAAAATCTGTCCCCATATCCTTGAACTCGGTCTAATGCTTTATGTGTAAATGGACGTCTTTTAACATACTGTAATCATTAATAATCTTTGTGCAACTTACAGTACTGTACAAATGTCTTAGGCACCCTAGATTTTTAAAATATGGTTTCAGATGGTATGGTCTCCACAGAGCCGTGATCTCAACACCATCAATACCTGGAGAGACAGAAGCAAGCAAGACAGTCAAAGTCTGCTGAAGAACTGTAGCAAGAGAATTGAAGCAGGTTTAAAGGGAAAGGCTGGTCACACCAGATATTGATTTGATTTAGTTTTTTACTGTTTACTGCTCCTTATAGTAATTTTTTTGATATTTAGAAACTTTACTCATTTCATTTTTTAAAGCATTTTTGCTTTACAAAGTTTTCTTTCATGTGCCTAAGACTTTTGCTCAGTACTGTATTACAAGATAGTAAATTCCAGCAGTTTGTAAAAGTATGTTAAAAACATTGCAAAGGTTTGAAAAATGGATCAGGTTTTGACTGATGGGTTGAGTTCTTCCAGCTTTTTCTGTTCCTGTTATGTGTAATATTGATGTGCCTGGACCGTGTGCCTTTGCCACAGATGGGGGCACAAATTCCTGAAGTTCTAGCGCTTACCAGTAGGTGGCAATAATGACCTGGTTCAAAGAAGCACGACTGATGCTCAGAACACAGAGTCAAAGGTCCAATACTGTTAATGTGACAAGCAGTTGGTATTGCTGGCACCCGCTGTTGGAAATGGGTGTGAAAAGAACATGCAGGTCCTTCAGGAATAAATAAAAACAAAGTTTGTTGAAAACAGGAGATTTACCATATCTATAATGGAGAAAGATAAATCAATTTTCAGTTGCAGTCTTACAGATTCTGAAATGCTAACTTCTCTCTTTTAGATCCTGACAGATCTGCTTTGTGTTTTGAGCATCTTTCTGTGTTTTGTATCAGTGGATACGTGTGGGATCAAAGGATATTAGCTGGTTATTTTGCATGGGACAATGAAAAGGATGGTAGCTGTAAAAGTAAATGGAAATGACTGTACAAAGTTAAGCTGTTGCTAGTCAACCGTACCTTAGTCATAAAAATAATCCCAGTGTTGATCCTGTGTGCTGAATGTTACTGTTCCAAAGGCATGGGAGCAAGACCCAGGAAACCCAGCTGTTTCTGCAGCATATTTATTAGTTGCTCTGTAATCATGCTACCACTTTAACCTTACATTTCAGCTTTATTTTCCATCAATTAAATTGAGCAGGTAGCTTCAATTTCAGGTCACAGGTTAAATGGACATTTCAGACAAAACCTTTGAAGGTTTACGGAGTCGGCTGCATAGAGAAAAGGAGCGTGCAGCGCTCAGGACGCTCCATTCTGAGGGCAGAAGGGCACACAGGAGCATGATAACTCCCACTGCTGGGAAGAAGTGGGCCGTCAGCAAGAGCAGGCAGGAATAGAGCTAGTCTTAGGAGTGAGTAGCGGTGGCATGGTTTCCTGCTGCCGGACCCTAGGTGAAAGAGAGTTTAGTGCCTTCGTATGATTAGGAAAAGTGTGCACTGTGTTTCATGTGTATTACCGTAATTCCATAAATCTACTCCTATTCCTCTTGCCCTTGCCCCGCATATTCACATGTGGGGACAGCCATCATCTGCATTTCCCCACATCCCCTCTATACAGCCAGACACCTTTATGCAATGTCTCATCTTCACACCAAATAAATTTTCATGCATTTATGTCTTCTCCTTCCCTCGTCACTAAAGACAGTGTGGTGCAGTAGGGAGAGGGGGGAACTTAGAGTCTCTCACCTCTTATGTCTGCAGGATTGGTCGATGAAGATGTGCAGATGTGTTCCCTCCATTGCCTGATGCCAGTTTTGAATTTTATCCAGCCATGTAGCATGCAATTTGAACCAGCAATGTCTCATCACTGGGAGAGGAGTGGCTACTTTTGTAGAATATGCAAACAGTTGGAGGGAGGTTCAGGGTGAGTTAGACTTTGTTTATGACATGGAGCTTGGGGGAGGTTTAGAGTGACTGGGGTGGAAATGGTGTGAGGGAATGAGATAAATCCATTGTTTCTTGATCCTGCAGCTGGTGCAGTAAATATTTTTCAAAGGCTTTCACATATTATAATATTAAGCTTCATGTTAAATCAAGACAATATAGTTAAAACAGGGACAGAACATTTGGCAACAGTTTTGAGCATTGAGAACAGATTCACTGACCAACATCTGACTCTCCTCCATTATAGGTGGACATGAGTAGGGAGGGCTTTTATATTTTAAGACTTCCAGCATTGCCTTTGTCCCCTTTCTACTTACTTTTGGGAATAAAAAAAAATCTCTTCAGAACCTTCTACAGTGGAACCTGCTTCCAGGAGGCTGAAATTAGGACTGAGGATAGAGATGGTGTCGAAGCCTTTGAAGGTTGACCGAATCTGTTTACATGGAGTACTCTGAAGCAGTGTATGAGGTCTCCAACCTAGGACCAGCCCACTAGTGACTGACTATATATGTCCAAAAATTGGACGTGGAGCTAGCTTGCTAGTATATTCAAACACAGCACTCATTGACTCCATGAAAATACAGGGCCTCTCACTAACCAAACAACTGTGTGGCTGCAGTGTGCCGACTGTACAATCAGATGTTCAAGGCCATGGGCATTTGCCCAGCCCAAAACAGACACATAAACATCATGCCTGTTGAAAAAGGAAGCACGCTGTGCCTTATTTAACTTTGGTTGGTTTAGCCGCCATCATCAGCCTCTTCGTTAAAAGGGTGCATAACCATCTCTTATAGGTATATTTTGGTCACCTTCCTCAGTGTCAGTAGCCTAAGTGTTCCTCTCAGGAGGGGTTAAGGGTGACGATGGCTGATTGAGGGGTACTAGTTTTGTGGCAGAATTGGGGCAGTGCCCATCTTGCTGCCTACCTTGCTCAATGGGAAGGTTAATCTGAATTCTGTTTCCCAAACTCGACGCTCAACAACAATTTCTTGAAGTTGTACAGTGTCTCTTACCTTGTTTTGCCTCTCTCTGTAAAAGCCCATTCATATAGGTGTCATGCATTTCAAAGTGTTTTGGGAGGCCCTAAATTAACTCATCCCAATAAAAGATCAGATGTTGCTTCTTATTGTGTCCATTCTACACCTATCATCCCAGATTTTTTTTATTTTTTTTCGTTGAGTTCCCCCATGTGAAGGGAATAAAGACTGAGTGGTCTCGAGTGCTACTTGCAATAAATTTACCAGGATGTTTCTCTACCGATCATGAACAGATGAAGTGTTTGCTCAGATAAACTAGATTATGCCTTGAGATTTCATAAAATGTTTGCTAATATTTTTGTCGCCTTTGGTAATTTTTGTTAGAGTAAATGAGCATAGAAACAAGCTCATCTGCCTATCCAAATCAGTACCGGGCATTAACCTTGCAACTAGAAATCCTCAGGAAGCTCAAAAGGGGATCATTTTCAGGGGACTCTTTACCCCTGGCACTCTAAAAATGAAGTCAAAAATCGTGAAATCATCTACCAACATAGCCTTCCAAAGGTGATCCAGTAGAGTTGACACTTCTGTAACTCCACAGTGTCCTGACCAACAAATCCATTACTCTCATTAACACCAATTCTGCCCTGCCCCCCCCAGATCCCACCACACATTTACAGTTTACAGTTGCCAATTAACCCACCAAACTGCACCTCTCTGGGATGTGGCTGGAAATCCCCACAGCTACAGGAAACATGTGGAAACTCCACACCGGCAATATCCAAGGTCAGGTTTGAATCCAGGTCTCTGTCACTGCAAAGAAGCACCCCTACTAGCAGTGCCACAGTGCCACACCATAGTGTGGCTTAGTGTGATGCACCGAAATATAAGTCATTTTATACCGTCATAAAATATTTGTTTACGAGAAAGAAAGCTTTGCCACAAATTTTATTATGAAGTCTGTTTCCTCAAATATAAAAATGTGAGATCATATTTTCAGGTCCCACTATATATTATAATTTTACATCATAGGATAATAAATAGGAATTGCTAGTGCTGGAAATTCACCTTTATTATATTAACAAATGAAAACTTAATATGAGTCACTTAAAGTCATTTGTTCTGTAGATGAACACAGGTATTCTTAATTTTTTTTTGCTTCTCTAAGAATGCCACAGGGGCACAGTCAGCTACATTTGCCAAGGCAACTTCTAGATTGAGACCAGAGTAAGCAGGGATTTTCTTCTTCAGTTATACCGAGTGCATGGCATATTCAAGACGCATATCAAACCTGCACACAGCAAGGCATCCTTCAACACTGTTGAAAGGAAATGCTGAAGTGAAATGTAGTGGTCTTCACAAATAAGAAAGAAAATTAATGCCAAATATCTGCAAAAAACTGGAACATTTGGTCTCATTTTCAGCTATCTCATTGAAGTACTGCCTATTGTAAACATATTTAAGTACTTTGCTATGTTTTGTTACTTATCAAGTGACTTGTTTTTAACTTGAATAAGATCAAATAGAATTTGAAAAGAACTCACATTGCACTTAAGAGCTGAGAAAACAATTGGTTTGGAACATGTGATATATTTCCAAAGTGTGTTTTTATAACTGCAACCTTATTTTTGTTATAGCTGAAGCAGGAAAAACAAAAAAAAACTTGAATTTTGATGTTCAGTTTTTCCTGCTTACTTACTACTGTTTCAGGTATATGCACAGGTGTTCCATCTTAGCAGTCACTTTATCGCACAAACTCACTCAACTTCTTTGATGTACTCCACAAAATGGTATTTAAATTGTACTCTTACATTAGCTCAAATTCTAAAAGTTGAAGATACTTTTCATATTTGTGTAGTTTAGATCTCACAGGTAGATTGTGTAGAAATTAGATCTAATTCAATTGTGTCATGAAGAGCACAGTAATGCACATTTGCCTGCAATAAACAATTTAGCTTAAATTCTACACTGATTGCAAATGTATCCTGACATAGAGTTTTTTCCTGTTAACAGCACCAACATTCAGTACAGTGGCATTGGGGCATCGTGCTGTTTTCAGAAACTGCTTCTATTAGAATTAACAATGGAGCCATATTTCAGAGCAAAATATTCAATGCATTAAGGACAAAGTATTGAGGACAACTTTCTACTATATGACTATAGTATTGCAGTTTTTATACTCTGAACTCATATTACTATGATCCTTCTATTTTGATTTTCCTTTCTCTCTGATCTTTACAAAGCTGGATTCATGTGTGTGTGTGCGTGCGTGCGTGTGTGTGTGTGTGTGTGTACCTGTTTAGCCTGATGCTCAGGGCAATATATTTATGGATATTTATCTTACATTTTACTCTCATGAGATATCATATCTTGTTATTCATTTTATACAAATACTGTATTTCAAAAGCAAACAAAACGCAATGGCATAATATACATAATTGCAAATCCTAATGCTGTTGTATTTTTACTGTGTGTAAAATTACTAACTTGAAATTCTCATTGTGTTACTGGCATGCATTTATTCATATTTACAGAGTGGAAGGTTGCATTTTGATAAAACACGGAATTTGGTGCAATTATTTTTTGGTGTCAGGTTCTGAACTGAAAGATCAAGGGGTTGGAACTGTGGAGCAAGGGCAGCCGATGGCAACTGATCTGATAATGGTTATCCTGTACTATACATGGTCCTTTGGTATTCTGGGGCATATTTGCAGTTGTGATTTATAGGAAAACAGTGTGAGAAGAAAGATGAGTTATAATTTACAGGAAGAATCCTTGGCATATGGCCAGGGGCTGCATTATATACGTAGGATTAACTCTGCTAGCAAGTGTACCATAGATGGCTTTCTGGTCACGTATTTGTTCTTGCCAGTTTTTTTTCCTCTGATGACATATGTTTATCCTTATACCCAGAAGGCAATGTCTCTTTGCCAAGATTTGATGAGTGTTTACTCCTCTCAGGTACCTCCTTGGATGAATGAGTGTTGACAGGGAACGATAGCAGGTTGCTCAACCAGCAGGGGCTTTGTGACTGAGCCCAACCCACCCTGACACATTAACTCTTCCACCGGGGACAACAACCACTAGGATTTACATCTCTCAGCCCAGACACTGTAGTATCGTTACTGCTGGCTAAAATCAGCTACTTGAGCACATACATCAGGCCTTAGGAATTATATGAATTAAAAGCATGATTCACTGAGTGCAGGTAAATTAAACTCTTGTATAATTTTCAGAATGGGCATTTTTATTAGATCTGTTACCTCTACCAGCAGGAGCAACCTCCTCCTTGAACAGGTGGGAACTTTCACTGGGACGGGGAGTTGACTTGTATTTTTTAAAAAAGTGTTTATAAGCTTATTGCATCAATTGTACTGGATGTATATGTGGTGTGATTGTGATAAGCAAAGAGGCAAGAAGTTACTGGTTATTTTAAATCTTTTTAATTTTGGAATATACTGTAGTCAATATTTGAGTTTTCTAAATGATTGGTCATTTTTTATTTATTTCAAATGTAGTATTAATAACAGCCTTTAATTGCTTCATCTTATCAGGAATATCAGTAATCATTATATTTGTTAACAACTGTTTACAGTAAATGCTTGATTCCTTGTCAATAATAAAAAGTTTGTGCAGATGGCTTAATATTGCTCCATGTTTAATTGGATCAAATGGAAATAAACTGTAGAAAACTTGGGAAGATTTTATGGTGTATTTTATGTATGATAAACATACCGTGTGCTTTGAGTCTGAATGTTACATTTGGATACCAGGCTTGTTCTACATTCCAACATCTGGAGGCTCATGTCATGACTTCAAAGAAAGGCAGCTGATTTTTCCATGGTCCTCTGGTTAATATTTAACCTTCAGCTATAGTCTGAGGAGCCTTGTCTTGAGAAAAGAGCTCACAGGGCTCTCTAGTGAAGACTGAATTTAACAGCCTCCGGGTCCAACATATAATTCTCCGTAACTTCCGCCAGCTCCAACGGGATCCCACCACTAAGCACATCTTTCCCTCCCCCCCCTCTACTTTCCACAGGGATGGCTCCCTACGCGACTCCCTTGTCCATTCGTCCCCCCCATCCCTCCCCACTGATCTCCCTCCTGGCACTAATCCTTGTAAGCGGAACAAGTGCTACACATGTCCTTACACTTCCTCCCTTACCACCATTCAGGGGCCGAGACAGTCCCTCCAGGTGAGGCAACACTTCACCTGTGAGTCAGCTGCTAAGATATTCTGCGTCCGGTGCTCCCGATGTGGCCTTCTATACATTGGCGGGACCCGACGCAGACTGGGAGATCGTTTCACTGAACACCTACGCTGTCCGCCAGAGGAAGCAGGATCTCCCAGTGGCCACACATTTTAATTCCACGTCCCATTCCCATTCTGATATGTCTATCCACAGCCTCCTCTACTGTAAAGATGAAGCCACACTCAGGTTGGAGGAACAACACCTTATATTCTGTCTGGGTAGCCTCCAACCTGATGGCATGAACATTGACTTCTCAAACTTCCGCTAATGCCCCACCTCCCCCTCGTACCCCATCCGTTATTTATTTATATACACACATTCTTTTTCTCTCTCTTCTTTTTCTCCCTCTGTCCCTCTCACTATACCCCTTGCCCATCCTCTGGGTTCCCCCCCTCCTTTTCTTTCTCCCCGGGCCTCCTGTCCCATGATCCTCTCATATCCCTTTTGCCAATCACCTGACCAGCTCTTGGTTCCATCCCTCCCCCTCCTGTCTTCTATCATTTCAGATCTTCCCCTCCCCCTCCCACTTCCAAATCTCTTACTAGCTCTTCTTTCAGTTAGTCCTGACAATGGGTCTGGGCCTGAAACGTCAACTGTACCTCTTCCTAAAGATGCTGCCTGGCCTGCTGCGTTCACCAGCAACTTTTATGTGTGTTGCTTGAAATTCCGGCATCTGCAGATTTCCTCATGTTTGCCATTTCAATGGGTGTTGCTAAGCATGAAAGCAAATAGTCCGATCGAACAATCAGATTGAACAGTTCTCACAAATCAGGACGTATGAAATAAATACCACGGTATATACATGGAATTATGGGAGAGACAAATATTAACAAACTTTATTTCAGAGATGATTGATTTTTAACTGATTTTGCTGGATCGCATTCTAAAGTTGCAAATTTTTATTCAGCAGATGACTGAGCACTGTGAGAATCTCAAGCGTAACTACAGGGCGGAATAGTTTCAATGGAATTTACAGTGAGAAATGTGTACAAAAATATACTGAGCTCATATTAAATCACTTACTTTCTGTTGACTTCAAATTCAAACATTCTATTAGTTCACCGAGGATTGAAGCAAGATGCAGCATGAACAGCTTTCTACAACAACTCTGCATGTGCAGATATGGTAGGCTGCTGTCAGTTTTATACTAGTATGAACTTCAGTACTGATGATCATCCTCCAATCATGCAAAGTTAATACTTTCAATTATGTATGATCTGCAGAGGACACTGATACTGGCTTGGTTCTTCTGCCAATGAACTTGAATGATCTTGAGGAGGCAATGTAAATAATTATACTTATCCTGAAGATCCACCATTAAAGTTGACAAAACGTGAGGACTCTTTAATCTGACAGACTACTACTAATGTGCAGCCTTATCTGCTGGGAGATAAAACCAGCATTATTTTCCACTTCCGTACATGAAACTTCTCATATGCAACTACACATGAAACTTCTCATTAAGTTTAACTTATAACTCAACTCAGAAGGTGATGAAAGCGTGGAATGGACTACCAATGGAAGTTACGGATGTGGGTTTAATTTTAACTTTTAAGAGAAATTTGGATAGATACATGGATGGGAAGGGTATGGAAGGCTATGGTCCAGATGCAGGTAAATGAGAATAGGCAGAGTAACGGTTTGCATGAACTAGATAGTCCAAAGGGTTTATTTCTGTGCTGTAGTGCTCTAATGACTCTGACCAGTTCATAGCCAGTTCATTAGCTATGTTTAAAAGGAAGTTAGATATGGCCCTTGTGGCTACAGGGGTCAGGGGGTATGGAGGGAAGGCTGGGTTCTGAGTTGGATGATCAGCCATGATCATAATAAATGGCGGTGCAGGCTCGAAGGGCCGAATGGCCTACTCCTGCACCTATTTTCTATGTTTCTATGTTTCTATGACTCAAGTCTCATTAGGTTTTTCATTGTGCAAGTTTCGAGACTGACCCAACAACTCTCGTAATAGCATATTATCTTGAGAAAGGACCATGGCAGTGTGTGTGTCAGTGTGTTGTACAGCAGCAACAAGTTGGTAGAGAACTTTTTGTTTTGTAGATCTTGCAGGTGTAATGCAGGCAGGCAGGAATGAAGGATACTAGACAGCATGTCTAAGATCACTATAAGATATAGGAGCAGAATTAGGCCATTTGGCCCATCAAGTCTGCTCCACCAGTTCATTGTGGATAGCCAATTCAATTTTCCTCTCAGCACCAATCTCCTGCCTTCTCCCCGTATCCCTTCATGCCATCAAGAATCTGTCAACTGCCTTAAATATACCTAAAGACTTAGCCTCCACAGCTGGCTGTGGCAAAGAATTCCACAGACTCACCGCTGTCTGGCTAAAGAAATTCCTCATCTCCATTCTAAAAGGGTGTCCCTCTATGCTGAGGCTGTGTCCTCTGGTCTTCGAATCTCCCACCATAGGAAACATTCTCTACAAGTCCATCTATTCTATCAAGGCATTTCACCATTCGATAGGTTTCATTGAGGTCACCCATAATGCTTCCGAGTTCCAGCAAATACAGGCCCAGAGCCATCAGATGTTCTTCGTATGACAAGCTAATCAATCCTGGAATCATTTTCATGTACCTCCTTTGAACTCTCCCCAGTGTCAGCACATCCTTTCTAAGTTAAGAGGCCCAAACTGCTCACAATACTTCAAATGAGGCCTCACCAGTGCTTTTTCAAGTTTCCACATTGCATCCTTGCTTTTATATTCTAGTCCTCTTGAAATGAATGCTAAAATGGCATTTGCCTTCCTCTCCACAGACAACCTGCAAATTAACCTTTAGGGAATCCTACACAAGGACTCCCAAGTTCATTTGCACCTCAGTTTTTTGTACTTTCTCTCCATTTGGAAAATAGCAAGCCCTTTCATTTCTTCTACCAAAGTCATTCTCCTTCCTCAAAACTACCTGCCCATCCATCTATCTTTATATCATCTTCAAACTTTGCAACAATTTCCATCATCCAAATCATCGACATATAATGTAAAAAGAACCGTTTCCAACAGAAACCCCTATGGAACACCACTAGTCACTGGCAGCCAGCCACAAAAGGCTCCCTTTATTCCCACACTTTGCCTCCTGCCAACCAGCCACTGCGTTATCCATGCTGAAATCTTTCCTGTAATACTGTGGTTTTTTTTAACTTGTTAAGCAGCCTCATGTGTGGCACCTTGTCAAAGGCCTTCTTAAAATCCAAGTACACATCATCAACTGATTCATCTTTGTGCATCCTGCTTGTTATATCTTCAAAGAATTTCAGCAGATTTGAGAGGCAAGATTTTCCCTTGAGGAAACCATGCTGACTACAGCCTATTTTCTCATGTGCTCCAACTACCTTAACACTTCCTCATTAATAATCGACTTCAACATCTTCCCAACCACTGAGGTCAGACTAACTGGCCCATAGTTTCCTTTCTTCTGCCTCCCTTCTTGAAGAGTGCAGTGACATTTGCAATTTTCCAGCCTTCTGGAACCATTCCAGAATCTATTGATTCTAGAAAGAACATTACTGATATCTGTATGATCTCTTCAGCCACCACTTTCAGAACTCCTGGGGTGTACACCATTTGGTTCCGGTATCTTATCTACCTTCAGACCTTTCAGTTTCCCAAGAACCTTCTCTTTAGTTATGGTAACTTCACACACTTCATGCACCCTAACACCTGGAACTTCCATCATACTGCTAGTGTCTTCCACAGTGAAGACGGGTCTAAAATACTTATTCAGTTTCGCCCGCCATTTCCTTGTCCCCCACTACTACCTCTCCGGTATCATTTTCCAGCAGTCTGATATCCACTCTCGCCTCTCATTTACACTTCATGTACCTGAGGAAGCTTTTGGTATCTTTAATACTATTGGCTAGCTTAATTTTGTATTCCATCTTTACCTTAATTACTTTAGTTGCCTACTGTTGGCTTTAAGAAGCTTCCCAATCCCATTAATCTTTGCTCTATTATATGCCCTCTCTTTGGCTTTTACATTGGCTTTGACTTCTTTTGTTAGCCAGTTTTATCATCTTTCTGTAGAATACTTCCTTCTATTTGGGATGTAAACATCCTCTGCCTTCCGAATTGCTTCCAGAAATTCCAGCCATTGCTGCTCTGCCGTCATCCCTACCAGTGTCCTTTTCAAATCAATTCTGGCTAACTCCTCTCTCATCGCAACATAGAAAAAACTACAGCACAATACAATGACCACCACTCCCTGGCCTTTAGCATTATCATGGAAAAGGATAGAATCAGAGAGGACAGGAAATTTTTTAATTGGGGAAGGGCAAATTATGAGGCTGTAAGGCTAGAACTTGAGGGTTTGAATTGGGATGATGTTTTTGTAAGGAATTGTACTATGGACATGTGGTCAATGTTTAGGGATCTCTTGTAGGATGTTAGGGATAAATTTGTCCTGGTGAGGAAGATAAAGAGTGGTAGGGTGAAGGAACCATGGGTGGCAAGTGAAGTGGAAAATCTAGTCAGGTGGAAGAAGGCAGCATACATGAGGTTTAGGAAGCAAGGATCAGATGGGTCTATTGAGGAATATAGGGTAGCAAGAAAGGAGCTTAAGAAGGGGCTGAGGAGAGCAAGAAGGGGGCATGAGAAGGCCTTGGTGAGTAGGGTAAAGGAAAACCCCAAGGCATTCTTCAATTATGTGAAGAACAAAAGGATGACAGGAGTGAAGGTAGGATCGATTAGAGATAAAGGTGGGAAGATGTGCCCGGAGGCTGTGGAAGTGAGCGAGGCCCTCAATGAATACTTCTTTTTGGTATTCACTAATGAGAGGGAACTTGATGATGGTGAGGACAATATGATTGAGGTTGATGTTCTGGAGCATGTTGATATTAAGGGAGAGGAGGTGTTGGAGTTGCTAAAATACATTAGGACAATTAAGTCCCTGGGTCCTGATGGAATATTCCCCAGGCTGCTCCACGACGTGAGGGAAGAGATTGCTGAGCCTCTAGCTAGGATCTTTATGTTCTCGTTGTCCACGGGAATGGTACCAGAGGATTGGAGGGAGGCGAATGTCCCCTTGTTCAAAAAAGGTAGTAGGGATAGTCTGGGTTATTACAGACCAGTGAGCCTTACGTCTGTGGTGGGAAAGCTGTTGGAAAAGATTCTTAGAAATAGGATCTGTGGGCAGTTAGAGAAAAGTGGTCTGATCAAGGACAGTCAGCGTGGCTTTGTGAAGGGCAGACCGTGTCTAACAAGCCTGATAGAGTTCTTTGAGGAGGTGACCAGGCATATAGATGAGGTTAGTGCAGTGGATGTAATCGACATGGATTTTAGTAAGGCATTTGACAAGGTTCCACATGGAAGGCTTATTCTGAAAGTCAGAAGGCATGGGATCCAGGGAAGTTTGGCCAGGTGGATTCAGAATTGGCTTGCCTGCAGAAAGCAAAGGGTCATGGTGGAGGGAGCACATTCGGATTGGAAGGTTGTGACTAGTGGTGTCCCACAAGGATCGGTTCTGGGATATCTACTTTCCGTGATTTTTATTAACAACCTGAATGTGGGGTTAGAAGGGTGGGTTGGCAAGTTTGCAGACGACACGAAGGTTGGTGGTGTTGTGGATAGTGTAGAGGATTGTTGAAGATTGCGAAGAGACATTGATAGGATGCAGAAGTGGGCTGAGAAGCGGCAGATGGAGTTCAACCTGGTGAAGTGTGAGGTGGTACACTTTGGAAGGACAAACTCCAAGGCAGAGTACAAAGTAAATGGCAGGATACTTGGTAGTGTGGAGGAGCAGAGAGATCTGGGGGTACATGTCCACAGATCCCTGAAAGTTACCTCACAGGTAGATAGGGTAGATAAGAAAGTTTATGGGGTGTTAGCCTTCATAAGTCGAGGGATAGAGTTTAAGAGTCACGAGGTAATGATGCAGCTCTATAAAACTCTGGTTAGGCCGCACTTGGAGTATTGTGTCCAGTTCTGGTCGCCTCACTATAGGAAGGATGTGGAAGCATTAGAAAGGATACTGAGGAGATTTACCAGGATGCTGCCTGGTTTAGAGAGTATGCATTATGATCAGAGATTAAGGAAGCTAGGGCTTTACTCTTTGGAGAGAAGGAGGATGAGAGGAGACATGATAGAGGTGTACAAGATAATAAGAGGAATAGATAGAGTGGATAGCCAACGCCTCTTCCCCAGGGCACCACTGCTCAATACAAGAGGATATGGCTTTAAGGTAAGGGGTGGGAAGTTCAAGGGGGATATTAGAGGAAGATTTTTTACTCAGAGAGTGGTTGGTGCGTGGAATGCACTGCGTGCATCAGTGGTGGAGGCAGATACACTAGTGAAATTTAAGAGACTACTAGACAGGTATATGGAGGAATTTAAGGTGGGGTAGTTATATGGGAGGCAGGGTTTAAGGGTCAGAACAACATTGTGAGCCGAAGAGCCTGTACTGTGCTGTACTAGTCTATGTTCTATGTATGTTAATACAGGCCCTTCAGCTCACAATGCTGTGCCGAGCATGTACTTACTTTAGAAATTACCTAGGGTTACCCATAGCCCTCTATTTTTCTAAGCTCCATGTAGCAGGAGTCTCTTAAAAGACCCTATCGTATCTGCCTCCGCCAGTCGCAAGCAGCCCATCCCATGCACTCACCACTGTCTGCATAAAAAAACTTAACCCTGACATCTCCTCTGTACCTACTTCCAAGCACCTTAAAACTGTGCCCTCTCATGTTAGCCATTTCAGCCCTGGGTAAAAGCCTCTGACTATCCACACGATCAATGCTTCTCATCATCTTAAACACCTCTATCGGGTCACCTCTCATCCTCCGTTGCTCTGCGGAGAACAAGTCAAGTTCAGTCAACCTTTTCTCATAAGGCATGCCCGTCAATCCAGGTAACATCTCTGTAAATCTCCTCTGCACCCTTTCTATAGTATCCGCATCCTTCCTGTAGTGAGGTGACCAGAATTGAGCACAGTACTCCAAGGGGGGGTCTAACCAGCATCCTATATAGCTGTAACATTACCTCTTGGCTCTGATCTCAATCCCACGGTTAATGAAGGCCAATGCACCATATATGCCTTCTTAACCACACAGTCAACCCGCGCAGCAGCTTTGAGTGTCCTATGGACACCGACCCCACGATCTCTCTGATTCTCCACACAGCCAAGAGTCTTACCATTCATACTATATTCTGCCATCATATTTGACCTACCAAAATGAACCACCACACACTTATCTGAGTTGAACTCCATCTGCCACTTCTCAGCTCAGTTTTGCATTCTATTGATGTCCTGCTGTAACCTCTGACGGCCCTCCACATTATCCACAACACCTCCAACCTTTGTATCATCAGCAAATTTACTAACTCATCCCTCCACTTCCTCATCCAGGTCATTTATAAAAATCACGAAGAGAAGGGATCTGAGAACATATATCCCTGAGGCACACCACTGGTCATGCCTCTGTAATTCCCTTTACTCCACTGTAATACTAATGTATCTGACTTTAGCTTCTCCTTCTCAAATTTCAGGGTGAATTCAATCATATATTGGTCACTTTCCCCTAATAGTCTTTTTACCTTAAGCTCTCTGCTCAATTCTGGTCCATTGCACAACACCCAATCCAGAATAGCTGACCCGCTAATGTGCTCAACCATGAGCTGCTCTAAAAAGCCATCTCATAGGCACTCAAGAAATTCCCCCTCCTGAAATCCAGAGCCAACCTGATTTTCCCAATCTACCTGCATATTGAAATCCTGCATGACTATTGTAACATTGCCCTTTTGGCATGCATTTTCTATCTCCTTTTGTAACTTGTAGGCCCCATCCTTATTACTGTTTGGGGTCTGTATACAACTCCCATCAGGATCTTTTACCCTTGCAGTTCCTTAGCTCTATCCACAATGATTCAACACCTTCTGATCCTATGCCACCTCTTTCTAATGATTTGATTTCAATTTTTACCAACCGGAGCAAAGCTGCCTCTTCTCCTTTCCTCTCTGATCTTTCGCTACAATGTGTATCCTTGGACATTAAGCTCTCATTATAATCTTCTTTCAGCCATGATTCAGTGATGCCTACCATATCATACCTGCCAAACTGCAAGTGTGCTACAAGTTCATCTACCTTATTCCATATACTGTGTGCATTCAAATACACCTTCAGTCCTGTATTCACCCTTTTCAGTTTTGTCTGTCCTTTACTTTGACTGCAATTTTGCCCTATCAACAGCCTCTCTTTTCTCCACAGTGCCTCTGTTTGTAAAACAGCTACCTCATCCTGACCACTACAAAACCTCCTGTCCATTCCCCTAACTAAGAAATTCCCTATCACCACAATGTGCCTCTTCCCGTGCCCCCACTTCCCTTCTGAGTCACAGCGGCAGACTCGGTGTCAGAGGCTCGACCACTGTGACTTTGCTCTGTGAGGTCAAGCCCCCAATAATATCCAAAGTGATATATCTGTTGTTGAGGTGATGACCACAAGGGTACTCTGCACTGGCTCATTAACTTCTTTCCCCTTCCCGGCTGTCACCCAGTTTCTTGTGCCCTGCAGCTTGGGTGTAACTCTTTTTCTATATGTCCTATCTATCACCCCTTCAGCATCACAAATGATCCGGAGTTCATCCAGGTCCAGCTCCAACTCTTCAATGCTGTCTGTTGGAAGCTGCAGCTGGGCGCATTTCTCGCAGCTGTAGTTGTCAGGGACACTGGAGGTCTCTCTGCCTTCCTACATCCCACAAGAAGAGCATTCCACTAGCCTGCCTGTCATCTCTACTGTCCTAGCCAAGCCCATATAAAGAACAGAACAAAGAACCTTGAGCTTTACTTTCCTTTGCTTTCTCTGACCAAAGCCTCGAAGAGCTAAAGCCTCAAGGTCACCACTCTGACTATGTCCACTTAGAAGGTGGCCGCTGCACTTGCCTTCACCTTCCTTTAATTTGTTCTTGTTAATCAGTCTTGGTTTGTCCTGTGTTTTGTGATATCACACCAGAGGAAATATTGTATCATTTCTTAATGCATGCATTACTAAATGACAATAAAAGAGGACTACGTGTCTTCATAATCTAATCAATCCCAAACGCTGATTGGTAGCTGGCCAAAACTCCTTTTAGCTGAGGATGAAACTGCACGGGTTAACTCTTAATATTGTCAAAATCAATCATTGTGCAAATGGCTCTGATCTGACTTTGTTTCATATTTTAATGCACTTGTACAAAATGTTTTAATTTTAGATGTTGTACGGAAAATAATGAGTACTTGTGAGCAAATGCAGCCATGATTTGAATGAGTGTCTTAAGTGATGTCAATACATTTTAAATATGGTTCATTTTCTAATGAAAAGGAGTTCGTAAATCCATTTGCATGCATTTGATAGTGTAATGATCTCATAAAAAATGTTCCTACATTTGCTGCAAATTTTATGCAGGCAATTTTAATTTTGGGTAATATAACCGATATTGAATTAGGCTTCTGTTATTATTGAATTAGGCTTCTGTTATTATTGAATTAGGTGTGGGTTATGCACCTTGGCTGATTTTAAGATAGCGATATGATTATTTAGAAAATTGTTCCATCACTGAAAGTCAATATGGTTTTAAGGTTATTTATTCACAAATTTACCAGTACAAGGTAAGAGCTCATAGCATTTATGGCAGTGGTTCCTAACCCTGAGTCCACGGACCCCTTGCTTAATGTTTGGGAACCCCTGATTTAGGGCAATATATCAGCATGAATAGAGAATAGAAAATAGAGTCTGGATCAGTGTCATTTTCAGGTTGTCAAGGTCTAACTAGTCATGAAAATCAGTGCTGAGGCCTCAAGCACTTACTATCAATGCGAAGAAATTAGATGAAGTGGACGAGTATATTGTCATTAATATAAAGTCAGAGGAAAGAAACAAGTTGTGACAAGGACACAAAGAATACAAAGGGATACCGATAGGCTAAATGAATGGGTAAGCACTTGGCAGATGGACAATAATACGGGGAAATGTGAGCTTATCCATTATGGAAGGAAGGATAGAACATTGGAGTATTATTTAAATAGATGAGAACCAACAGAACATTGCTGTAGAAGATATGTGTGTCCTTGCACAGTTAGCACAGACCATTAAACTAAAGATAGAGCAGGAATTAAATGAAATGTTGGCCTTTATTACCAAGACAATGATGTATAAAGGCAGCTGCATTAAGTCACACTACAACTGTACAGGGTATTAGTGAAACCACATCTAGGGTACTGTATAGTTTTAATTTGCCTGTTAAAGTGGCTTGTGTTTGATTGAAGCCAGCGTGGGAAGCCTCAGAAGGAAGAAGGATGTTTTTATGAGGAATGATTGAGCATCATGAGAGCCCAGAAGGAGAGGTATTGTTATTAGAACACACTAAATTTTGAGGGTGATTGACAAGAATGGATGCTGTGAGAATGCTTCCCCCTCATGGGGAATCTAAAACTATGGTCATAGTTGTAAACTGTAAGGCCACCACTTAAGACAGATTTGAAGAGGAATTTCTTCAGATTCTTGAGCATTTGATGGCTCTGGGCCTGTATTCAGAAAAATGAGGGGTGACCTCATTGAAACCTATTGAATGGTGAAAGGGCTTGATTGACTGGATGTCGAGAGGATGTTTCCTATGGTGGGAAAGTCTAAGACCTGAGGACATAGCCTCAGAGTAGGGGGGCATCCTTTTACGACGGAGATGAGGAGGGATTTTTTTTATCCAGAGCGTGATGAATCTGTGGAATTCTTTGCACAGGCAGCTGTGGAGACCAAGTCTTTATGAATAATTAAGGCAGAGTTTGGTAAATTTTTAACTGGTCAGGGCATGAAGCGATACGGGGGGGGGAGGGGCAAGAGATTGGGGCTGAGAGAGAAAATGGGTCAGCCATGACAAAATGGTGGAGCAGACTCAATGGCCCAAATGGCCTAATTCTGCTCCTATATCTTATGGCTGTAAATAGTTGTGGAGACTAAGCCACTGAATATGTTCAAGGTCGATAGTGAAGTTCAGGAGTGTGAGGGACAAGCAGGAAAGTGGTCACTTTATGTATGATCTTCCTGAATGATGATGAGGGCTTCAGAGATCATAAGGTCGACTCCTGATTTTATTCTTGTTTTTCATTTAAATTGACGGAAGAAAGAAATTGAACAGGGCGCACAATGGCAACCAGTTTAATATTGTACCTTTTACATGAGCAAAACAGAGGCACAAGGGAATTGCAACACAAATCAGAGCACTTTGGATATAGTGATCATAATTCTACCTCCTTTACAATAGCATTGGAGAGAGACAGGAACAGACAAAGAAAAGCATTTAATTGGAGTAAGGGGAATTATGAGGCTATCAGGCAGGGAATTGGAAGCTTAAATTGGGAACAGATGTTCTCAGGGAAAAGTATGGAAGAAATGTGGCAAATGTTCAGGGGATATTTGTGTGGAGTTCTGCATAGGTACGTTCCAATGAGACAGGGAAGTTATGGCAGGGTACAGGAACCGTGGTGTACAAAGGCTGTAATAAATCTAGTCAAGAAGAAAAGCTTACAAAAGGTTCAGAGAGCTAGGTAATGTTAGAGATCTATTAGATTATAAACTAATAGGAAGGAGCTTAAGAAGGAAATTAGGAGAGCCAGAAGGGGCCATGAGAAGGCCTTGGTGGGCAGGATTAAGGAAAACCCCAAGGCATTCTACAAGTATGTGGAGAGCAAGAGGATAAAACTTGAAAAAATAGGACCTATCAAGTGTGGCAGTGGGAAAGTATGTATGGAACCGGAGGAAACAGTAGAGGTACTTAATGAATACTTTACTTCAGTATTCACTATGGAAAAGGATCTTGGTGATTGTAGTGCTGACTTGCAGCAGACTGAAAAGCTTGAGCATGTAGATATTAAGAAAGAGGATGTGCTAGAGATATTGGAAGGCATCAAGTTGGATAAGTCGCCGGGACCAGATGAGATGTACCCCAGGCTACTGTGGGAGGCGAGGGGGGATATTGCTGAGCCTCTGGCGATGATCTTTGCATCATCAGTGGGGACAGGAGAAGTTCCGGAGGATTGGAGGGTTGCAGATGTTGTTCCTTTATTCAAGAAAGGGAGTAGAGATAGCCCAGGAAATTATAGACCAGTGAGTCTTACCTCAGTGTTTGGTAAGTTGATGGAGAAGACCCTGAGAGGCAGGATTTATGAACATTTGGAGAGGTATATGATTAGGAATAGTCAGCATGGCATTGTCAAGGGCAGGTCGTGCCTTACGAGCCTGATTGAATTTTTTGAGGATGTGACTAAACACATTGATGAAGGTAGAGCAGTAGATGTAGTGTATATGGATTTCAGCAAGGCATTTGATAAGGTACCCCATACAAGGCTTATTGAGAAAGTAAGGGGGCATAGGATCCAAGGGGACATTGCTTTGTGGATCCAGAACTGGCTTGCCCACAGAAGGCAAAGAGTGGTTGTAGACGGGTCATATTCTGCATGGAGGTCGGTGACCTGGAGTGCCTCAGGGATCTAATTTGCGACCCTTACTCTTCATGATTTTTATTAATGACCTGGATGAGGAAGTGGAGGGATGGGTTAGTAAGTTTTCTGATGACACAAAGATTGGAGGTGTTGTGGATAGTGTGGAGGGCTGTCAGAGGTTACAGCGGGACATTGATAGGATGCAAATCTGGGCTGAGAAGTGGCAGATGGAGTTCAATGCAGATAAGTGTGAAGTGGTTCATTTTGGTAGGTCAAATATGATGGCAGAATATAGTATTAATGTTAAGACTCTTGGCAGTGTGGAGGATCAGAGTGATCTTGGGGTCTGAGTCCATAGGACGCTTAAAGCAGCTGCGCAGGTTGACTCAGTGGTTAAGAAAGTGTATGGTGTATTGGCCTTCATCAATCATGGAATTGAATTTAGGAGCTGAGAGGTAATGTTGCAGCTATATAGGACCCTGGTCAGACCCCACTTGGAGTACTGTGCTCTGTTCTGGTCGCCTCACTACAGGAAGGATATGGAAGCCATAGAAAGAGTGCAGAGGAGATTTACAAGGATGTTGCCTGGATTGGGGAGCATGCCTTATGAGAATGGGTTTAGTGAACTCGGCCTTTTCTCCTTGGAGCGACGGAGGAAGAGAGGTGACCTGATGGAGGCATGTAAGATGATGAGAGGCATTGATCATGTGGCTAGTCAGAGGCTTTTTCCCAGGGCTGAAATGGTTGCCACAAGAGGACACAGGTTTGAGGTGCTGGGGAGTAGGTACAGAGGAGATGTCAGGGGTAAGGTTTTTACTCAGAGATTGTGCAGAGTGCATGGAATGGCCTGCCAGCAATGGTGGTGGAGGCAGATACGATAGGGTCTTTTAAGAGACTTTTGGATAGGTGCATGGAGCTTAGAGAAATAGAGGGCTATGGGACTTTGTGGGCCGAAGGGCCTGTATTGTGCTGTAGGTTTTCTATGTTTCTATGTTTATGGAAATTTCATGTTACTCAAAATCCCAAATTGTTGATTAGATTTAATTTTCCATGGATCATGCAACGCTGATGCAACCCAACCCAATTTATCGGTGTGTAACTTTTAGAAACATTTTTGGGATTAATGGAGAATAGGACTCTTCTTGCATATAGAAACCAATTCTTCAGCTATGATAGGTCACCTATAATTGGACATGCACTGTTATGAACATCATGGTGTTGTTAATTCCCATTTTTACCCTGGAGAAAATACTCTGTATCAGTAATAACAATTACATTCTCAATGAAAGATTAAGCATTGTGTTTTAATCACTGCATGTTTATCCAGAAACAAGCAACAGGTAATTATCAGTAAATAGTATGGCCAGTGTATATTACAGACAAAAATAAAACACTGCTACAAATTTTGTCCTCTGATGAACATAGTATGAATTGCACTAGTCTGATGTCTCCAACCTATGAACATTGATTACATTGGCTTTGTAATGTATGGGTTTTACCGCCATATAATAAAAAAAATTAAAACATCTGTGACCACTGTAAAAACCTACACAGATTATATAAACCATGCAAGTGAATCTAAGGATCGTGCTAAACGAGCCTTCCAAACTATAAACAGATTTATTAAAACAGTTACACATCAAGTATACTGTAAGCAGTTTTGCCTACTTTTCAATCTTAAAGAGGCACCATATTTATGAAAATCGCTTGGAAACTTTATAGTAATGCATCTGTCACATAGTAATTTTATTAAAAGTGCATCATTATGACCCTTGCACTCAATGCTCCTCCTACATCCCTCTAAAAAGACAAATTATTACACTTTTTTCACAAAGATTATACCCCTTTAAGATGATGAGGGAAATAATAAGAAAAAGTAATAAACTGAAACAAAATACAATACATTGGCTTTATCTTGTTCCTTCATTAAAGAAGGATTCTAAAATGCGCCAAGGCATAAAAAGATACTAAGACAAAAATAAGACAATGCTAAATAATTTTAGAAGTGAAACAACTGATAAGTGAGAGCATGTTACAGCATGAAGAACACAGAATAAGATTTCCTTTACACATTACAGCTGAAATTGTCAGCTGGAACAACTCACTGAACCAATACATCCACATTTGCAAATGTTTTGTGAAGAACTTCGAAAGTGCAATATATTTTATGAGAGGAAACACTGCTGTACTCAATACTTGTCAGGTGAAGAATGTATGATGAGAGCTTTTTGGAATGGACAGGTCACGGATCTTGACACTCATAAAGGCCAGGCTAAAGCAGCTAGGTACTGAACAGCCAATAGGAGGCTTCAAGGACTTTTCACACAACTTTAGGACATGTCTGTTGCAGACATCTGACACAGAATATTTAAATACATATTTATATAGTTGACTGCAAAACATTAGTTACAAGAGGAATATCTGTTTCTTTTCCCCAGGCAATGTAAATAAAGTAAAAGTATGTGTGATATTCTGACCATTGTCAGCCTGTTATGAAATGTACCTCCAATGGAAATGGAATGTGCTTTGCTTCAACCTCACAGTGAAAGATGTTAAATTTAAAGCTATAACACGGAAGATTGTAGTTGTTCCCCAATAAATAATTAGTGAGCTGAGAGTTGATGAAAGGATGGAGGGGGCAAAGCACTGCCTTCTGTAATGAAACTTTCTTGGATTCCCTCTCCACTGCTCTGGGGGTCTTCCTGAAGCTGAACGTTTACCAATTTCTCTTTGTTATTGACCCTGATTTCTCGGGGAACTGTGAAAGTTTTACTATGAAGGTGACCAACAGAACCAGTAGGAAGATACATTTGCCCTTCAAAGATGTCCTCTTTCTCCTCCACTTCATTCTGGATGCTACGTGATGGAAACAGAGCACTCTGCTGAAGAAAGAAGCTGTTTCTGGTCTCAATCTCCACCAGACCGTTACCACTGACACCTTCGTCGTATTCCAGCTCCGCCCATTCTTTTATCAACTCTTTTGTCCGATTACGTCGCCACCACTCAGTATTTGAGAAATGCTTGTCGGGTATATGATTGTAATTTATCGCATCCTCATTTGGATTCTCACCACTTTTAAGGGCTGGGCTCGTGGTCGTCCCTTCAGAGTCAGCAAGTGCAGCAGGTTGTGCTTCTGTTGCCTCCCATACAGTCATGCCACTAGATTCATCCTCAGGCTCAGTAGAGAACACATTGCCTAAAACAGGCAGTGGAGTTGGTGCCATGTCCAGTGCTGTGGTGTCAATGCTTAAATCAAGAGTCCCGCCCTTATTTAGCGCAATGGCCTCAGAAGTTTTAATGTGTCCAGAAAAAGTCTTAAGCAGTGCAAACATTCTATCTACATCCTTCCAGTAATTAGTCCAGTCACCAAGGCTAAGGCTATAATTATGCCTGTGTTCAAACAAGCTTTCATCCACACTGTACAAAGTTTCAAGTCCTCCCCAGTTGATATTTTCTGTGAAGTTTGGCAGTTTAAGTGGATTAACCTTCCCATCCATCCCATAGCTGTCCCCTGCTGGCAGAAACAAAGATTCACAGTAGTTTATTTTCACGTATGTACATCGCTCCTCTGGAGTTGCTGAAGCACTGTGCTCGCGTGCAAACATGCACCTGCTCCACTATCACATGGTTATTTAAAGCAAAATTAGAGACAGCATGTGTCACCACACAAAGACTTTAGCAAGGATGCAGAGCAGGAGCAGATTTAAACCACACACCCCAACATGAGAAACTGGAAGAATGCTCAAAGATATGATTATTAAAACAAAGGAATGTATATTAAAAAATTTCATAAAGTAAATATCAAATATGTAGCCATATTGATTTTGCAGACAGCAAGCACGCTATCGTTTATTTTTACATTTTTACCGCCTTTACTATTTGATTACTATACAATCAAATTTTTTTTGCACAAAGGGGTTGATACTTGCATTATTTTGGATTCATTTTTGATCTCTCTCAAATACACACATGCATACTCACACCACCAATATATAGTATATAGACATTTGCTTTACTTAATTCATTTGCATGTCCCTGTATTAACACATTGGACTGATTCATTCAACAAAATACAATCTGTATTCCAACATATTTTCTTATTTAATATATCCAGCATCTCAGAATCCACTGCCAGATTGTAAACAACAATCTATGGTCTAATCACCTCAAAGTCCCAGTGGTATTGATTAAAGTTCAGATGACTGCATGCCTATTCCTGACCAGTAGCACTAAATATAAGTGTGCCTTAACAACCTTTGTGTTCTATTTCTCACGGAAATTTGATTCCAGGCTTTCCTGAAAATGTGGGGACAACAGGGTGAAATTGTAATGCATTATTACAAAGCAGCAGGAAGAGCATGCATAGAGAGAGCTAAGTGATTTTGCAACTAGATCAGGCTCTGTAGTCCAGTCATCTTTGAATGGTAGAATACAATTAAAAGATAGTAAAAGAATTTCCTCATCCTCAATGAAATGGGTCCAAAAGTGAGAACTAGAGGATGTTCCCTATAATGGGGGAGTCTAGGACCAGAGGGGTCCCACCTCAGAATAGAAGGACTTCCCTTGAGAATGGAGATGAGGAGGAATTTCTTTAGCTAGAGGATGGTGAATCTGTGGCCATGGAAGCAGTCACTGAATATATTTGAAGTGGAGGTAGATAAGTTCTTGATCACTAAGGGCATCAAATGTTACACAGAGAAGGCAGGAGAATGGGATTGAGAACGATAATGAAACAGCCATGATGGAATTGTGGAGCAGACTTGATGGTGTGAATGACCTAATTCTGCTCCTATGTCCGACGGTCACAGAGATAAGGATGAAGCAATAGCAGTCATGTTCAGCCCGAAGCAGTGAGCTGTCTGAGCTTATTACTGCGATCGCTACCATCACACAATCCATTCTTCATCCAACTTGATCACTCCACGTAATTTCAAGAAATTATTATCTTAACCCTCATGACAGCAAAGACTGCAGGATCAGAGCCTCAATCCATATTCCAGACAGTTACAACACTGGCCTCTGCCCAACAATAAGGAAATATGTTTACTATAAACAAGACAAATGCAATCTGTGTAATTACTGCCCTGTCAACTATCAACCGTCGCTAAATGGTGGAAGCCATAAAAGTTTATTCTTTCCACCACTTGCGCAAAGTGGTTGCTGTGCACACTGCTATAAGATGCATTTCAGTTATCCCCATAGGCTACTCCAACAACACCTCCCTGATCCACAACCTCTATCACTAAGAAAGAAAATGGCTTCAGGTTCATGGAAACACCACCTCCTCCCCAAGCTGTACACTATCCAGACTTGGAAATACATTGCATTTCTTCTTTTTATCTTGCCTGAAACTCCAATCCAGAACATCTCCCTGATTATTAGGGATGCTTATTCGGGATGAATACCTAGGAAGTTGAATCCTTACACAAACTATATGCATCACAACATGATGTCCACGAATTTGACTATCTTCAGCATCTCCTTTTCTTTATCTACTCTCTCAAATCATTAGATCTTTGCCTTATTAGGAATCTTTGTCTTATCACTCTTTCCAGTAATTGTGGTCACCTGAAAGAGGTAGCATTCCTCTTGCATTTAACAATTGCTCCGGAAAAGTTTCAACAATCATAAGAACTTGTATTTATATAATAGCTATAATACAATCAACGATTCCACATTTTTCAAAGGATTTGATATCCTGCCACATACATAATGCAGAGGCAGGTTTTCAAAGAAGTAGGAATGTCTTAAAGTAGAAAAATGAGAGGCAAGACTTTGTAGGAAGATGCAAGAAAGATGAGAATTTTTAAAAATATGGTGTTGCATAAGTGGGAGCCAGTATAGGACAGAGAGTATGGATGACAGCACAAAAGGGCATAGCTTAGGTCATGGTCTGAAGAGATTGGGATTATCTCAGGTTTATAGGAGTAGAATGCAGCATGATGGCTGTGAGTGTATTGGGCCAGTCTCTGCCAGAGCAAATACAAAGTTTGACTGACCCGAACTGGGGGGAAATGCACTAGATTTTCTTATTATGGAAATGCTCAACCTAAATTTCAATTGAATTATTTTCAACATGAATTTATTACCAAGTATTAGGGAAAACTGAAAGGATGGGGTTAAGCATATTAGGTTACTTGCTAAAAGATCAGGAGTTGGTTGACGACAGTGTCAAGAATCCAAGCTTGTAAATAAATCTGAAATCTGAATTATTTGACTAAGTTTAAAAAGTATCATGGGTATCAAGTGGGATGAAGAGACAATGTGTCCACTTGGGGAGATTAGAGACAGAGGTGAGGCAAACCACATTCAGAACAGATCTTTTCTGAAGCCATGAAAAGAGAGAAAGATCAAGGAGAAACATTAGGTAGCTGTTTTGCACCATCAAGTATAGTTTTGTCTCAGACTCAGAAAACACATTGAGCCTTTATTGATCCCCACCTCTTATACTGTAACAAATAAGAATAGAAATTAAGAAATAGATTCGATAAGACGTTGTTGGTGACCAACAATGCCAGTTCAAAGCCCAGTTTTTAAATTGCATTAATAAGAGAAACTTCCATCATTATCAAAGATTCCACAGTGGAAACATTTTCTTCACGTTTTATTCGGGCTAGGAACAGCATTGGCTTGGTCCTGCTGGGATCCTTGTAATATGGCTACTGTTCAGAGATCACTAGGTTGGTGCTTCTTTTAGACTCCCTGCCTACCCCCCACCCCCATTATTCCAAGGTACCTTTCTCAGGGTTGCTTTAATTCAATTTTGAGGTATTAATCTATCAGAGGACAGCTAGTGATGCTCTGCTGGAGTTAAATGTGTTTTGCGTCCTAAGCCTGGTCTCTGGATTGCTCATGGATAGTATTCCCACTTCTTCCAAAAATTCAAAATAGGCCCCATGGAGTTTCTTAAACCAGTATTTTACATCACTTAAGTTATCTGTTATGAATATAAAATGTCATAATGGCAAACTAAGAAAAGCATGTTACTGGGACAGGGGAAAGGTAGATATGTAGCGCATGGCAGTTTGTGAGATCCTTTGAGAGTTGGGAAGTTTCAAAGCTAAAAATAAAATCAAAAGCAAATACGAAGAAAATCAACAATAAGGCAGAACAGCCAATGATCTTCCAGCTGGATGGAAAGGATTCTCCTTAGGGAAATAAAGCAATGAAAGATGGCCGATGGTTAAATGTGCGATGCCGCAGCAGAAACGCGACAGACCTACATGCTAAAGAAAAGTTTAATTAGTGAAATGGGCAATGGATGAGAGTGATGTGAATCCAATGACATGACGAGCTGCAATTTATTGCACGAACTGATTTATCCTCTAGCATTGCCACCAGAAAAATACACAAGCCCAGAAATAATCACTTTGGTCCATTCATTAGATATATACAGTACATTTTCCATTAAACCACCGCAACTTTTACTTTCACAATTTAATTTTAACTTTGATCAATGCTGCCTCTCCACTGTCTGCTTTCATGCAAAAGAAGCTAAACTGGAAGGAGAGCTAATGATATTGGAAGGATAGGGGAAGCTTTGTTAATTACTTTCACTCAGCTTCTTTTAGCACTCTGTTGCTACAATGGAGGAATATTTTTGAAGCCATAGATGGCTGCTGAGGCTGGCACAGAGACCTTGGTAAAATGTGGATTGAATGTCAGTGATAATTAAAATTATAGACAACTATCAAGAAAACTTCCCTTGGTCAAAGAATTGGGGCCTATGCATTTGGAACTTTCGGATATGAAAATCTAAAATGCCTTGTGTTTATACAGTTCCTTTAATGCTGCATGATCCATTACAAATCTCACAACGCAAGGAATATGACAGGCAATTTGTGCAGAACAAGTATGCACAAACACTAAATTGCACAAATGATCATGCATTTCAATGCATTTAGACATGAAAAGCAGGACTACTCTGCTTTGCTTTCAGGGGTTTCATGAATTCTTCTACATTTACTTGAAAAAGACTGGATCTCATCCAAAAGACAGGGCAGGTGCATCTGCCTAGGTCTTTGCACAAGACCCTGGTGTGAAGTTTGAACATGTGACTCAGAACAGAAAGCTGCCATGTTCCTGAAGGTTATGGATGAAGGTCTGTGAGAGAAACGGGAGATTCTGTAAACCCATCATTTAAACATATATTTACATAGAAAATTATTCTGTGGGGTGCTTTGTCAAAACAAATGGGTTCATGCCTCCGCTACAATAGCAGAGCGGACAGATCTAGCATTCTGAGTGTTCACTATTCTTCTAACAAAGGGCGGTGTAGGATCAGGACAGTGGTGAAATGTCATTTTCCCGTGCGTATATGAGTGTAAATGGCCTTTGGTATTCAAACACATGAGCAATGCAAAAGGACAGAATGGAAGTGATGAGTGTTAAAGTCTGCAAATGTATTTTCATTGTAATCTGTATATTTAAAGCAGAGGTTGATAGGTTCTTGATTAGGAAGGGTGTCAAAGGTTATAGGAAGGCACGAAAATGGGATTGAGAGGGATAATAAATCAACCATGTTAGAACTGTGGAGCAGAATTGATGGGCTGAATTCTGCTCCTATATCTTATAGTATTATTGTCTTATGGTCTAATCTCTACACTATACCTCATTTTCACTGGGATCAAGGGAGCCTAGAGTTTATTTAATCGCTTTTCTTTTATCTATATCCCTGGGACCTCTCTGCATGATGTTTTATGTTTTTTTTCCTGGGCAGCTGGGAGATATTGCAGATCAGACGTTAGTCTGGGAAAAGGCTTCTCCATATTACATTGTTCTGGGGGAAAGATGTGAGGAGGTCCAGGACTGAACCAGCATATTCACTTCCATGGCTGTTCCAATAAGAACTGCACTCTCTTCAACCTACCATTCCACATCTACCACTCTCCGAACAAATCAATCCTCCAGTGAAGGGCAGCATAAGACAACACATAGAGGTTCAATAACAGAAAGAGCCAGTCCTGTATACATGAAACATGCCTTATAGCATAAAGCAAAAGAGGCCATTTTTTTTGAAAATGGCAAAGCAGTGGAAAGAGACACAGCACTGAAAAATCTTTTATTCGTTGCTACATGTCCATTTGATACCCCTCAAAAGCACACTCACGTTGTGCATGTTAACTACAACGTCATTGTTCACACAGTAGTATACCAGAAGTTATCAATTCCTTGCAATCCCAGCTACTGTCACTTCTGAGCAGCTTTTTGCCAATTATACAGAAATAATAAATATTTTGCTGCTGGTACATTTTAAGAAGGAAGTAGAAATAGAACTGTTACAGCCACGGTATTGATTTGGGGATGCACATGAATTGAAAACTTAAGAGTTAGGTTAAGTCACCACCTTAACAGTGATTTCTTCCCTACTGGTTACTAAAGAATAGCTTTTAGTCACTCACAAGGACTTGAAGCTCGGCCTCCTCAACTTTGGCCACTTTCGATGCTGCTGTAGCCTGGCAACCAGGTAGCAGGAACAAAAAGAGGCAAAGATCAAACAGTTAGATTCTAAAGTTAAGATTATCTTGGTACATTATTCATTTTCTGATTCTCTATATAAATATATTCATTTTTATCTGTTAGGTTATCTCAAATAAAATACACTTATTGCCAGATAATTATTTGCAATATATATTAGGATAATTTCATTAGTTTACTAAATGTTTTTTTTCCCACCTATATGCACTCACTTCCTCCAAGTGTCATCGAGCCTAATGAACACCGTGTGTATTTTCCTACTTGTCTATTTTTTTTTCTCTCCCCCTTTAGGGTTCTCCTATCCTACACACAATTTTAGAACTAAGAGAACGGATAAGTGAAAGTTATCAAAGGCTCTGGAATCTGTGAGAGAAACATTCGTCAACTGTTCAAGCAAGTATTGAGGGAAACTCTTCCCGTCACTTAGCACTTCCCCTGAGCAAAACTTATCAAGTATTGTATAGGTACTGCAGATACAAATGGATTTTGTTAGTTCTATGAAGTTTGTGCTTTTACTGATTAACACAATTTAATAAATTTATATTAAGATTTTAGAAACTATCTACAAGATGAGAAGAGAATGTGAAGCTTACCAGTTGTGCAGTGAAGGAAAGTTTGTAAAATAACTTACAAAGGCACAGGAAGTTTAATTTTGGTTCATAGTCTGACATTGACATTCGTAAATTTGAAAAAAAATTATCAGGAGTACCTGTCACAATAATTTACTGAATCACTGTCCAAACTAGGGGAAAAAATTAAAATATTCAAACTTGTCTGGATAATCCTTGGTGTAGGATAGTGCACACAAAGTGGTGATTAAGTAGAATCTAAATCCATTGTTAATTAATACAAAGGATGTTTTACAGAAGATTAAAATGATATTACAAATTTATATTTGAGGAGTTAATAGATTTAAAATGGTTCCTACAGCACAGTGATTGAATTTCCTGAAAACACTGGGTAGGGTTTCTCCTGTGGATATACAGTATTAATAACCTAGCCTAATTGTGATTGTGCTCTGGTGTGAGCGTATGGCTCAAGATCGCAAAGAAACGTTTGTATTATCATAAATGTAAAATCATCTATGAACCAAAGCAACCGGGAAAGGATTTTAAAACAATTATGACTTTATTTTGCAATTCCAACAAACTGTAGATGCTGTAAATCTGAAATAAAAATAAAATATGCCGGAAGCACTCAGTTGCTGAGGCAACACGTGTGGATAGAGATACGTATCAGGTTGGAGGCCCTTCATTAGGATCAGCTTTGACTCCATTTCGTTTTTCATGGATGTCTTCAGCATCCGATGGCGTTATGATTTTATTTTTCTTCATGCTTAAATACATTTCTAATGTATTTACTTTCTGGGGTTTTATTGTCACTGCAAAAATTGTTAGCACAAAAAATAAACATTTACTTTGCATCTTGTCCACCAATTTTGAGTAAACTGACTTTATCTAACCAAAGATAATAAACACAAGAAAATCTGCGGATGCTGGAAATCCAGAGCAACACACACAAAATGCTGGAGGAACTCAGCAGGTCAGGCAGCATCTATGGAGATGAACAAACAGTCGACGTTTCGACAAAGCATTCAGTAATTTCACTGGTGCACAGGGTTCAGCATCTTAGTAAATTATCTTTTGTTATTTAAAAACATATAAAGGGTGCCTCTAAATGCAGCCAAACTTTAGGAATTGCCGTTAAGGTCCTCAGATAGGCACAGCATGATATTCTCTAAATACTGCTCCATCGGAGAGCAAGGACAAATGTGTGGTTTCAAACTGAATGCTTTTTAAATCAATGTCAAAGAGCATGGCATTGGATTTGTTTTGAATGTAATTTGCGGTTAAGGCTTGTCATTTTTTTAAGATGGTTTGGTCCAATTTGGGATAAATATAAAGTCTACCTAAACACCGTTCAGTTTTCTAGTAATTGACTAGCTGTGTCAGTGTGCAAGTGTAAAATGCGTGTATGTGTGTGTGTCTCTGTATGTGTGCATAAATTTATATGTATTTGTATGCAAAACGTATGGAGGGAATGATAGGATCAGACAATTTTTTTTCACTTTGAAATCACTTTCATCTTTAAAAAGCAACAACTGAGCTGGGTTCATAACAGAAGCAAATTATTAGGACTCCTGTGGTTCCCAAAGAGCAGAGTTGAGTAAAGCAGATGGTCTGAAATAAGATTCAGTTGTTATTTGTTAAAGGATGTGTTATCATGCATCAAAGATTGCTGAATGGAACAGACAATACAAGCAAAAGAAGCTTCAATGGGCCAGCTCATGCAATTGGTTGAAAAGATAGTTGTTCAAGAGAATAAAAAGTAAGGATACCTGTGCTGATCAAAGCTTCCTCCATCTTTATTTCCTGATTAGGAAAATACAAGAGTAATTAAGGTTAATGTTTTTTAGAATGGTAAAAATTATTCACAATGTAGCTGTCCATGCATTACCTGAGGAAAAATGTCAAGTGGTTAAAATAGAGAGAGAAGGTAACCTTTGACATGAGAAATAATTAAGAGAACATGGTTTGGAAATCCAAACTAAAAGGGGGAACAATATCAGTTTTGTTTTAATGTAAATTAGATCAGTTAGGATGGTAAGACTCTGTACACACTTCCTCAGCAGTGAAAACATGGGTAGACTTCAACTTTAGTGTAAGTGTAAAACGGATGACAGCATATCACCGGCTCCTTTCAATCTCTCCTGTCTGATATTCTCAGTCGCTTCAATGAAAAGAAAAAAAGGGAAAATGGCTGTCAGTACCAATCTTGCACAATCATCTATCAAATTTATCCCTATGGCACTGTTTATCTAATTTTAACCTAAATTTCAATAGCATGGCAAGTTTCATGCTAAGAATAGCTGCTTATATGACTGCATTAAATAAACATTTCTCAGTATCCCTTTCATAGACTGTTTTATCACTTCCAGAACAGTCATACTGCCATAGAGTAATACAGAATGGAAACAACCCTTCGACCTATCCAGTCCATGTTGTCAATACACTTACACTAATCCTATTTTAACCTCATTTTATTCTCCTCACATTCTCATCAACCAACTCCCCACCCCCACCAAGATTCCGACACTCACCTACAGACTAGGGTCAGTTTACAATGGTCAACTAACCTACCAATCGACACATCTTGGGAATGTGTGAGGAAACAGGACTCCCTGAAATTTATACTCTATGTGAATCCATAGCAGACCTTCCTTGGTTGCAATTACCAAGATGACTTTTCTCCTTCTTTTAAAATATCATACATCCTTGTCAAAGCGAGGGAGTGGCAAATAAGTTAATTAATCCTCTTTAAATAAGCTGCTGAAAATATGTTGACCATTAATAGGTTAAAATCAATGTGCTTTCAAGACTCAGCAATAACAGAGCATACAAAACGATATGCCTGACTTTGTTGGCAGCTTCATGACTAACAACAGAGTTTTTAGTAAGCTTTCCTCAGTCAAAAATGTGGATGTAGTAAATACCTTATTTTTTATGGATGCTAAAAAGTGACTCACAGATGATCACTCGCTTATGAAGTGTTTATAATTATATTAGATTAATAACCATTGTTAATAACCATTGACATTAATGTGTAGAAATGTACACCAGGAACATTTTGGAAAATGAACCCAGGAAGTATAGATTTTTATGACTGATAGGAAAAACAGAGTGAACCAGTAGGCTTAAAAACTGATATGCTTTCGTGTCATATTCTGTGCTGTCAGGTCCTATATAGCATTGTGCTTTACACTGGACTCTCAAGATAGATATGCCTATGAAAGTTCTCAGTCATCCAGGTCATTGTATATCAAGCAGTAGTGAATCAAGGCAAATGGACTTGAGGTGTTGTCTAGAAGACGTTTCGCCACTCATTTGAGAGGCTTCTTCAGTTCTGATCCATGGTGCGCAGTTTGCTAGCTTATAAGCTCAATGAGTTGTTTAAAGATACAGCAATCTTGCGAGAGTCGTTGAGTCATAGAGGTAATGAGAGGGTCATTAGTCGTATCTTTACATGAATGGAGGTTTCAACTGCTGTGGAGATGCCAGGGTACAGATGTAAGGACTACATTGTAAGTAGCTGATAGGTGGTGTTGTTCCCCACTCCTCTGTTCAGAGATGGGTTTTCCAGTTTGACAAAGATAGCTTCTTTAATCACTCTTTCAAACCACCTGTCCTCCCTGACCAAAATGTGCCCATTGTTATTACCAAAGGAGTGTCCCTTGTCCTTTACATGTAGATTTACAGCTGAGTCTTGATCTGAGGAGTCTCTTAAACTGGGCCATCGGTTTGTGCACACCCACACAGATCAGTACCCACAGTTTGACTCTCATCACCCATGAGAACATAAGTTATCAGAACACTACATCACTGAGCCAAGAATGTGCCCACCAACATTACAGCTAAAGATAAGGAGCGCAAGTATTTGAGAGAAGTTGAAAACTTGCGGCTATCTTTCATCAAGACAGCAACGAAAACCAGCAGGGACATCAGCCCAGCAGACAGAGGAAAGGAGCAAAGTGGATGGAAAAACGTAGTCATCCCATATGTAGCTGGAGTTTCAGAGAAACTCAGAAGGATTTTCAACAAACTCAAAATCCCTGTGTTTTTTAAACCTACAAACACACTCAGACAGAAACTCATCCACCCCAAGGATTCTACCCCCAAACATAAACAAGGCAATATTGTATATGCTATCCATTGCACTGAGAACTGCACAGATCTGTATAACCGGCGAGACAAAACAACCACATCACTGCACATTTTGGACAGGGAGGACAGGTGGTTTAAAAGAGAGGTTAAAGAAGCTATCTTTGTTAAACTGGAAAACCCATCCCTGAACAGAGGGGTGGGGAACGACAACACCTATCAGTTACTTACAATGTAGTCCAAACATCTCTACCCCGGTGTCTTCACAACAGTTCACACCTCCATTCATGTAAAGATAAGACTAATGACCCCCTCATTACCCCCATAACTCTTAGCGACCCTGGTGTGATTGCTATACCTTTAAACAATTCACGGGGTTTATAAGCCGAAAAACTGCCCATCATGGATCAGAAATGAAGAAGCCTCAAAGATGAGTGGCGAAACGTCTTCTAGACAACACAGCAAGTCCAGTTGCCTTGATTTACTACTGCTTGATACTCAAGATAGATAGAATCCACTTTGTCAGAAAGTTGTACTGTAACTAAATGTTAAATAAAGAGTGATGCAGCATTCCGATCCATTTCAAATATTGTAGACTTTCATGAGGATTTCACCTGAAAAGTGAAGAACAATGGGGATGAATTAAATTTTACTGGTGAAGAGCAAATTCACATACAGTATGCAGGCAAGAATAGAAATACACATTTGGTTTTATAATTCTCTTACTATTAGGCGTTGACTCCCTGTGAAGAGAGCTTAGAATAATTGTCATCCATTGTCATCAGAAAATTACAACAAGGATTACCTGTTTCTGCACCCTTAGTCCGGGGAGTGCATTGTTTGTGTCCTTGGCAACTTCTTAGTTCCATTAACTGTATATGCAACTGATTAAGGATTTCCCGGTCAACCATGTGTACTGTATTTGTCAGCTGAAACCACAAAACCAAAGCAGAACATTTCAATGAATGATGCACTTTACATCTACATTGTCAGAACTGACGACTTCTGTGTTTAAATGAGGGGAATCTTTATTCCCAAAATATTTAGTGATAACATTTCTGAGTCCAAAGGCCATAGGAGCCGGGAAGGACCTGTTACACAATTTTAAGAATACATTATATCTGTGAAATTTGCACCATTTAAGTCTGTCTCTGTAATGGCAGTCATGAGATGATCTGAAAAGGATTAAAACAATAAAGTATAATCAAAGGCCTGCTGAGTCATCAGCTGCTGGGAAGGAGGTATTTTCTGTTCTTGGGTTGGATATCATTTCATATCATATCAGGCCAAACCAGGACTATGTACCCCTGGCTGATTGTGGTTTGCTGCTGTCTACAGAGATAGCTTCAGAGACCCTTAGCTACTTCTACACTGCAGAGGGATTGATGTTTTAGATTAGCACAAGGGAACCAACCCTCCCTACTTCCCCAAAGTCATGTTGTCCATCTCTCTTGGATTTGCTGCAAGGTTCACCTACACACACGTGTCAGGTCAGGGCAGCAGAAAGGGTTACTGGCGGCAGTCTACCATCACTGCAGGACTTTTCATAGAGTCATAGAAAAATACAGCACAGAAACAGGCCCTTCGGCCAATCTAGTCCATGCCGAACCATTTAAGCTGCCTACTCCCATCGACCTGCACTGGAACCATAGCCTTCCATATCCCTACCATCCGTGTACCTATCCAAACTTCTCTTAAACATTGAAATCAAGCTCGCATGCACCACTTGCACTGGCAGCTGGTTCCACACTCTCATGACCCTCCCCTTGAGTGAAGAAGTCTCCCCTCATGTTCCCCTTAAACTTTTCACCCTTCACCTATAACTTCTAATTGTAGTTCCACCAAACCTGAGTGAAGATGTGTCTGTCCAGGGCGAAACGGCTGGCAGGAAAATCATTGCAGACACTACCCAACCAGCAAACTGGCCTTTCCAAAAGCTCCCTTCTGGAAAGCACTATAGGGCTATTAAAACAAAAACAAAAACCATGCCATATTAAAAGTTTCTTCCCCAGGCCGTGAATATGATCAACTATTTTAGTTAGCCTCCATTCAACCTCTCTACATATTACCTCAGTAACTGCTTTAAATTGTAAACACTTTAAAACTACTTTTATTCCATACCTGTACTTTAACCTCTAAGTTTATTTTTCATAATCCTTTATTTTATTAGTAACTGTTGAATGTTGTTATTTTGTTGCATGTCATGCCAACACACCACAGATAATTTCTAATATATGTAAATGTATACGGATAAAGATATACTTGATCCTTGATGCTCTGCATTTCTTAAGTGTCATTTTTGTAACATCCTTCCTGTTGCATGGAATACATATTCACCCAGGTCTGTCAACTCCCTAATGTTAATTTCTATCAGATACCTATAAAGCAGCCACTTTAAGAGAATCAGAAATAACAGTTATTGTAGTTTTGCAAGATTTGATAACATTGAAACAGATTCTTTGGTTTTGTAAGTTAAGGAAGCATTCGTGCTTTGACTGAGTCTCCTTCCACCTTTCTTGAGCTCATCTCATGAACTTATCCACATTTCCTATGTGCTTTATTTATTTATTCATCAACGATACAGCTGAGACAAGCCTTTCCTGCCCAACGAGCCGCACTGCACAGCAGCCCATCATTAAACCCCATCCTAATCATGGGACAATTTACAATGATCTATTAATCTACTAATCTTTGGAATATGCGAAGAATCCCACACTTTCAAAGGGAGGACTAATAAACTCTTTACAGTTGTCACCGGAACGGAACTCTGTACTCCTTTATCCTGAGCTCTAATAGTGTTGCATTATCATGGCATGCTTTCATGGCAATCTCCCTACCAATTACTAATGGCGAGTATTTTGGGAAATTATAACACTTTACCATTGACTGCTCTTCGGATACATGTAAGGGGAGATACTCTCTTCAGTTTGCAGGTCATGGTGCATGGGTCCATGGCGCAGAAGGGAAAGAGGGACAAGTGGGGAACATGGACACAGGGGACTCAATAGTCAGAGGAACATGACAGGAGATTCTGTGGACGTAAAACAGACACCCGAATGCTATGTTGTCTCCCAGGAGCCAGGGTTAGGGATGTCCACTATGGGGGGGGAGGGAGGGTAGCCAGATGTCTTGGTACCTATCGGTACCAGTGACATAGGAAGGAAAAGCAAAGAGGTCCTGAAGAGAACATTTAGAGAGCTGGGAAGAAACTTGAGAAGAAGGACAACCAGGGTAGTAATTTCTGGATTGCTACCTGTGCCAGGCACCAGTGAGGGTAGAAACAGGATGATCTGGCAGATTATTGCATGGCTGAGAAGCTGGTGCAGGGAGCAGGGCTTCAGGTTTCAGATCATTGGGATCTCCTCTGGGGGAGGTATGAGCTGTTCAATAGTGACGGTTGCACCTGAACCCAAGGGGGACAAATATTCTCATGGGCAGATTTGTTAGAGCGGTTGGGGAGGTTTAAACTAATTTGGTAGGGGGATAGGAACTAGAGTGAAGGGACTCAGGATAGGACGGATGGTGAGAAAGCAAAGATAGTGTGCAGCCAAACTGTCAGGATAGATAAAGGGGATGCAGTGGATGCTGTACATTTGGACTTTCAGAAGGACTTTGACAAGGTGCCACACATGAGGCTGCTTGCCAAGTTAAGAGCCCATGGTATTACAGAGCCTTGCTTAGAGCATTGGCTGATTGATCAGAGGCAGCAAGTGGGAATAAAAGAATCATTGTCTGCTTGGCTGCCAGTGACTAGTGGTGTTCACAGGGGTCAGTGTTGGGACTGCTTCTTTTTATGCTGTATACCAATAACTTAGATGATAGAATAAATGGCTTTGCTGTCAAGTTTGCAGATGATACGAAGATTGGTGCAGGAGCAGTTAATACTGAGGAAACAGGTAGGCTGTAGAAGGACTTAGTCAGATTAGGAGAATGGGCAAGAAAGTAGCAAATGAAATACAACGTTGGAAAATGCATGGTCATGCACTTTGGTAGTAGAAATAAATGTGTGGACTATTTTCTAAACAGGGAGAAAATCCAAAAATCTGAGATGCAAAAGGAATCTTTGTGCAGAACACCCTAAAGGCTAACTTGCAGGTTGAGTCAGTGATGAGGAAGGCAACTGCAACGTTAGCATTCATTTCAAGAGGTCTGGAATACAAGAGCAAGGATGTGATGCTGAGGCTTTATAAGGCACTGGTGAGGCCTCACCTTGAGTATTGTGAACAGTTTTGGGCCCCTCATCTTAGAACCCTCATCTTGGAGAGGGTTCAGAGGAGGTCCATAAGAGTGACTTCAGGAATTAAAGGGTTATCATACGAGGAACGTTTGATGGCTCTGAGTCTGTACTCACTGGAATTTAGAAGGATGAAAGGGGATCTCATTGAAACCTTTCAGATTTTGAAAGGCCTAGATAGAGTAGATGTGGAAAGGATGTTTCCTATGGTGGGGGAGTGTAGGAGAAGAGGGCACAGCCTCAGGATAAAGGGGCGTCCATTTAAAACAGAGATATGGAGAAATTTCTTTAGCCAGAGGGTGATGTATTTATGGAATTTGTTACCACAAGCAGCTGTGGAGGCCAGGTTGTTGGATATATTTCAGGTGGAGCTTGATAGGTTCTTGATTGGCCACGGCATCAAAGGTTACAGGCAGAAGGTTGGGGAGTGGGAGGGGAAAAAAGAATCAGCCATGATTGAATGGCGGAGCAGACGCGATGGGACAGATGGCAACAGCCTAATTCTGCTACAATATCTTATGGTCATTTCAAAGAAAGAAATAGAGATCAGTTAGACAAAATAACTTGGGAAAAACGAATGTTAGAAAATACTGTACTGGGAAATATGTACACTTCATGGATGGTATAAAATTGATGAAGGTAGGGATTTCAGATAACTCATTATTAAACACATTACTGTGAAACCCCATCCAACCAACAGAGTATGTCACAAGATCTGGAAGCAATTGCACATGATACTAAGCTGTCCTTACAAGCAGTATTTTCAGTCTTTGGAACTTTGAAAATGGCCTTTAGTTTTTTTTCTTCACTGGCTGTAAGCATTGGCAACAACCTTCAAATCAATGTAAGATACCTCTCATTGAAAAACGTGCATTTGCTTCACATTCAGTCAGGATTCGTACAATCTCTTAAACAGTCTTTTTCTGTGTTTGTGCTCAAGGCATTCATCAGATCAGCTTGGTTATGACAATAATGATCTAGTCTTTGCAATACTTTATCCACGATGGCTTGGAAAATTACAGGCCAACCTGACTTCTTAGCATAAGTTTGTTGCATGCTGTACCTAGAGTTCATTGTAAGTTTTTATGGCTGGGTCCTGTGAACTGTCATTTTCAATCATAAACATAAGAAAGTCTGCGGTGCTGGAAATCCAGAGCAACACATAGAAAATGCTGGAGGAGCTCAATGGTTAGGCAGCATCCATGGAAATGAATAAACAAGCGATGTTTTGGGCTGAGACCATTCTTCAGTTCTGGGAAGGAATGGGGAAGGATCAAAAAAGGTGGGGGTAGGGGACTGGAAGGTGATAGGTGAAGGCAGGTGGGTGGGAAAGGTCAAGGGCTAGAGAAGACGAAATCTGATAGGAGAGGAGAGTAGACCATAGGAAAAAGAGAAGGAGGAGGGGCATCAGGGGGAAGTGATAGGCAAAATGTCAAAGTGGGGAATGGGGGGGGATTTTTTTATTGGAAGGACAAATCAATATTCATGCCATTAGGTTGGAGGCAACTCAAACGGATTGTAGTGTGTTGCTTCTCCACTCCGAGGATGGCCTCATCTTGACATGAGAAGAGGTATGGCAATGTTTGCCAACAGAGGAGATGTCACAGGCAAGTTTTTTACGCAGACAGTGGTAAGTGGGTAGAATGGGCTGCCGGCGATGGTGGTGGAGGCGGATACAATAGGGTCTCTTAAGAGACTCCTGGGTATGTACATGGAGCTTAGAAAAATAGAGAGCTCGGGGAAACCCTAGGTAATTTCTAAAATAAGTACATGTTTGGCACAGCATTGTGGGCCAAGGGGCCTGTATTGTGCTGTGGGTTTTCTATGTTTCTAATGCTCTTTAAGTGTAGACATGGGAAAGAACCAAAGTTGGTTCAATTTGCAAAGCAGCATTCGGATCCTGTTAATTCTCTGTACACTTCTTGTGTCTTGGGCATTGCCTATTATTCATCTCCACGGCTTGATGTAGTGTGACTTTTTCATTCAGCGTTGCTGCTTTTGTCACTTCTGGCATGGCCCATCTAGTCAGTTTTCACATTCATACCATTTTGTTTAACTTATAAATTTTTTTTCAGCTTGACAACTTAGAGTACACAGGATTGGTCACAGCTTGCATTACACCAAGTCTACATCTGATCTGTTTTATTTGTATACATTGTCTCTGTTTCTCTGATGTAGCTGTCTCTGAACATGTCTTACATTTCCAGAGATGTGTCAAGGTGAGATTGAAGTGTCAAGCATTCTTTCAATCTATCTTCAATTGTCTCCGCTTTCTTTTCATAGTTTGCTGCATTGATTGTCAGCTGTATTTGTTGCCTGAGTAACACATCCAAAATGCTGGAGGAACCCACTAGGTCAGGCTGCATCTATGGAGAGAAATAAACAGTCGACGTTTCAGCTGTGACCCTTCATCAAGGCTCATCTGTACCTGAAACATCAACTTTTCATTCCTCTCCATAGATGCCGCCTGACCTCCTGAGTTCCTCCAGCAATTTGTGTGTGTGTGTTACTCTGGATTTCCAGCATCTGCAGAATCTCTAGTATTTATGAACGTGTTGCCTATTGCTTTGCACTCTCTACACCACTTCAGCTTGAATGTTGCGGTTCATAACATAATCAGTCAGAACATCCATCAGTGACGTGGCTAAGCATGGCATATGCTACATGGCAGCCTATGAACATGGTACATGCAGAGGCCTTGCACAAAGGAGGTTCCATGTAAGTGTTTCCATGCTAACATTGCAAAGAAAAAAGAACAGTTTTGGAGGAATTGTTGCCAAGTGAGAGCTCTCAGCGGTCTTCAATAATCCCAAATAGACCACCATCCCCAACGTCAGTTTGAAAAAAAAAACAAGAGTGCATTGAGACACACATACAAAGAAGTAATGGCTCATTAGCTAGACAGAATACTTTGAATTTAACATATATGCACTTCAAGCTGCAGATTCACACAGAATGTTCCAGACTGCATGTGATTATGCAGAATTGCATTGCTCAAAGTCAGACATCCCACCTCTCCCAGAAGTTCTGGGAGTCTCCCGCATATTGATAGCGGCTCCCTGATGCCCGGAAATTATGTACAATATCCCGCAAATTAATTTTTTTGAGAGGGAGAGCCAGAGCGAGAGCAAGCATCCTGATTGGTCTCTCTTCGTGCTAGGTAGACCTATCAGTTTTCTCTGTGGGCAGGCTTTACAGTCGACCTCAAAAATAATGAGAGTGTTGCTCGCTGCGCTGTTTGCAACAGTGACTTTTCTATTGCCTATGGTGGGTTAAAATGTAAAAGGCATGTTGAGGCGAGTTTAACAGGTATCATTCGTTCATTAGCATAGCTAATGTTATTTAAACTAGCTGGCTAGCTGCTAAGGAGCTACTCTATTGATGTCCAAACCCCCTCTAGACTTGCTTAAAGTTGTAATAGAATAAACATGATAATATAATATAAGTACATATTTTAATGTCACATTTTCTGCATATACCCAACTTGGTTTACAGATTAGACAAAATCACTAAACAAAGTATTACATACGCCTTTGGAGGTCAACTGACGGGGGGGGGAGGGTGGATATGGGGTTGTGGGGAGCAGGGGTGCTACCTCCCTTAAAAGGTGGTGCTACCTCCCTGAAATGAGTTTTTGCAGGGTGGGATGTCTGCAAAGTTTGCATAGCACATGACCAACCTATCAGTCAAATCGTAATTTAAGCAAGCACGCACGTGAATATGATTCATGCTTAAAAATGCACCACTTCGGTCTTTTTCTAGTGCTTGTTAAACCTCCTTCTCTTGCAGTGTTGCATTTACCCTTTTAAGCTGCAGAAAGTTCTGCACCTACTAGCTCTTCAGCTATTTTCTACCCAAGTCCACCCAACATATTTCAGGCCTGAATTCTTGTAGATCAGAGTTTCCTGCCCTTAACCACCCCCTTCCGTATCTCTTTCCACTGCACACAATGTATTCTGAACTGTGCTTAGACAGCATCTAAGTCTTTGGGCAGGTTTGTTGCTAAGATGTATAGTGGCTGCAAATGTCGCCACAGCCCCATGTCTTCTTTTAATGCAATGGAACAATCAGAACTTTAAATCTAGGTTTCAACAGTAGATAAACACAAGCAAAGGCTTCCATCATCTTGGGATGAATGTAGTTTTGATTGCTGATAACAAAGCACAAAATCTCCTTACTTGATATGGATCGTTGTTCATGTCAAAATACTCAAGAAAGCCAGTGGCAAATTCACAGAAAAGGATGTTGTGAGTCTCGTTGATGGTTCGTAGACACCAATATGTGTTATTGTTGGAACTTGTACATGCGCAGAAAGATCCTACTGTAATAAAAAGGAAAAGCTTTTTTTCAGGTTAATGTCAACAGAAAGACAATGTTTCTGAATGCAATCCAATTAATGGGTGCAAAAGGTAGATGATAGGGGTAATTATCTTATACCCAGTCCATGTATCCTTTTCCTTTCCTTTGAAGGCGAAGTATTTAGTAAGTGCTTGAACCACTGCCACCTGTTTTTTGCTCCCTACTGAGTTGCAGATTATTTCTAGCAAGTTCAAAGGAGAATTCTCCTGCTGTGTACAGACAAACAATTTCACAATCAAAATGAAAACCAGCGATGGATGTGTAATTTCATTAATGCACACACTTTTTATTTTGGTCCTGTTTTATTTGAATAACCAAAATGAAATATTTTAATTAGCAATTAAGGAATTAAATTAATCAATTTCAATGAATTAAGTTGACTAGTTGAGCACATCTGACTCAAAAGGGTCACCTCGTCTAACCAGCAAAGGGCTGAAATAAAAGAACCATGAAGAAGTTTGCACAAACAATTTTTGCTCATTTACAAAGGTCTACAGCAGCAGAATTGAGTTCTTTGTTCTTTGTACACGTTAAACTCTGCTTTGGAAATTCAATTCCATTGAAATAAATAGAAATGAGGAATGTTTATGTCCATATACACCCAGAGACATCCTGCCCTGGCAGTTTCTTAGAAATCCTGGAACAGAGAAATACATAAACATTTTTTCTAAAGTGCATATTTGACCACTGAAGTGTATGATTCTGGCATTTTTTTATACAACTGTCATATTGAACTTAATTGGAGAATGCAAGTTGCATATAGTCCACAACATATGCAAGGTGACTTCTGACGAAGAACGCTCCATTCGGTATAGGACAGGTGAGCCTTACATCAGTAGTGGGAAAGTTATTGGAAGGTATTCTAAGAGACGAGATGTACGTTTGTATAAGTATTTGGATAGACATGGGCTGATTAGGGACAGTCAGCATGGCTTCGTGAATGGTAGGCTGTGTCTAACCAATCTTTTTCGAGGAGGTTACTAGAAAAGTTGATGAAGGCAAGCCAGTGGATATTGTCTATGTGGACCGCAGCAAGGCATTTGACAAAGTTCTGCATGGGAGGTTGTTAAGAAGATTCTTTCTTTCTTTTTAAATCTTTTTATTGAATAAGTATACAAAAGGTAAACCATAAAGGCACTAATACACTGTTAAAAATTACAGGAGATATTAATACAGAAAAAAAAATTGATACAAACAGTGCAATTTAATCATAAAATAATAAGGTAAAATAATAGTATACTGATTTTTAAATATATATATATCAATAGAGAAAAGGAAAAAAAACCCCAAAAAAACCCACCGTGCAACTAAACTAAAAGCAAAGCAAAGCAATGGACTAACTTGGAAACAGGTAGAGTTAACGAACTTAGAATCACGTCCTCAAACCCGACCTCCATTAAAAACAGTTAAAAAAAAAGCAAGAAGGGAATATAAATATGGAACAAAAGAGAAAAAAAATTACACTAAATGAAAATATTGAATAAAAGATCTCCAGGTCTGTTCAAATTTAAGTGAGGAATCGTAAAGATTACTTCTAACTTTCTCCAAATTTAAGCATAATATCGTCTGGGAAAACCAAAAAAAGGTAGTTGGAGCATTAGGCTCTTTCCAATGTTGTAAGATACATCTTTTCGCCATTGAAGTAAGAAATGCAATCATTCTACGGGCTGAAGGGGAAAGATTACTGGAAATTTTAGGTAATCCAAAGATAGCAGTAATAGGATGAGGAGAGATATCTATATTCAATACCTTTGAGATAATATTAAAAATGTCTCTCCAAAAAGTTTCCAGAGTAGGACAAGACCAGAACAAATGAGTTAAAGAGGCTATCTGCCCTGGACATCTATCACAAAAAGGATTAATATGAGAATAAAAACGAGCTAATTTATCTTTGGACATATGTGCTCGATGAACAACTTTAAATTGAATTAGGGAATGTTTAGCACAGATAGAGGAAGTATTGACTAATTGTAAAATCTGCCCCCAGTCATCCACGGAAATAATAGAACCCAATTCTTGTTCCCAATCTGACCTAATCTTATCAAATGGAGCTTTCCTAAGTTTCATAATAATATTATAAATAATAGCCGTTGCACCTTTCTGACATGGATTAAAGTTAATTATAGTATCTAAAATATATGTAGGAGGGAGCATTGGAATGGAAGAAAGTATAGTAGTTAGGAAATTTCTAACTTGTAGATATCTAAAAAAATGTATTCTTGGTAAATTATATTTATTAGATAATTGTTCAAAAGACATACGGGAACCATCTAAAAATAAATCCAAAAACCGTGAGATACCCTTAGTCTTCCAAATTTGAAACGCAAGATCCGTGAAAGAGGGAGAAAAAAATGTTACCTAAAATAGGGATCACTAGCCCAAATTGGTTAAGATCGAAAAATTTTCTGAATTGAAACCAAATACGTAAGGTATATTTAACTATCGGGTTAGAGACCAGTTTGAGGCGTTTCAAATCGAAAGGAAGAGAGGAACCTAAAATAGAGCCAAGTGCATAGCCCTGAGCAGATTATAATTCCAATACTGCCCATTTAGGAATGGATAGTGTATGTTGGTTAAGTAACCAAAATTTCATATGTCGAATATTAATTGCCCAATAATAAAATCTAAAGTTAAGTAATGCTAGACTTCCATCTCTCTTAGCTTTCTGTAAATGTATTTTACCCAGTCTCGGGTTTTTATTTTGCCAAATAAATGAAGAAATTTTAGAGTCAACTTTATCAAAAAAAGATTTTGGAACAAAAATCGGTAATGCCTGAAATATATATAAAAATTTTGGAAGAATAAACATCTTAACTGCATTAATATGACCAATCAAAGTTAAATATAATGGAAACCATTTAGATGAAAGTTGAGTAATATGATCAATTAAGGGTAAAAAATTAGTCTTAAATAAATCTTTGTGTTTACAAGTAATTTTAATCCCAAGATATGAGAAATAATTATTAATCAATTTAAACGGAAAGTTATGATACAAGGGAAGTTGTTTATTAATCGGAAAAAGTTCACTCTTACTAAGATTTAATTTATAACCTGAAAAAAGACTAAATTGTGCTAATAAATCTAAAGCAGCAGGGATAGATTTTTGAGGATTAGAAATATATAAAAGTAAGTCATCAGCATAGAGTGATATTTTATGGGACTTTAAGCCCCGAGTTATCCCAATAATATTTGGAGATACTCGAATGGCAATTGCAAGAGGTTCTAATGCAATATCAAATAATAAAGGACTAAGAGGACAACCTTGTCCAGTACCTCGAAAAAGAGGGAAAAAAGGTGAGCTTAAAGAGTTAGTACGGACCGAGGCCATAGGAGAATGATATAACAGTTTGATCCAGGATATAAATTTCGAGCTAAACTTAAACAGTTCAAGCACCTTAAATAAGTAAGGCCATTCTACTCTATCAAAAGCTTTTTCAGCATCTAAAGAGATAACACACTCAGGAACATTTTGTGAGGGGGTATAAACAATATTTAACAGTGTGCAAATGTTATAGAAAGAGTAACGACCTTTAATAAAACCCGTTTGGTCTTCCGAAATAATAAAAGGGAGTACTTTTTCTAATCTGTTTGCTAATAATTTAGAAAAAATTTTAGAATCAACATTTAATAAAGATATTGGTCTATAAGATGCACATTGAGCAGGATCTTTATCCTTCTTTAATATTAGAGAGATTGACGCTGTATAGAAGGATTCGGGAAGTTTACCAACTTTTAATGAAGCCTCCAAAACCCTACAGAACCAAGGGATTAATGAAGGTGCAAAAAACTTATAAAATTCCGCGGTAAACCCATCAGGGCCAGGAGCTTTCCCCAGGTTCATAGAGGAAATAACATTCTTAATCTCATCAGTGGTAATGGGAGTATCTAGCATAGAAGACATATCCTGTGAAATCTCAGGGAAATCTAGGTTATCTAAAAAGTCATTCATATATTTAGAGTCTCGTAAAGACTCAGATTGATATAAGGAAGAATAAAAATCAAAGAAGGTTTGATTAATCTCCGCATGATCAAATATCAGTCGATCATTTTGATTATAAATCTGATTAATTTGAGATTTAGTATAATTAGACTTCAGTTGGTTAGCCAACAGTTTACCAACTTTGTCACTGTGTACATAAAATTCACTTGTTTTCTTTAATTGGTTTACAATCGAGGACGAAAGTAATAAACTGTGTTCCATTTGAAGTTCAGTTCTTTGTTTATACAACTCCTCAGAGGGAGCTGTAACATATTTCTTACCAATTTCCTTAATCTTGTCCACAATTAGCAGCTCCTCCTGCTTCAGCTTCTTCCCCAAAGCAGCAGAATACGAGATAATCTGACCACGAATATAAACTTTAAAAGTATCCCAAAGAGTGTTCACAGAAATATCCTCTGTGTAGTTGATTGTAAAAAAAAGATCAATCTGTTCATTCATAAAGTTAACAAAATCCGAGTCCTGAAGCAACAGCGAATTAAAACGCCATTGTCTATTATTTTGTGTATTGACCTGAATTTTAATAGAAAGCTTAAGTGGCGCATGATCCGAAATGGTTATAGAGTCATAATCACATTTAATCACTGAAGAGATAAGCCAAGAGTCAATAAAGAAATAATCAATTCTTGAATAGGAATGGTGAACATGTGAAAAAAAAAGAAAAATCTTTTTCCTGAGGATGTAAAAAACGCCAAATGTCCGTCGACCCAGAATCAGAGAGGAATGAGTTAATCAAAGTTGCAGATTTATTAGGTAGGGTCCGTAGAGGAGCCGAACGGTCCAAAACTGGAGATAAACAAGTATTAAGATCTCCGCCCCAGATCAATGAAAACTCATTCAAATTCGGGAACCGATTAAATGATGATTTATAAAATTCCGGACAGTCCATATTGGGAGCATAAACGTTAACCAAAACTACCTTTTTATTAAATAGTAGACCACTAACCAGTAGAAATCTACCATTCGGATCAGAGATAATATCACGTTGTACAAAAGTAACTGAGGAGTCTATAAAAATAGAGACGCCTCGAATATTAGCGTTAGAGTTCGAATGAAACTGTTGATCCTTTCAGAATTTAAAAAAACGTAGTCTGTCCCCCCCCTCCGCACATGGGTCTCTTGTAAAAATAGAACATGTGCTTTAAGTCTCCGGAATACTTTAAAAACTTTTTTCCTTTTAATAGGATGATTAAGACCATTAGTATTCCAGGAGACAAAATTAATAATAGACTCCATAAACCCTAAAGTCAACCCGCAAAAAAGAGGATTGACGATAGGTTCGACCCATGAACCGGAAAAGGGAACAGAACAAACCAGAGATAACGGGAAGGAGAACGCAACCAATGCTTCAGTAATGTAAATAGCCCAAGAAGAAAAAAGCTAAAACGTGAAGCCCCTCCCACCACCCCCCCACCCCATGACCCCAAGGCTAATTCTAAAGCAGACCCGCCAGAAAGAAGCAAGCACTAAAACTATCCCCATGACTTCCGATAGACGCTCACTAAAAAAAAGTGTAAATATAAAAAAGATCAGCTAGTTATAAAACAGTAGAAGAATAAAAAAAGTAGATCAATTAAGACAAACACGATATAAAACAGAGAAAAAGCCAGAAAATATAAAGAAAACTGTAACAGACCACAGACCCTATGATTAACCAAAAAAAAAGAAACAAAATTATTAATATAAACTAGTTAGGAAAACCTACAAAAAAAAAGTACATTTAAAGACTACGAAATTTAAGGCCTCAAAGGAAATACGCGAAATGACGCTGAGGGAATGACCACCCATAATCCCCAGGGAAAAAGAAAGGAATGACGCAGTTAGAAAGAAAGTTTGGCAACCATATTAATTAATCAAAAATAAACTTTTCTGCCCATATAAAGTAAACAAAAATTAAACCCGACAGATCCACAACCTCCGATCAAACGGAGATAATTAAAAATTACGATTAAGATGTTGAAGGTGAAAATTGATCCAGATAACTCTGGGCATCCGATGGAGATTCAAAAAAACGGAGAACCCTGTCAGGCGTGCGAATCCTTAAACGTGCTGGGTAAAGCAGCGCTGGTTTTAAATCCATCTTGTAGAGTTCTGACATCACAGATCTGTAACGAACCCGTTGATCCCGAATCTGTTTGCTGAAGTCCTCCACGAATCGGAACTGAAGATCCAAAAAATCAATGTAACCTTTAGATCGAACAAATCGAAGCAGTTTCTCCTTGTCTTGAAAGTAATGAAAACGTAAAATGACATGCCGAGGTTTGTCTGACTTAGATGAATACGATGGAACTCTGTGAGCCCGATCCAATAACGGTGGTTGGTCAGGAAATATGGTAGGAAATGCATCTTTTAAAAGTTGAGAAAAAAACTTTATAGGGTTGTCAGATTCAACAGCTTCACGAACACGAATAATTTGAATATTCTGCTGTCGCATTCTGGATTCTAAGTCAGAGTTTTTAAAAGTCAGAAAGTCCAGTTTTTTCTTCATTGTAGTAATTGTTTCTTCAATTTTCTCCATCTTGAGTTCATTTTGTTGCGTGGATTTTTGAAGATTAAATATAGCCGACTGATGTTCCGTGATAGATGTTTGCATTTTATCGATTGAATCGGCAATTTTCTGGAAATTAATTGAAATTTCCGCACGAATCAGCTCCGTTATAGAAGTAGAAATTTCCCTTTGAATTAGATCCGATATAGCTTTCAGAGTCAACGGTGGTTCAGTCGGAGGGAGATCGGTACCTTTCGGTCTAACCGGAGGTTTGCCGTCTTTCCCATTTTTTTCGTTCTTGGACATAGCAGACCTTAAAAGCATCCGAATATCAAAAAGCCCAATTTGTTTCAGATTCTTGTAAACGTCGATGCCTTAATGGTTAGTTAAATATAGCTGATCATAGGAAAAAAAACTCAGAGGTAATGGATCGAGTCAAGAACACGACTTCACTCCATGAGCTCTACCGGAAGTCCCCAAGAAGATTCAATCACTCAGCATTCAAGATGAGTTTGTAAATTGGATTAGATATCGGTTTTGTGGGAGAAGCCAGAGAGTGGTAATAGATGGTTGCCTCTCTGACTGGAGGTTTGTGCTTAGTGGTGTGCCGCAAGGATCGGTGCTGAGTCTGTTGTTGTTTGTCATTTATATCAACAATCTAGATGATAATGTGGTTAACTGTAATAGCAAACTTGCTGATGACAACATGATTGGGGGTATAGTGGACAGCGAGGAAGGCTATCATGGCTTACAGCTAGAAAAATGGGCTGAAAAATGCCAGGTGGAAATCAATGCAGAGGTGTGAGAGGTGTTGTGCTTTGGTAGGTCTTACACAGTGAATGGTAGGGCACTGAGGAGTATGCTAGAACAAAGGGATTTGGAAATACAGGTCCATAATTCATTGAAAATGGTGGTGCAGGTAGATAGGGTCGTGAAAAAAGCTTTTGCTACTTTGGCCTTCATAAATCAATATACTGAGTACGGGAGATGGGAAGTTATGTTGAGGTTCTCTAAGACATTGGTGAGGCCTAATTTGGAGTATTGTGTGCATCTTTGCTCACCCACCTACAGGAAAGATGTAAATAAGGTTGAAAGAGTACAGAGAAAATTTATAAGGATGTTGCCAGATCTGGAGGACCTGGGTTATAAGGAAAGATTGAATAGGATAGGACTTTATTCCTTGGAACGTGGATGGTTGAGGGGAGAGTTGATAGAGGTATACAAAATTATGATTGGTACAGTTAGGGTAAATGTAAGCAGACTTTTTCCACTGAGATTGGGTGAGACTACAACTAGAGGTCATGGGTTAAGGGTGAAAGGTGAAAAGTTTTAGGGGAACACGAGGGAAAACTTCTTCACTCAGAGGGTGCTGAGAGTATGGAATGAGCTGCCAGCACAAATGGTGCATGCAAATTTGATTTCAATGTTGAAGACAAGTTTGGATAGGTATACTTATGGTAGGGCTTTGTTCTGGGTGCAGGACAATGAGAGTAGGCAGTTTAAATGTTTCAGCATAGATGGGCTCAATGCTCTTTTTTTTCAATGACTATGATGATAGACGATAGTTGAAATTGCCAGCAGCCAGTCTTGTGGCAGCAGCAGAGAGATATTAGTCAGGTGGTGAGATACAAGCTCCACCATAGAGAGGATCATGACAGCGAAAGTTTTGTTGTCCCCTTTGCTACCTCCATAATGGCAGGGAGATCTTATTGATTGTTGATTATGGAAGGAGTTTGCAGTCAAGAAGAAGAATAGTGGGTAATAGTGGGTAACCTGTCTCTCGGTTTTTTTTGCACTACCTTACTTTCCATTTTTCTATTTTCTATTTATGATTTATAATTTAAAATTTTAAAATTTACTATCGATTTGTAATCCAGGGAGTGGGAAGCGCAGAATCAAATATCGCTGTGATCATTGTACGTTCTAGTATCAATTGTTTGGCGACAATAAAGTATAAAGTAAAGTAATCATCAAAGCTTCAATTGGTTAGGCAAAGCTACAACTTTAAAATTTCACCTCTGCTGTCAATAGAAGTCCTTTGGACTTCCCCTTTCTCTGTAATCTTCTTCAACCTCCTTCCAATTCTGACCTCTGTGAGCATGGTTGATGCTCATCGCTTTACCACTGAAGACCATGCCTTTAGCTGACAAAGCTTGGAAATCCCATTTCACAAATGTCTTCATCTTCCATCCTTTCTCTTTTTAACTAGGAAGCCTCAGAGCTCTGAGCACACATCTGTTCATCTGGCTTAAATTTTCTATGGTATTAGTTCAGAGTCAGGTTTTAAATTCTAAAGTGCTGCATAAGATGACTTTCATTGTGCTAATAAATACAAAATTTGTATTTGATAAATATTTGATGGGATTTGCCATCAAACCATGATGGCTTTAAGGGAAGTGTAGAGAAGTATGAGAAGCCAGTATATATTTTGGCAAAGGGAAGGTTCTAAGGTAGTTTTGAATTGCTGTAGCAAAATGTTGCAGAGGCATGGTGAACTGTTTGGCCACAATTTTTGCTATAAATTTTAATGCCCCCTCTGTAGAACCAAGGAAAGTTGTGTTAAGCGATTATCTTGTAATTCAGTGGGATTAATGAACATCTGAATCTACAAAAACAGTTATGTTGATTCACAAAAAAAAAATCTATTTCATGTTTATCCCAGTACCTGCAGCCATATAAAATGTTTCTGTTTGTATTTCATTATTTAAAGCTGGTACTAAAGTGGCTTTAAAAACCAGTCATCTCTGCAACAGTTTTAATGAAACCATGATGATAACTTCTGCGATGATTAATGCAGGGAAGATGACATTTAGATATAAAAGCCAAAATAAATAAGTATCTATTTTAGATATATAGTATATTGCTACAGAACTTACTGGTGGGTACAGAATGAGAGGTGGTAATGAAGTTAGGTATGATAGAGACGCTTACACTCTTTGATAGGTATAGGAATATGCAGAGAATGGAAGGATATGGGCTTGTGCAGATAGAAGGACTAGTTTAGTAGGATTTTAATTATTGGTTTAATTAGATCAGTACAATATTGTGGGCTTAAACTAATGTTCCTGTGCTCCACTGTTCTAAGTGAGAAAGTGGTGCCTCAGGGCAATAACAGACTGGTACTATTTAGCCATAACTCAGATGCTTATGATGTAACCCACAGAAACAAACTCTACTTACAGTTCCAGTATGGCGGGGTCTGCCAGTGCTCATTATTGTGTGTGAAGCAGGTGAGGCCAGGCAGGCTGCAACTATCCCCCTTCCTCAGCCGCTTCTTTATCTTACGGTCTTTCTTCTTCCTCCGATTTTCCTTGAACAACTGGAGCTTACTGTCCACCTCCTGAGCCACTTCCCTGCAGAGATTGAGAAATGGAGTATGAATGGAAGTGTGAGACAACTTGAGGTTTCAGCGAGGTTCCCACCTCTTCACCAGACGGCATCGTGAGCAATATGCACAATCTTGCTTTTGAAATTTCTTTTGATTTTGTTGCTTTCGCAGGAAATATGAGGAAGGAGCCCCACATTTACTTTGCTGCAGTAGGGATTTTACACCAGAGTAACCAGGTGGCTGACGAGTGAGGAATTGTCTTTTCCCAGATGAAGGTAGCTATCAGTATTAGGAGATCTGGTGATGCTGAGGTGGGACGGTGGTGAGATTGGCTGAATGATGGAAGAAGGGATGGTGAGGATAGCATTGGGTAAGGGTGTAACAAGACTTACTTATGGAGAGAAGCACTCTGGTTCCCCTGGCCCTAAAGCAAACAAAACTAAAGAATATTTTTTCTTTCTGAGAACCTTATTTCTGATTGGCATCATTGATGGTATCAAGTAATAGTTGGCCCATCAGATGGCACCTGAAGGGTTAGAAATACTTTGGTGCATTCCTTGTACTCTAAGCTTCATTAAGAAACTGCAGAGGATACGGTTAATGTTTCAGGTTAATGACTTTCCATCAGAACTTTCTGATAAAAGGTCCTCTCCTCAAAACATTAACACTCTCTCCACAGCTACTGTACGAACCCCTGAGTATTTCCAATATTCTCTGTTTTCCCTGCACATGGAAACCATGCTTTGATGGATCTTTGAAACAAACTGAACAAGCTTCGCTGCTATAAGGCCATGAGATATAGGAGCAGAAGTAGGCCATTCGAGACTCATTGAGTCTGCTCCACCATTCAATCATGGGTTGATCCAATTCTTTCAGTCTTCCCCACTCCTCTGCCTTCTCCCCATACCCTCTGGTGCCCTGGCCAATCAAAAACCTATAATGACTTGGCCTCCACAGCTGCTCGTGGCAACAAATTCCACAGATTTACCACCCTCTGACTAAAGTAATTTCTCCGCATCTCTGTTCTAAATGGACGTCCTTCAATCTTAAAGTCATCCCCTC